>NC_034190.2:46235265-46557765 GCF_002021735.2 Oncorhynchus kisutch | reverse complement strand
TATTTATTTACTAAATACCTAACTAATCACACAGACTTACACATACACACAATTAATCATAACTTGATTACAAATTACGTCATAAAGGAAAACGTCCCTCGCGGGCGGAACAGATATGACAGCTTGTTACACAAAAGAAAAGGGGCTGGGTTGAGTGAAGAAGCGGGAAGACTGAGGAACAAAGGGAAGAAGCTGTGTTATCGTAAATACAGTATCCTATGCGTTCTAAATTACCGCCCATTTGGAAAAGGAAAATGCAATACATATTTACTCAGAGCTGCGCTTCGGTAGGTTGGTGGTAGATGGAAGGCTGTGTTGCCCAACCGAGTCCTTTGAAGAATGTCTCTGGTGGTCAATTGGATACGTTGTAGTAACGTCATTGTGTGGTAGACGGGATACTCTGTCTGTTCCTTCCTAACCTATGCTATGTCTTGCTTGTCCTATGTTGCTATTGTCTATATTGTAATTGTTTTTAATAACCTGCCCAGGGACTGCGGTTGAAAATTAGCCGGCTGGCTAAAACCGGCCCTTTTACTGAAACGTTGATTAATGTGCACTGTCCCTGTAAAAATAAAATAAACTCAAACCTGCGTTTGCAGCTGCGGTCGCTAACTCAACGGCTAGTAGGTATCACTTCTGTAGTGAATAAGAGTTCAATGTTTATACCATTCGCAACCAAAGTTCACGCTGATGTTGGCTTCGTTCTGTAGTTATTATCTGAACCATTCTGACATAGGACCGTCGTCCTACATCCCCGGAACAGGAAGTTATATTGTCGTCAAGGGCTTATATAGGAAGGGAGAGGAGCGTGTGTTTGAAAAGTTTTATAGCCCATGTCCCTTCACAGGGCGGGCCACTGATTGAGTAGCCCTATCTTATGAAAATCCAAATCTCTCATTTTAGAAGCTAAAATCACATGTCATCCCATCCCAAATAATTTCACATTCAAACATTTAAATTGAACAACAATTCCATGAGAACCTGATAACTCTGATGTGTAGACATTCCACTGTAGAGTTTATGTCATCTTATCATGGATGAGAATGTCTCAGATGACAACCGAACTGACATCATATTCATTAAGTACCGACGCATATGTTCAATTGTTCGGATTACCAGAATATAGTTCATTTCCCCCCACCTACTGATGTTCCCAGAATCTATATGTTAACCAAGGGTTTTGCAAATGTAACCTCAGTAGGGTAGAGAGAGGACAAGGGGGGGAAAAGGTATTTATGACTGTCATAAACCTAACCCCCAGGCCAACATCATGACAGTGGTTTCATGGAAATATGGATGCAATAATCGTGCGCACATCTGTCTGTCTTTCTGGTGGTTTCATGATTTCTATTACAGCCATTAACTTTGTCAGACCTTCACAAGCTTTGCATCTCATTAATAACATGTACATCAACAATCCAGTCTATTTGCACATACAGTAATAGGACATTTCTGTTTGTAATTTGTAGTTCATTGCTATAAAATACGGTATACTGTCTGAGATGAGAATTGGAGTGGAGCCATGGTAGCAGTATCTGCTACTCATAGCAAATGAGTTCCCCAGTGGGTACTATTAGTGCTCCTTTCTCCACCACAAAAACATGTTTGGTGCAAGCAAAGCCCCGAGGCTAAACTGACTGTAGACGTGCATTCCATTCTGCCCGATTTAAAAGCAGAGTCTAATATTTTTAGGAATTAACTTGATCAGAGATGAGCATGAGGCATTTTCTTGATGAAATAGAAATGGAGTATAAAGAAAGGTAGGAGTCATGTTACAGTTCGAGGGGACCTACCACGGTTGATCAAAGCGTTAAATCTTCAATCGCCATGTTAAAATTATATGAGTCTATGTCGGGAGCTTCAGTGAAAATATGGTTGAGCCTAAGGGCTTCTTTGAGATGCAAATTCAAGCGTGTTCAATGTGTGTTTCAGAGTTTATTTACCACACATATACACACACTCACACTCACACTCACACACACACACACACACACACACACACACACACACACACACACACACACACACACACACACACACACACACACACACACACACACACACACAAACAAACAAACACACAGATACTATGATATACAGTATGACATTATGTGCATATAATATCCCATAACAGCCAAATATAATTGTGCAGTGACAGAGAAACCCCTGGACCCTGATGGCTTGTCTGTTGGCATGTTAATCTGCACAGGTCTTTTTAACCTGCCATTGGACCCTGTGTGATCTGGGAGAAGAGAGGCGCGCACACACACACAGCCAGAGCCGCTCAGAGCCAGCTGTTTCCATGGAAACGAGGCCTTGTACCGTGGCCAGAGCCTGAAGATGCATATCTCCTTAGAATCCTGAAAACACCTGATTGTACTCAGATTCAAATGCATCGCACTGAACCAGACAGAGAGGGGCTGTTCACTGAAAATGCACACAGGAATTCCTTTCCATCTTGTCCGTGGTAACATGGTGAATTAAATTCTATCAAAGACCAATACACAACAAAAAAACTATTCTAGTTGTCTATACTTAGTTCTTTTTTCATTTTTATAGCCAGTCTGTTGAACTTGTGTTTCACCAAGCATGATGAGAGAGGGAGGGAGGGAGAGAGACACAGCAGCATGTGAGTGCTCGCATTTTTTCACATGTTTTTTACAAAATGATAGATTTGGAGTTAGATAAACTTGGATTTTTCAGCAGGGACATATACAGGATGCTACCCTTCACTCCAGATTCAAAACTCCAAACCTAAAACCTGATTTTGGACAAAATTACTACTACCAAGGATTCCTTTTTCAAAGCTATACAGAGAGTGCTCTGGCAAACAAACTGCAGAGACCTGAGGACACCATCCAACCTGGAACTGAGACAGACCAACGTCAAATAGCAGTGAGGTGTGAAGTGAGAGGTGCCGAAGCCTTTGAGCCCAACAAATGGCAGGAGTCTCACAGGCTACCCCACCCAAATCCAGAGGCCTTTGAAGCCCTCTCCCACTGTTCAGAGACCATCCACTGGCATTTTCTACAAGAAATCTGCCTCCAGAAATAAAAGCTTCTTCCAAGTGGGTGTGAAACCTACTCCAGTTGCCTGCTGCACCGCTGCTTGGATTCCACCTGGCGACCTGTTCACCGTCTTCCCTGGCTTGTCTCCCCCTGTCTGGTACAGGTACCCCCACTACACTCCCCCCTCTCTCCCGAGCTTTCGATCGCCTCCGGCACACAGGCACTATTGGGGCAAGTGACTCTGAACTTACGATGGCTAGCCCCAAGTCGTTATATTTGTTTTCTTGTGCATTTTGTTATTTTGCTGTTTGCCTCATGACTCCTGCATGCTTTGTAGACTATGAACTTTCTTGTTTATCCAACCGTGGGACAGACTATGTTTGTTCCCACACTCAGGATTCTAACTCTTTATTGGCAACACAGACTCTTGGCCTCCCATCCTATTTTAACCACCTCTCGCCTGCTTTGTATTCATGTTGCCTGATGAAATTGCTGTACAATATGATATTGTTGCCATTTAATGCACATCCAAATGTCATAAATCAACTCTGCAGAGCTCTCCCTGTCCTATTCCGTGCCTTGATTGTATTACTGTTGATGATATCTGGACATGTGCATGTACACCCTGGTCCATCTACTGTTGCTAGCCACAATTCTGACTTGTGCTCTGATATCTGCTTCACTAATTTATGCTCTCATAAAAGACTGAGTTTTCTGCACGTTAATACTAGAAGCATATTACCTAAAATGGATCAATTGAAAGTGTGGGTCCACAGCGCCAATACAGATGTGTTGGTCATTACTGAGACGTGGTTAAGGTAGAGTGATTTGAATACTGATATTAACCTTACTGGTTATAACCTTTTTCGGCAAGACGGATCTTCCAAAGGTGGGGGAGTGACAATCTTTACCAAGGATCACCTTCAGTGCTTGGTTGTCTCCACCAAGTCGTTCCCCATACAATTTAATTGGCTGGTTTTAAGCATTAAACCTTCAAATAGATCTTTGTTGACTGTTGCTGGGAGTTATCGTCCCCCATCAGCACCGGTCTGTACCCTACCTGCCCTAAGCTCTCTCCTGGCCCCTTACACTAAGTCCTAAAGCATTGGGACTCCCAAAATATTTCTCAGATTATTACCAATCCCATAAGGTATGTGTAACGGCGTTCTTCGTTTGTTGAAGGAGAGGACCGAAATGCAGCGTGGTGGTTAATCATGATCTTTAATGAAAACAAATGACGGAACGATACATGAACTAACTAATAAATACAAAAACAACAAACGGAACGTGAAACCTAATTACAGCCTATCTGGTGAAACTACACAGAGACAGGAACAATCACCCACGAAAGACAAAGCGAAACTCAGGCTACCTAAATACGGTTCCCAATCAGAGGCAACGAGAATCACCTGACTGCTGATTGAGAACTGCCTCAGGCAGCCAAGCCTATACAACACCCCTAATCAGCCGCGATCCCAAATACTACAAACCCCAATACGAAATACAATAACATAAACCCCTGTCACACCCTGGCCTGACCAAATATATAACGAAAACACAAAACACAATGACCAAGGCGTGACAGAACCCCCCCCCCCCCCAAGGTGCGGACTCCCGGACGCACCTCAAAACCATAGGGAGGGTCCGGGTGGGCGTCTGTCCTTGGTGGCGGCTCCGGCTCCGGCTCGGGACGTGGACCCCACTTCATTAATGTCCTAGACCCTCCCCTTCGCGTCCTGGGATAATCCACCCTCGCCGCCGACCATGGCCTAATAGTCCTCACCCAGAACCCCACAGAACTGAGGAGCAGCTCGTGACTGAGGGGCATCTCGGGACTGAGGGACAGCTCGGGACTGAGGGGCAGCTCGGGACTGAGGGGCAGACTGACAGCTCCCTGCAGACTGGCAGCTCCTTGCAGACTGACAGCTCTGACTGCTTCATGCAGACTGACAGCTCTGACTGCTCCATGCAGGCTGACAGCACCCTGCAGACTGGCTGCTCTTTGCAGACTGGCAGCTCTTTGCAGACTGACATCTCTGGCTGCTCCATGCAGACTGACATCTCAGTCTGCTCCATGCAGACTGACATCTCAGGCTGCTCCATGCAGACTGACAGCTCAGGCTGCTCCATGCAGGCTGGCAGCTCTGGCTTCTCCATGTAGGCTGGCAGCTCTGGCTTCTCCATGCAGGCTGGCAGCTCCAGCTGCTCCCTGCAGGCTGGCAGCTCTGTCTGCGCTAAACAGGCGGGAGACTCCGGCAGCGCTGTAGAGGAGAAAGGCTCTGGCTGCGCTAAACAGGCGGGAGACTCCAGCAGCGCAGGAGAGGAGAAAAGCGCTGGCTGCGCTGAACAGGCGGGAGACTCCGGCAGCGCAGGAGAGGAGAAAGGCTCTAGCTGCGCTAAACAGGCGGGAGACTCCGGCAGCGCAGGAGAGGCGAGGCGCACTGTAGGCCTGATGCGTGGTGCTGGAACTGGTGGTACTGGATCGAGGACACGCACAGGAAGCCTGGTGCGGGGAACTGCTACCGGAGGGCTGGAGTGTGGAGGTGGCACAGGATGGGCTAGACCGTGAAGGCGTACTGGAGATCTTGAGAGCAGTGTTGGCACAGGACGTGCAAGGCTAGGGATGTGTACAGGAGGCCTGGTGCGTGAGGCTGGCACAATATTCACCAGCCGACTAACACGCACCTCAGGACGAGTATGGAGCGCTAACCCAGGTGCCATCAAATCCCCAACACGTTCCGTCGGGCGAATTCTATGCAAAAAGCACCAACACAGCAACTCCCTCATTTCTCTCTCCTCCAATTTCCCCATTAACTCCTTCACAGTCTCTGTTTCGCTCACCTCCAACACCGGCTCTGGTTCTGGTCTCCTCCTTGGCTCTTCACGATAAACAGGGAGAGTTGGCTCAGGTCTATCTCCTGACTCAGCCACTCTCCCTCTGAGCCCCCCCCCCCCAATAAATTTTTGGGGCTGCTTTTCGGGCTTCACTCTGCGCCGCCGTGTCTTTCTTTTCTCCAACTCCATTCGCCTATAGCCTTCTTCGCACTGAACTAGCGAATCCCAGGCGGGCTCCTGCACTCTCTCTGGGTCGGCCGCCCACCTGTCGATTTCTTCCCACGTCGTATACTCCGTGCCATTGCTGCCCATAACGTCCTCCTTTCGCTGCTGCCTGTTAACACGCTGCTCGGTCCGAGTGTGGTGGGTGATTCTGTAACGGCGTTCTTCGTTTGTTGAAGGAGAGGACCGAAATGCAGCGTGGTGGTTAATCATGATCTTTAATGAAAACAAATGACGGAACGATACATGAACTAACTAATAAATACAAAAACAACAAACGGAACGTGAAACCTAATTACAGCCTATCTGGTGAAACTACACAGAGACAGGAACAATCACCCACGAAAGACAAAGCGAAACTCAGGCTACCTAAATACGGTTCCCAATCAGAGGCAACGAGAATCACCTGACTGCTGATTGAGAACTGCCTCAGGCAGCCAAGCCTATACAACACCCCTAATCAGCCGCGATCCCAAATACTACAAACCCCAATACGAAATACAATAACATAAACCCCTGTCACACCCTGGCCTGACCAAATATATAACGAAAACACAAAACACAATGACCAAGGCGTGACAGTATGACTCCAAACACCCAGAAAAGGCTACTCTCCTCGATGTTATCCTCACAAATAATCCTGATAGGTATCAGTCTGGTGTTCTCTGTAATGACCTTGGTGATTATTGTTTTACAGCTTGTGTTCAAAATGACTACTCAGTGAAACGACCTGTCCTGATTTGTCATAGACGCTTGGTAAAAATCTTTAATGAGCAAGCCTTCCTTCATGACCTGACCACTGTAAATTGGTATAGAACCAGCTTGATCCCCTCTGTCAAAGATGCTTGGACCTACTTTTTGATATTTTCAGTGGTATTGTTATCAAACACGTCCCCATAAGAAAATTAGAATTATAAACAGGTTCAGCAGAGTTACTCCACCGCAAGAATTTGATTTGGCGAAAGGCTTGGCACACGCATACTCAGGCTGACTGGCTCTCATTCAGGCAAATGAGAAATAAGTGCACTCAGGCTATCTGGATGGCTAAAATTAGTCCTCTCTCTGTGGGTCTAACCCCAAGAAGTTCTGGAAAACAACTAAAGACCTGGAGAATAAACCCTCCCCCTCACAGCTGCCCATGTCCCTTGAAGTTGATGATGTGGTTGTTACTGACAAGAAACACATGTCTGAGCTCTATAATCACCACTTTATTAAGTTAGGATTCCTATTTGACTCAGCCATGCCTCTTTGCCCGTCCAACATTTCCTCATCTCCCACCCCTTCTAATGTGACTTGCCTCGATGCTCCTCCCTCTTTTTCCCCCTGCCCCGCTACAAAGTTTCTCCCTGCAGACGGTCACTGAGTCCGAGGTGCTAAAGGAGCTCCTTAAACTTGACCCCCCAAAAAACATCTGGGTCAGATGGTTTAGACCATTTCTTTTTTAAGGTTGCTGCCCCTATCATCGCCAAGCCTGTCTCTGACCATTCTAACCTGTCTCTTCACTATGGGGATGTTCCGATTGCTTGGAAGGCAGCCACAGTTCGTCCTTTATTTAAAGGGGGAGATCAAGCTGATCCTAACTGTTATAAGCCTATTTCTATTTTGCCCTGTTTATCAAAAGTGTTGGAAAAACTTGGCAATAAACAACTGACTGGCTTTCTTGATGTCTATAGTATTCTCTCTGGTATGCAGTCTGGTTTCCGCTCAGGTAATGGATGTGTAACTGCAACCTTAAAGGTCCTCAATGATGTCACCTTTACCCTTGATTCTAAGCAATGTTGTGCTGCTATTTTTATTGACTTGGCCAAAGCTTTTGATACGGTAGACAATTCCATTCTTGTGGGCCGGCTAAGGAGTATTGTTGTCTCTCAGGGGTCTTTGGCCTGGTTATAGGACACATCACTGCACTCTATTATCCTCTGTAAACTGGTCATCTCTGTATACCCATAACAAGACCCACTGGTTGATGCTTATTTATAAAACCCTCTTAGGCCTCATTCCCCCTATCTGAGATATCTACTGCAGCCCTCATCCTCCACATACAACACCCGTTCTGCCAGTCACATTTAGTTAAAGGTCCCCAAAGCACACACATCCCTGGGTCGCTCGTCTTTTCAGTTCGCTGCAGCTAGCGACTGGAACGAGCTGCAACAAACACTCAAACTGGACAGTTTTATCTCAATCTCTTCATTCAAAGACTCAATCATGGACACTCTTACTGACAGTTGTGGCTGCTTTATGTGATGTATTGTTGTCTCTATCTTCTTGCCCTTTGTGCTGTTGTCTGTGCCCAATAATGTTTGTACACTGTTTTGTGCTGTTACCATCTTGTGATGCTGCCATGTTGTGTTGCTACCATGTTGTTGTCATGTTGTGTTGCTACCATGCTGTGCTGTCATGTGTTGCTGCCATGCTATGTTGTTGTCTTAGGTCTCTCTTTATGTAGTGTTGTCTCTCTTGTCGTGATGTGTGTTTTGTCATATATTTCTATTTAATTTATTTGGATTTTTAATCTCAGCCCACGTCCCCGCAGACTTTCCTAGTTAAATAAAGTAATTCAAAACAACAACACTTAACAGGTAGTTGAAATCATCTTATTTCAGGATGTTTTGATGTCAATACATGGTCCTCTTTTCAGTGATACCCTAATAAAACATGGCAATAACATACTATCATTACATTTGACATTTACTGTTCAAACATTACAAATTATAATTGTGTGCATGATATTACACAATAATGAGACTGAAATGCCACACAGGGCCATCAGTGGTTTGGTGACTCTTTTATGCATCATCTGAGAAATAACATCTTCCAGTCTAGATGACTGTGTTGTGTTGTGCAACCTTCTGATGACACTTGTTGGCTCCCACCACAGTCCCCTCCAGGCAAACAGTGATACAATGTCCATATTTACCTTGGCGCTCATCTTCCTTATGAGTGTCACGTTCTGACCTTTATTTCCTGTGTTTTGTATTTAGTTAGTATGGTCAGGGCGTGAGTTGGGTGGGCAGTCTATGTTTGATTTTCTATGATTTGGGGTTTTCTATGTTTCGGCCTAGTATGGTTCTCAATCAGAGGCAGGTGTCATTAGTTGTCTCTGATTGAGAATCATACTTAGGTAGCCTGGGTGTCACTGTGTGTTTGTGGGTGATTGTTCCTGTCTCTGTCTTTGCACCAGATAGGACTGTTTAGGTTTTTCATGTTTATTGTTTTGTAGTGTTCATGTGTACATTTACATATTAAAAGAACCATGGACACTTACCACGCCGCATATTGGTCCTCTGATCCTTCTCGCCTCTCCTCTTCGGAAGAAGAGGAGGAAATCCTTGACAGAATCACCCACCCCAAGGACCAAGCGGCGTGGTAACGGGCAACGGCAAAAGCAGCAGCAGGAGAAGCAACAGAGGCAGCAGCAGCAGGAGCAGCAGCAGTGGGAGAGGCTGCACTATTTGGAGAGATGGACTTGGGAGGAGATTCTAGACGGTAAAGGACCCTGGGCAGAGCCAGGAGAATATTGCCGCCCCAAGGCCGAGCTGGAGGCAGCAAAAGCAGAGAGGCGGCATTATGAGGAAATAGCACGGCAGAGCGGATGGAAGCCCGAGAGTCAGCGCCAAAAATTTCTTGGGGGGGGGGGGCTCACAGGGAGTATGGCTATGCCAGGTAGGAGACCTGTGCAAACTCCCTGTGGTTACCGGGGGGCAAGAGAGACCGGGCAGGCACCATGTTATGCGGTGGAGCGCACGGTGTCCCCAGTGCGGGTGCACAGCCCGGTGCGGTACATTCCAGCTCCGCGTATCGGCCGGGCTAGAGTGGGCATCGAGCCAAGTGCCATGAAGCCGGCTCTACGCATCTGGTCTCCAGTGCGTCTCCTTGGGCCGGCTTACATGGCACCAACCTTGCGAACGGTGTCCCCGGTTCGCCTGCATAGCCCAGTGCGGGCTATTCCACCTCGCCGCACTGGCAGGGCGACCGGGACCATTCAACCGGGTAAGGTTGGGCAGGCTCGGTGCTCAAGAGCTCCAGTGCGCCTGCACGGCCCGGTCTATCCGTCACCACCTCCACGCACCAGCCCTCCGGTGGCAGCCCCCCGCACCAGGCTGTCTCTCTGGCCCATCCTTACAGGGGCTCCCTCCTCTCCAGCGCTGCCGGAGCCTCCCGCCTGTCCGGCGCCGCTGCCGGAGCCTCCCGCCTGTCCGGCGCCGCTGCCGGAGCCTCCCGCCTGTCCGGCGCCGCTGCCGGAGTCTCCCACCTGTCCGGCGCCGCTGCCGGAGTCTCCCGCCTGTCCGGCGCCGCTGCCGGAGTCTCCCGCCCGTCCGGCGCCGCTGCCGGAGCCTCCCGCCCGCCCGGCGCCGCTGCCGGAGTCTGAGGCGCCAGAGCACCTCAGCCCAGAGGTGCCAGAGCTTCTGCCCCTCTGTCCAGAGCTTCTGCCCCTCTGTCCAGAGCTTCTGCCCCTCTGTCCAGAGCTTCTGCCCCTCTGTCCAGAGCTTCCGCCCCTCTGTCCAGAGCTTCTGCCCCTCTGTCCCGAGCTGCCCCTCTGTCCCGAGCTGCCCCTCTGTCCAGTGGGGTCATTGAGAGGGGTGGCCATGATGAGAAAGCCACGGAGGTGGACAATAAGGTGGACTAAGACAATGGTGAAGTGGGGTCCGCGTCCTGCGCCAGAGCCGCCACCGCGGACAGACGCCCACCCAGACCCTCCCCTATAGGTCAAGAGCACCGGACTCGGCACCAGTGTAACATTATTGCTTCCATCCCTCTCCTCGCCCCAGCCTGGGTTTGAACCACAGACCCTCTGAACACACCGACAACAGTCACTCTCGAAGCATCATTACCTATCACTCCACAAGTGCCACGGCCCTTGCAGAGTAAGGGAAACAACTACTTCAAGGTCTCAGAGAGAGTGACGTCACCGATTGAAAGGCTACTAGTGTGCACCGCTCACTAGATAGCCTTTTCACAGCGGTTACACTAGTTACGTCCACTTTCAACATGATACTTTGCGATTTTTTGGGGGCCATTTAGCTCCATTCAGCAAAATGGCGATGTTCATATTCAAATACTTCCAGCTTCATGCACCGTAGGGGGTTTTCCATAGGAATACATGGATGACGTCAGCGCCATCCCTATCTAATGGTTTAAATGTCTATGCTCTGAAGGCTGTGGAATGCACACTGTCTGTCTGGCTTTAGGCGGCATTCTGCCTTCTCCTTACATTTCTCTGCCTTCAACGTCGCCCACAACTGGCTCATGTGAACTACAATCCCTACACTTTGTTTTAACGTTTAGAAACCTCAATAATCATTGCTTGCGATACAACTTTTGAAACATATGGCCCTTATCTTTCATATCAGCAAGAAATAATCCTTTAAGTAAAAAATATTTAAGACTTACTGTAGCAGTTTTGCACAGATCCATACAGCTATGAGTGCCTCCATCTGACGAAACTACACTTCAGCTACACTTCCAGAATTATGCTTACCCACAGGTGTTCGGAGCACGCTAGATAGATAATTATCACAGGTGGTCGTCTCTGTAACATGGATATATGGCCGGGTAGCAACACTAACCCTAACCCTATAAAGGTGTGTATCAATTTAACCTTCTGTTTTTTTAAATGATTTCTCGCTGAAATGAAAGGCAAAGTCCTTATGCTTCCAAAACCATACTGCAAAGCGATACGTGTTAATGCTCAGGCCAAGCTTCTGGGCTCTTAACAAAACTCCCCCATACAGTAGACACCTTCGTCCATTGATTCTTATGTGTAAAGTAATGTAACTGAGAGTCATGATCTAGGGCAGTACGTGATTTTGAGAGTAATACATTTTCTGTAGGTGAGCAATGGGCAGAGTTGTAGAATGATGGAGATTTGGGGCTTGTCTCAGGAGAAACAGTGTCGCTGCTGGAGTAATGAGATCAAGTGTTTGGTCAAGGCATGTTTCCTCCTCGAGGTGCAAACGTTGTCACATTACAAGACTGCTGCGACATGTTCATCTCCAAAGATCATTTTAAATTGGGAAAATCGTGTGTCATTGGAATTTTCTGTAATATTACTGAAATACAAACATTTTGTAGGATTGAGATAAGGAAATTAATGGATGCACACTGAATAGTCAGCTCCAAATTACATAGGCAACCTTATTATATTGTTTTATAATGCAAGTACAGGAAGGAATGACCGAGCACATACTGTTCAGCCATGGCAGGTAAACAACAATAGTTTTACCAAAATGTTGTATTTAATGACACGGAACAACAATAAACAACGATAAACAAACCAAACTGTTTACCACAGTGAAATTGGCAGTGGTGAACAAAACCAAGAGTAGTCAAACCAAACCATGTCATTTCCTCTCTCTCTACAATGTGCATGGGACACTTATTATTCCCATAAAACACTGTGTCGCATACACAAGCTTACCCACCAACACACCTCTGGCTAGGGGAAGTAGTATACCTCGCAGGCAACTAAATGTAACTAATAAAATGTTAGAGAAATATAGCTAATGATGGGGAGAGAAAGTAAATAAATAAAAAAACAGTACCAGTCAAAAGTTTGGACACACCTACTCATTGAAGGGTTTTCTTTATGTTTTACTATTTTCTAAATTGTAGAATAATAGTGAAGACATCAAAACTATGAAATAACACCAGGAACCATGCAGTAACCAAAAAAGTGCTAAACAAATATTATATTTTTGATTATTCAAAGTAGCAACCTTTTGCCTTGATGACAGCTTTGCACACTCTTGGCATTCTCTCAACCAGCATCACCAGGAATGCTTTTCCAACAGTCTTGAAGGAGTTCCCATATATTCTGAGCACTTGTCTGCTTTTCCTTTAATCTGCGGTCCAACTCATCCCAAACCATCTCAATTGGGTTAAGATAGGATGATTGTGTAGGCTAGGTTATCTGATGCAGCACTCCATCACTCTCCTTCTTGGTCAACTAGCCCTTACACATCATGGAGGTGTGTTGGGTCATTGTCCTATTGAAAAACAAATGATAGTCCCACTAAGCGCAAACCAGATGGGATGGAGTATCACTGCAGAATGCTGTGGTAGCCATGCTGGTTAACTGTGCCTTGAATTCTAAATAGATCCACAGCAGTGCCACCAGCAAAGCACCTCCACACCATTACACCTTCTCCCCCATGCTTCATGGTGGTAACCACACATGCGGAGAACATCTGTTCACCTACTCTGCATCTCACAAAGACACGGCGGTTGGAACCAAAAATCTCAAATTTGGATTCATTAGACCAAAGGACAGATTCCCACAGTCTAATGTCCATTGCTCTTGGTCCAAGCAAGTCTCTTCTTATTATTGGTGTCCTTTAGTAGTGGTTTCTTTGCAGCAATTCGACCATGAAGGCCTGATTCATGCAGTCTCCTCTGAACAGTTGACGTTGAGATGTGTCTGTTAATTGAACTCTATGAAGCATTTATTTGGGCTGCAATTTGTGAGGCTGGTAACTCTAATGAACTTATCCTTTGCAGCAAAGGTAACTCTGGGTCTTCCTTTCCTGTGGCGGTCGTCATGAGAGCCAGTTTCGTCATAGTACTTAATGGTTTTTGTGACTGCAAGTTCTTGAAATGTTCCGTATTGACTGACCTTCATGTCTTAAAGTAATGATGGACTGTTGTTTCTCTTTGCTTATTTAAGCTGTTCTTGCCATAATATGGACTTGGTCTTTTACCAAATAGGGCTATCTTCTGTATACCACCCCTACCTTGTCACAACACAACTGATTGTCTCAAAGGCATTAAGAAAAAAGAAATTCCACAAATTGACTTTTAACAAGGCACACCTTGTTAATTGAAACACATTCCAGGTGACTACCTCATGAAGCTGGTTGAGAGAATGCAAAGAGTGTTCAACGCTGTCATCAAGGCAAAGGGTGGCTACTTTGAAGAATCTCAAATATAAAATATATTTTGATTTGTTTAACTTTTTTAGGTACCACATGATTCCATATGTGTTATTTCATAGTTTTCACTTTTCATAATTCACTAATAGTGTCCTCACTAATATTGTACAATGTAGAAAATAGTATAAATAAAGAAAAACCCTTGAATGAGTAGGTGTGTCCAAACTTTTGACTAGTACTGTAGATGTTTTATTGTCACATACACCAGATAGATGCAGTGAATTGTGTTGTTTTACAGGGTCAGCCATAGTAGTATGGCGCCCCTGGAGCAAATCAGGGTTCAAGCTTTGTTCGCATTGCAGTTTGAGGTGACTTAAATCATTTATTTTTGCATATTTGATTAGAATCTGTTATTTTTCCTGCAGTCTGAACAGTCAAAAGGTGGTTTGAAATCAAATGATTCAAATGATTGATTAATTGTTCAGCAGTCTTATGGCTTGGGTGTAGAAGCTGTTAAGGAGCCTTTTGGTCCTAGACTTGATGATCCGGTACCGCTTGCTGTGTGGTAGCAGAGAAAACAGTCTATGACTTGGGTGAATGGATTCTCTGACAATTTGATGGGCTTTCCTCTGACACCACCAATTATATAGGACCTGGATGGCAGGAAGTTCTGTAGTCCACGATCAGCTCCTTTGTCTTGCTCACATTGTGGGAGAGGTTGTTGTCCTGGGGTGTATGCTTTATGATTAACAAGTCGTGGTGTGATCATAACAACATACAGGAACTCAAGTCCCTTTGTTCACCTGACCTAGAATTCCTTACGATCAAATGCCGACTGCATTATCTACCAAGAGAATTCTCTTTGATTATAATCACAGCCGTGTATATCCCCCCCGCGCCCCCCCAAGCAGACACCTCGACGGCCCTGAAAGAACTTCATTGGACTCTATGTAAACTGGAAACCATATATCCTGAGGCTGCATTTATTGTAGCTGGGTATTTTAACAAGGCTAATCTGAAAACAAGACTCCCTAAATTTTAGCAGCATATCGAATGCGCGACCCGGGCTGGCAAAACTCTGGATCATTGCTACTCAATTTTCTGCGACACATACAAAGCTCTCCCTCGCTCTCCTTTCGACAAATCTGACCACGACTCCATTTTGCTGCTCCCAGCCTATAGACAGAAACTAAAAAAGGAAACGCCCATGCTCAGGTCTGTTCAACGCTGGTCCGACCAATCTGATTCCACGCTTCAAGATTGCTTCGATCACGTGGACTGGGATATGTTTCGGATAACATCGGACAACAACATTGATATATATACGCTGATTCTGTGAGTGAGTTTATTAGCAAGTGCATCGGTGATGTGGTACCCGCAGTGACTATTAAAACCTTCCCCAACCAGAAACCGTGGATTGATGGCAGCATTCGTGCAAAACTGAAAGAGCAAACCACTGCTTTAATCATGGCAAGGCGACCGGAAACATGACCGAATATAAACAGTGTAGCAATTCCCTCCGCATGGCAATCAAACAAGCTAAGCTTCAGTATAGAGACAATGTAGAGTCGCAATTCAATGGGTCAAACACAAGACGTATTTGGCAGGGTCTACAGTCAATCACGGACTACAAAAAGAAAACCAACCCCGTCGCAGACACTGATGTCTTGCACCCAGACAAACTAAACAACTTCTATGCTCGCTTTGAGGACAATACAGTGTCACTGACATGGCCCTCTACCAAAACTCGCAGGCTCTCCTTCACCACAGCCAACGTGAGTAAATCATTTAAACGTGTTAACCCTCGCAAGGCTGCCGGCCGGCATCCCTAGCCGCGTCCTCAGAGCATGCACAGACCAGCTGGCTGGTGTGTTTACGGACATATTCAATCAATCCCTATCCCAGTCTGCTGTTCGCACATGCTTCAAGAGGGCCACCATTGTTCCTGTTCCCAAGAAAGCTAAGGTAACTGAGCTAAATGACTATCACTGTAGCACTCACTTCTGTCATCATGAAGTGCTTTGAGAGACTAATCAAGGATCATATAATCTCCACCCTACCTGATACCCTAGACCCACTCCACACAAACAGCGTGGTGAAGAAGGCGCAACAGCTGAAGAAATGTTGCTTGTCACCAAAAACACTCACAAACTTTTACAGATGCACAATCAAGAGCATCCTGTCGGGCTGTATCACCGCCTGGTACGGCAACTGCTCCGCCCACAACCGTAAGGCTCTCCAGATGGTAGTGAGGTCTGCACAACGCATCACCGGGGGCAAACTACCTGCCCACCAGGACACCTACACCACCCAATGTCACAGGAAGGCCAAAAAGATAATCAATGACAACAACCACCCTGTTATCATCCAGAATGCGAGGTCTGTACAGGTGCATCAAAGCTTGGACCGAGAGTCTGAAAAACAACTTATATCTCAAGGCCATCAGACTCTTAAACAGCCGTCCCTAACATTGAGTGGCTGCTGCCAACATACAGACTCAATCTTTAGCCACTTCAATAATTAATAATTGGATGTAATAAATGTATCACCAGTCACTTAAACAATGCAACTTTAATGTTTACATACCCTACATTACTCATCTCATATGTATATACTGTACTCTATACCATTTACTGTATCTTGCCTATGCCGTTCGGCCATCGCTCATCCATATATTTGTATGTACATATTCTTAATCATTCACACTTGTGTGTATAAGGTAGTTGTTGTGAAATTGTTGGATTACTTGTTAGATATTACTGCACGGTTGGAACTAGAAGCACAAGCATTTCACTACACTCGCATTAACTTCAGCTAACCATGTGTATATGACCAATAAAATTTGATTTGATTTGACACAGCCAGTTGTCTGACCTCCTCCCAATAGGCTGCCTCATCGTTGTCAGTGATCAGGCCTGTTGTGTTGTCAGCAAACTTAATCCTGTTGGAGTCATGTTTGGCCACATAGTCGTGGGTGAACAGGGAGTGCAGGAGGGGACTAGGTACATACCCCTGAGGTGCCCCAGTGTTGAGGATCAGCGTGACAGACGTGTTGTTGCCTACGCTTACCACCTGGGGCTGGCCCATCAGGAAGTCCATGATCCAGTTGCAGAGGGAGGGGTTTAGTCTCAGGGTCCTTAGCTTAGTGATGAGCTTTGTGGGCACTATGGTGTTGAACGCTGAGCTGTAGTCAATGAACAGCCTTCTAACATAGTTCCTTTTTTCAAGGTGGAATAGGGCAGTGTGGAGTGTGATTGAGATTGCATGATATGTGGATCTGTTGGGGTGGTATGCAAATTGGAGTGGGTCTAGGGTATCCGGGAGGATGCTGTTGATGTGAGCCATGACCAGCTTTTCAAAGCACTTCATGGCTCCAGACGTGAGTTCTACGGGCCGTGACCTGTGACCTTCGTTTCCTTGGGCACAGGGACTATGGTAGTCTGCTTGAAACATGTAGGTATTACGGACTCGGTCAGGGAGAAGTTGATAATGTCAGTGAAGAGACTTGCCAGTTGGTCAGCGCATGCTTGAGAGTACACGTCCTGGTAATCTGCCTGGCCCCACGGCTTTGTGAATGTTGACCTGTTTAAAGGTCTTCCTCACATCGGTTACCTAGAGTGTTATCACACAGTCATCTAGAACAGCTGGTGCTCTCGTGCATTGATGGTTCGTCTGAGGGCATAATGGGATTTCTTATAAGCGTTCAGATTAGTGTCCCGCTCCTTGAAAGCAGCAGCTCTACCCTTTAGCTTGATGCGGATGTTGCCTGTAATCCATGGCTTCTGGTTGGGATATGTACTGTATGTACGATCACAGTGGGGACGACGTTGTCGATGCACTTATTGATTAAGTCGATGACTAAGGTGCTATATTCCTCAATGCCATTGGATGAATCCCGGAACATATTTCAGTCTGAGCTAGCAAAACAGTCCTGTAGCATAGCATTCGCATCATCTGACCATATTGAGCGAGTCACTGGTACTTCCTGCTTTAACTTTTGCTTGTAAGCAGGAATCAGGAGGATAGAATTATGGTCAGATTTGCCAAATGGAGGGCAAATGGAATGCATTTCTGTGTGTGGAGTAAAGGTGGTCTAGAGTTGTTTTTCCTCTGGTTACACATGTGACATGCTGGTAAAAATGTGGTAAAACTGATTTAAGTTTGCCTGCATTAAAGTCACCGGCCACTAGGAGCGCCACTTCTGGATGAGCATTTTCTTGTTTGCTTATGGCCTTATAGAGTTGGTTGAGTGTAGTCGTAGTGCCAGCATTGGTCTATGGTGGTAAATAGACAGCTATGAGTAATATAGATGATAACTATGTTGGTAGATAGTGTGGTCTACAGCTTATCATAAGGTTCTCTACCTCATGTGAATAATACCTTGAGACTTATTTAATATTAGACATCGCGCACCATCTGTTATTGACAAAAAAAGACACACACCCCTACCCCTCATCTTACCAGACGTATATTTTTCTCTGTTCTGCCGGTGTGTGGAAAGTCCTGTGTCGTTGTTCGGCCACAACAGTTTTTGATGTCCTGTTGGTAGGATAATCATAAACGTAGGTCCTCAATTTTATTTTCCCATGATTGCATATTAGCAAGTAGAACGGATGGCAGTGGGAGTTAACTCGCTCACCTACGGAATTTCAGAAAGCAGCTCGATCACCGCCTTCTTTTCCTCTGTCTTTTCTTCACGCAAATGATGGGGGATTTGGGCCTATTCCCGGGAAAGCAGAACCTCTTGAGTGTAGTTGGCAGTATTTTGATGTTTGGATGAAAAATGTACCCAAATGAAACTGCCTATTTCTCAGGCCCAGAATCTAGAATATACATATAATTGTCAGATTAGGATAGAAAACACTCAAAAGTTTCCAAAACTGTCAAAATGTTGTCTGTGAGTATTACAGAACTGATATTGCAGGCAAAAACCTGAGGAAAATCCAACCCGGAAGTGCTGTTTTTCCAGAAAGCTCTCTGATCCATTGCATGCCTTCCCTCCATTTAAAGGGATATCAACCAGATTCCTTTTTCTATGGCTTCCACATGGTGTAAACAGTCTTTAGACATAGTTTCAGGCTTTTATTTTGAAAAATGAGCGAGAAAGATCATTGGATGGCTGGGTGCCAGCAGCGTTTTGCATGCGCCAACAGAGTGGAGCAGACGTTTTCTCTCTCTCTCCTATTGAAGAAGCTACAGTCCGGTTGAAATATTATCGATTATATATTGTAAAAACAACCTGAGGATTGATTATCAAAAAACATTTGACATTTTTCTATGGACTTTCCGGATATTATTTGGAATTTTCCTCTGCCCCGTCGTGACCGCTCTTTCCTGTGGACTTCTGAACATAACGCAGCAACCAAATGGAGGTATTTTGGATATAAAAATAATCTTTATTGAACAAAAGGAACATTTATTGTGTAACTGGGAGTCTCGTGAGTGCAAACATCCGAAGATCATCAAAGGTAAGCGATTCATTTGATTGCTTTTCTGATTTTTGTGACCAATGTACTTTGCTAGGTGGATTAACAACAAGCTAAGCTGTGTTTTGCTATATTGCATTTCATGAAAATTAAATATTTGTAGTAATTTAATTTGAATTTGGCTCTCTGCTATTCAGCGGATGTTGACGAAAATGATCCCGCTAACGGGATGGGTGCATCAAGAAGTTAAAGGAAAAAGATTCTGCCAGTTTGTGGTGAGTAAACACTGTTCTGATGTCCAGAAGTTATTTTTAGTATTAAGAGACGATAGCAGCACCATCATGTACAAAATAAGTTTTTTGTATTTTGTTTTTTACAAACAACGCAAAAAACTAAATAAATGGTACAGTTGGTTAGGAGCATGTAAAACGTCAGCCATCCCCTTCGGGCCATCTTCAACATGTGGTAGCTAACTAGCTTGTTAAAACCCTTTCCTGAGTCAAATGACCAAATCGCCTTCTAGTGGCCTCATGGGTGCAATGTTTTTAATATTTTAATAATTTCGTAAATCCAGTGTTTCTATGTCAAACAGTTTTGTTATATTTCAGTCTTCTGTGAGGTATATAAAGTGTAATATTGGGACGCAAACTCAAATTATAATACATTTCAACTCTATATATGACATGGTACAGGTGTCTTCTCTTTTTTAAGCCCATAACCATGTGTGTGAGATGTATGTATACTTTAGTTTCAAAGTAGATATGTTAAGACACCAAGAAACACTTGGGTGACCCTGATTTAGCCACAGCAGTTAGTTGACTAGACAAAGAGGACTTGTTTTGAAAGTTGGATCATCCTTTGAGGCTTTAAAAGCGTTCTTACAGTATAATGTTGAACACTCAAAGCAACTGGTAATCGTCCATGGCAGGCATTGTTGTCACGTTAGCTTGCTACAAAACTTCTGAGTGATAGGAAGCACGAGCTCCAACACCAATCAGCCTACACCACTGCGCACACACCCGTCGTTACCTTGACAACTAGCGTAGCCATGTCAGCAAATGACTGCTGTCTGAACACACACACACATCTGATTTGGTCACTTGTAACTTGCAGTTTGGACAGAATTCCAAAATGGATTTGGAAAGGCCTGCTGTGTGAACAAGACTTAAGTGCCTTGCTCAAGGGCACATCAACAGATTTTTCACCTTGTCAGCTCAGGTATTCAAACCAGCGACTGTTCGTTTACTGGCCCAACACGCTAACCGCTAGGCTACCTGCTAAGAGAGAGTGAGAGAGAAAGAGAGAGAGCATCTGAACATCATATGAAAATATGAAGCTTTATTAGTTGATTATAGTATGCAACACAGTGTAAACTTGTTTGTATAGCTGTAAAACCTAATACAGTGCCAGAGAAAGAGTTGGGTTGTTTGTGTATGACAGTTTATTTAACTAATCCAGAAGAATCATTGGGCTGTTGTTGACTCTGTTGTTTTTGCTTTACCTAAGCATCTGAAGATATGATGTTAAATCATCCAGCTCCTGGGTGTTAATAAATGGATTAACCTGCAATCATGGCAGTCAATCTGTTTTTATTCTCCTGGTGACATTATTCGTGCATTCTTGAGCACGGTCGCCTCGAAGGAATGCATCACTCTTCTTCTTATTGAAAACATAAATCTAGAATGACTTGCTACCCAGAAAACCTCCAAACGCACGCCATTATCTACTGTAAATATATGCAGCAGCTTTCAGCCAATCCGTTCCTTTGTTTTTTAAGATGAAGAGACATTGAGTGTTGCCCTCTCTGACAGAATTACTGTCATGGTTGGCAGGATGACTTTCTTAAAGTGATGAAAGAAGTGTTGATACTAAAGCAGCTGGTGTTGGTGATATTTTGACAGATTCTACTCTTACCTGACTTCCTTAGAATGTAACACAACCTATGGTCTGTACAATAGATCAGGCTCAGTCTCTTAGAATGATGTTGTTTCCATGTGTACACTCCTGAACAGAAAATCATTTTGAAATCAATCGACTGATTAAACTCTTTGAATGTCTTGTAGGCCAGAGAATGATGGGTCACATACATCTCTATATGTAGTCTGGGCCCTCTCATTTCTTTTCTCAGTAGTGTACAAATCAAATTCTCCACTTTTAAATCAACACTGAGGGTGGTAATTTAAACGCTGTTCCAGTGTCTATACGGGTCCACACATTTCAGTGTTAAATTAACAGTTTGCTTAGTGTAAAGCCTTCTTTGCATATTTCCCAGCGTGCTTTTCAAGTGAATTGTAGAGTTACCATCCATGACTGTATTTGTTTGTGACGGAGACATGGTTGTTGCATTCCTTCATTTTTAAGTCTGTGGTGTTCACATAGTGAGATCCTAAGTCAAAATGGAATCAGTCAAATGCAATTCATTTATGACAATATATATTTCATAATAAGACGTATTTTGAAGTCCTAGTTTTGTTTTGGAACAACCATTTCAGTAACAGGTGCAATAAATCCAAGTCACAGATTAGATTACTTTGAAAAAAACACGTTATTTATATTTGAGTAGCATAAGATTAATTAATCAATCAATGTACATACAAAAACATAGATATTGAAACAAACAATTCTAAAAATCAACCTGCAATAGAGCATGCTGAGAAATGATAATGATGGTCATGGTTTTCTGGTTATTAACACCAACACTGGGGTTATTTTGCACCAAGGAGGGTTAATTTAACACTTAGAGTTAATGTAACTCCTGACTCAACACGAGACATTTTACACTGAAAACGTTGCTGTGCACTTTCAATTGAAGGGGAGATTTTATTTATGGATTTTCTAAATATGTCTGATAAAGTTTTTTTTAAACCAAAATATCATAGGTTTTTAGTCGAAACCATCATAAGGTAAAGTCAAATAAAAGTGTCATGCTTCACATAATCATCATTCATTAATCATTATTTATTTTTTCATTATTTTACTGTAATTACTTCAGCTTGAACCTCCATTTGTGTCTAGTTCAGGTATCTAATGGGCCCGATACACCTTAAAGAAGAGGGATGGGAGAGCCTTTAAAGCCAGGTCTCTCTCTCTCTCTCTCTCTCTCTCTCTCTCTCTCTCACTCTCTCTCTCTCTCTCGCTGGATTAATTAAGCCATTTTTCATGTAATTACAGCAAACCTGCCTGACTGGCTCTGAGACGGTTTGTGAAAGGAGGAACCTTGACTTACACTATACAGCTCATCCAGTCATCCGGGATCCCCATACACTACAAAGTATTCAGACCCCTTAACTTTTTGTGACGTTACAGTCTTATTTTAAAATGGACAACCTACAGACAATACCCCATAATGACAAAGTAAAAACAGGTTTTTAGAAATGTTTGCAAAACTAAAATCTCAGATTTACTTAAGAATTCAGACCCTGTACTCAGTACTTTGTTGAAGCACCTTTGGCAGCGACTAGGCACGTCAGTAAAGAACAAATTCTTATTTACAATGACTGCCTACCTCCCCGGCCAAACCCTCCCCTTACCCAGACGACGCTGGGCCAATTGTGCGTCGGAGCCGGGGGAGTACGATTCGATCTTAGTCCTGTATTGATCCTTTGCATGTTTGATGGTTCGTCGGAGGGCACAGTGGGATTTCTTATAAACTTCCGGGTTAAAAATGACCCCATCTTCTTTGGCCTCGGAAGATGCTAGCTCGGAAGAAGCACCAGCATGGTTCAGAATGGTGATGGACAAGGGTATAACAAAAATCCAAGAGAAACTTTCTGAACACCTCAGAAAAATTGATGTACTGGTCGATAAACTCCACGAACACCAGGAAATCACAAAGGGATGAGTGACAAAGTTAGAAAAATACCATGCTGACACCAGGCTGCCATCCTGGACGTCTGCGAGGATGTGGACCAAAAATACAAGAAGTTGTTGATTCTTACGAAAATGTCCAAAGGCACTCGAATTTGAGACTTCAAGGTTTCCCGGAGGCCATGGAGGGAAGAGAATGGATTCCCAAAATTCTGGATCTACCCCCTTCCGTGCACCCACTGGAAATCGAGAGGGCCCATCACACCCTACGGGGTGGCTGCCTGGCCAGGTTGCACCCAGGGCATTTGTCATTACATTTCTATGGTACCAGGACACTGTTGTGTGCGTCCTCTCTGTTGCCTGAGCAAAGGGAAAGCTCAATAACGGAGAAGCCAGAATCATGATCTTTCCGGATCATTCTCCCATACTGAAGAGCCACTGAAGAGGCCTCAGGCTGGTTTGGCATACGGCCTGCGCTACCTGGCGACTTCGTGGATCGAAACCAAGAATGGTGAGCGCACATTTGACTATGTGAAGACGGCTGAAACATAAATGAGGAACAACTTTCCTGCATTGTCTCCATGTTCATAGTAGTTTTGTTTTGTTCTCCTAAGATCGTTTTCCTCTTTGTGGGTCGTCAGGGTGTTATTTTCCAATCGCTTTGAGTCAAATTTTTGTTGGGTTGAGTCGTTTCCAGATCTCTAATTTCTTTCTCCAAAAAATCTACTTGAGCCTTATACATCTTACGAGCACCTGATTATTTGCCCCCTCAGATATGCAAGGAGAGCTGCCCATAAAATTATGGGGGAGGCAGAGTTGTTATTGGTGCTACAAGATATGTCAATATGAGTGTTCAGAAATGTTACAAATGTGAGATTAGTACTTACACCAAGTAGTTAAGCTTCCCTTGCCTGCAGGAATAAGAAACAAGTCAATTCTAGAGTAACTGATATGGACAGGGGAGTAAAATTAGTATTATTTTACCTTTTGGTTGTGAAATCTCCATACATCTACAAGTCCAACATTTTTCATTTCTGCTTTTAACATTTTAGCTGCCTGTGTGAGGTTAATACTATGAGAGGAAGATCTATCACTGGAAGGGTCCAGTACCAAGTTAAAATCATTATTATGCCATTATTATCTCTGATGATGAGCATGTTAACTTCAAAAAGATGTCTTGGTCAAATTTAGGATCATCATGGTTAGACCCTTACACAATCAAAATGATAATGGTCTCAGTGTTAGTGAAACCTTGAATGATCACAAACCTACACCTTTGTCTTTAATCTGAGATTGTAGCTGAAAGGGACAATGCTTATTAATAATGAGTATGGCCACCACTCTTGCCCGAGAGGTGAAAGATGAATACACTTGACAGACCCACTCACTCTTCAGTTTATCAGGCTCAGAGTCAGTCAGGTGTGTCTCCTGAACAAGAGCTATATCAACCTTACGCTGCTTTAGATCTTTCAGAATGCGTTTGCTCTTGACAGGGCACTTAGTACCCCTAACGACAAGAGTGTGCATAGCTGTCATCAAGGCATATAAAATATATTTTTGTTTTGTTTAACACTTTTTTGGTTACTATATGATTCCATATGTGTTATTTGACAAATTGGATGTCTTCACTATTATTCTACAATGTAGAACATAGTAAAAATTAAGAAAAAAACTTGAATGAGCAGGTGTTCTAAAACCTCTGACCGGTAGTGTACATCTCTAACAAGATCTGGAAACGACTCAACTCAACAAAAATTTGACTCAAAGCGATTGGAAAATAACACCCTGACGACCCACAAAGCGGAAAACGATCTTAGGAGAACAAAACAAAACTACTATGAACATGGAGACAACGCAGGAAAGTTGCTTGCTTGGCAGATAAGGCAAGAGGAAGCTAGTAGAGTTATTAGCTCTATTAAGATGCCCAATAACACAGTTGTTCACAGTCCTGAGGAAATTAATCTAGTCTTCGGGGAGTTTTATGAAACATTTTACAAGTCTGAAAGGGATGCCACTGCCACAATGCACGAGTTTTGAACAAACTCAATTTAACTGATGAGGATAGAGAGTACTTGGAGAAAGAGATAACGTCCGGGGAAATTAGAGAATCCATTTTCAACACTGCTGTGGGAAAATCCAGGGTTAGCTTTTAGATCTCATGCATCCATGGTGTTCAACTTCCACCTGACTGTGCTGCTGCTCCAGTTTCAACTGTTCTGCCTTATTATTATTCGACCATGCTGGTCATTTATGAACATTTGAACATCTTGTCCATGTTCTGTTATAATCTCCACCCGGCACAGCCAGAAGAGGACTGGCCACCCCACATAGCCGGGTTCCTCTCTAGGTTTCTTCCTAGAGAGTTTTTCCTAGCCACCGTGCTTCTACACCTGCATTGCTTGCTGTTTGGGGTTTTAGGCTGGGTTTCTGTACAGCACTTTGAGATATCAGCTGATGTACGAAGGGCTATATAAATACATTTGATTTGATTTGATTCGTATAGTTGGGCATGAACATCTGGTGTCACTATATGCTGATGACATTTTACTTTACCTCACTGAACCAGACATTTCACTCCGAGCATTAGTTGACACCCTGAAAGAATATGGGAACTTTTCAGTATAAAAGATAAACCTATCAAAGAGTATAATTATGCCTTTTAACAGGGCAGCTATGCAGATCCCAATCTTAGAGCAGCCGTTTTCTTGGAGAACTCAGAAAATGACATATCTTGGATTGCAAATTCCTTCTGAAATTATTAAGACATATCAACTGAACTATACTCCACTTCTCAAAAAGGTTGGGGGAGAATTGGATAGGTGGCTATCAGAAATCAAGGTTAGACCCAAGTGCAGACTGTGTGAAGTAACTATGTTTATTGTAACCACAGGGGCAGGCAAACGACAGGTCAAGGCAGGCAGGGGTTGATAATCCAGAGCAGAGGCCAAGGTACAGGATGGCAGGCAGGCTCAGGATCAGGTACAGGCATTGGTCAAAAACCAGGAGGATGAGAAAAAGAGAGACTATGGAAAAACAGGTGCTGAGACAAACCACTGGTAGGCTTGAAAAAACCAGACAACCTGGCAACAGACAAACAGAGAACACAGGTATAAATACACAGGGGATAATGGGGAGGATGGGCGACACCTGGAGGGGGGTGGAGACAATCACAAAACAGGTGAAACAGATCAGGGTGTGACAGTGGTGGTATTTACCAATTTATTTTATTGGGCAGGTCAATTGTATAAAGATTAATATATTATCAAAATTCTTGTACCTTTTTCAAACATTGTCCTTTCCTATTCCCCAATATTTTTTCAAACAACTTAATTTCTGTGAAATGTGAAGCCCCCCAGAGTGAATCTCACAACTTTATGCAAACCATACTCAGAAGGAGGACTTACTCTTCCTGACTTATTACTGGTCATCTCAGTTAAAGATTGTGTGGGTATGGAAAAATACAACAAGTTCACCCTCTTGGAGACAGATAAAGGAAGGGTGTCTGAACCCTGCTACATCGGCATCTATACCTTATATTAGCCCACCTAAAGATTTGTTAGGTCTCTTAAACAACCCTTTCATTCAAAACACTTTAAATATTTGGATTGAAGTACGTAAACAAACAGAAGGCTATAGATCTACAGTTGAAGTCAGAAGTTTACATACACTTAGGTTGGAGTCATGAAAACTCACTTTTCAACGACTCCACACATTTCTTGTTAACAAACTATAGTTTTGCAAGTCGGTTAGGACATCACTATGTGTATGACACAGTAAATTTTCCCAACAATTGTTAACAGACAGATTGTTTCACTTATAACTAATTGTATCACAATTCCAGTGAGTCAGAAGTTTACATACACTAAGTTGACTGTGCCTTTTAAAAGTTTGGAAAATTCCTGAAAATTATGTAATGGCTTTAGAAGCTTCTGATAGGCTAATTGACATAATTTGAGTCAATTGGAGGTGTAACTGTGGATGTATTTCAAGACCTACCTTCAAACTCAGTGCCTCTTTGCTTGACATCATGGGAAAATAATCAAAAGTAATCAGTCAAGACCTCAGAAACTAAATTGTAGACCTCCACAAGTCTGGCTCATCCTTGGGAGCAATTTCCAAACGCCTGAAGGTACCATGCTCATCTGTACAAACAATAGTACGCAAGTATGAACACCATGGGACCACGCAGCAATCATACCGCTCAGGAAGGAGATGCGTTCTGTCTCATAGAGATGAATGTACTTCAGTGCGAAAAGTGCAAATCAATCCCAAAACAACAGCAAGGGACCTTGTGAAGATGCTGGAGGAAACCGGTACAAAAGTATCTATATCCACAAACTAGTCCTGTATCAACATAACCTGAAAGGCCGCTCAGCAAGGAATAAGCCACTGCTCCAAAACTGCCATAAAAAAACAGACTACGGTTTGCAACTGCACATGAGGACAAAAATTTTACTCTTTGGAGAAATGTCCTCTGATCTGGTGAAACAAAAATAGAACTGTTTTGCCATATAATGACCAACGTTATGTCTGGAGGAAAAAGGGGGACGCTTGCAAGCTGAAGAATACCATCCCAACTGTGAAGCATGGGGGTGGCAGCATCATGTTGTGGGGGTGCTGTGCTGCAGGAGGGACTGGTGCACTTCACAAATAGATGGCAACATGAGGATGGATGTGGATATATTGAAGCAACATCTCAAGACATCAGCTTGGTCACTTGATTAAAGCTTGGTCGCAAATGGGTCTTCCAAAAGGACAATGATCCCAAGCATACTTCCAAAGTTGTGGCAAAATGGTTGAGGTACAACAAAGTCAAGGTTTTGGAGTGGCCATGACGAAGCCCTGACCTCAGTCCCATAGAAAATTTGTGGGCAGAACTGAAGAAGTGTGTGTGTGCAATGAGGCCTACAAGCCTGACTCAGTTACACCAGCTCTGACAGGAGTAATGGGCCAAAATTCACCCAACTTATTGCGGGAGCTTGTGGAAGGCTACCCGAAATGTTTGACCAATGTTAAACAATTTAAAGGCAATGCTACCAAATACTAATTGAGTGTATGTGTCACGCCTTGGTCTTAGTAGTTTGTGTTTTCTTTAATTATTTGTTCAGGCCAGGGTGTGACATGGGGTTATTGTATTGTCTTATTGGGGTTTTTGTAGGCATTGGGATTGTGGTTGATTAGGGGTGTGTCTAGTATAGGCTTGGCTGCCTGAGGCGGTTCTCAATCAGAGTCAGGTGATTCTCGTTGTCTCGGATTGGGAACCGTATTTAGGTAGCCTGAGTTTCACTTTGTATTTCGTGGGTGATTGTTCCTGTTTCTGTGTAGTTTCACCAGATAGGCTGTAATTAGGTTTCACGTTCCGTTTGTTGGTTAGTATTTTTGTATAGTTGTTTCATGTATCGTCATTTCTTCATTAAAGATCATGAATAACCACCACGCTGCATTTCGGTCCGACTCTCTTTCGACAAACGAAGAACGCCGTTACAGTATGTAAACTTCTGACCCACTGGGAATGTGATGAAAGAAATAAAAGCTGAAATAAATATTGATCTTTTCTATTATTCTGACATTTCACATTCTTAAAATAAAGTGGTGATCCTATCTGACCTAAGACGGGGAATGTTTACTCGGATTAAATGTTAGGAATTGTGAAATACTGAGTTTATATGTATTTGGCTACGGTGTATGTAAACTTCTGACTTCAACTGTATATATGAACAAACACCTTTCTATAATAACCACATCTTACCCAAAGCCCTGAGAGATGGTATTACATTTTCTTTGTTGAACAAAGGATTTAGAACATTTGGTCATCTGTTTAGAGAAAGTGACTACTATCCTTTCAACAACTGGCATTTTAACGTTTGTCTTCCTCCTCTTACGAGGAGGAGTAGGAGAGATCGGACCAATGTGCAGCGTGGTAAGTGTCCATAACGTTACTTTATTTACAAGAGCACTAAACTACAAAATAACAACAGAGAATGAACGAAACAAACAAACAGTCCCGTGTGGCACAAACACTAACACGGAAAATAAGCACCCACAACTCAAAAGTGAAACCAGGCTACCTAAGTATGGTTCTCAATCAGGAACAACGATTGACAGCTGCCTCTGATTGAGAACCATACCAGCCCAAACACAGAAATCCCAAATCATAGAAAAAAGAACATAGACAACCCATCCAACTCACGCCCTGACCATACTAAAACAAATACATAACAAAATAACTAAGGTCAGAATGTGACAGTACCCCCCCCAAAGGTGCGGACTCCGGCCGCAGAACCTGAACCTATAGGGGAGGGTCTGGGTGGCGGCTCTGGCGCGGGACGTGGACCCCACTCCACCATAGTCTTTCACCGCCTCTTTAACTGCCTCCGTGGCCTCTTTAGAGCGGCGACCCTCGCCGCCGACCTCGGACTGGGGACCCTGGCCACGGGTCCGGAATAGACGGGAGATTCCGACTCTGGCAGCTCAGGACACACGGGCGACTCTGGCAGCTCAGGACACACAGGCGACTCTGGCAGCTCAGGACAGACGGGCGACTCTGGCAGCTCAGGACAGACGGGCGACTCTGACAGCGCTGGGCATGAGGAAGACTCTGGCAGCGCTGTTCAGGCGGGAGCACCTGTAGGGAGGAGACAGAGAGACAGCCTGGTGCGGGGGGCTGCCACCGGAGGGCTGGTGCGTGGAAGTGGCACCGGATAGACCGGACCGTGAAGGTGCACTGGAGGTCTCGAGCTCCGAGCCTGCCCAACCCTACCTGGCTGAATGCTCCCCGTAGCCAGGCCAGTGCGGTGAGGTGGAATAGCTCACACTGGGCTGTGCTGGCAAACCGGGGACACCATGCGTAGGGCTGGTGCCATGTACCCTGGCCCGAGGAGACACACTGGAGACCAGATGCACTGAGCCGGCTTCATGGCACCTGGCTCGATGCCCACTCTAGCCTGGTCGATACGAGGCGCTGCTATGTACCGCCATGGGCTATGCCTGTGCACCGGGGACACCGTACGCCTCACGGCATAACACGGTGCCTGCCCGGTCCCTCTCTCTCCACGGTAAGCACGGGGAGTTGGCACAGGTTTCCTACCTGATTTCACCACACTCCCCGTGTGCCACCCCCAATAATTTTTTCCGGCTGCCTCTCGGGCTTCCAACCGTGCTGCCGTGCTGCAGTTTTCGCTGCCTCCAGCTCTGCCTTGGGGCGGCGATATTCACCAGCCTGTGCCCAGGGTCCCTTGCCGTCCAGAATCTCCTCCCATGTCCAGGAGTCTGGAGATCGCTGCTGCTGCCCGTTACCACTCTGCTTGGTCCTTGGGGGGTGGGTGATTCTGTAACGTTCATCTTCCTCCTCTGACGAGGAGGAGTAGGAGAGATTGGACCAATGTGCGGCGTGGTAAGTGTCCATAAAATTACTTTATTTACAAGAACACTAGACTACAAAATAACAACGGAGAATGAACGAAACAAGTGAAACAGTCCCGTGTGGCACAAACACGGAAAATAAGCACTCACAACTCAAAAGTGAAACCAGGCTACCTACAGTGGGGCAAAAAAGCATTTAGTCAGCCACCAATTTTGCAAGTTCTCCCACTTAAAAAAAGATGATAGAGGCCTGTAATGTTCATCATAGTTACACTTCAACTATGACAGACAAAATGAGAAATAAAATCCAGAAAATCACATTGTAGGATTTTTAATGAATTTATTTGCAAATTATGGTGGAAAATAAGTATTCGGTCAATAACAAAAGTTTATCTCAATACTTTGTTATATACCCTTTGTTGGCAATGACAGAGGTCAACCGTTTTCTGTAAGTCTTCACAAGGTTTTCACACACTGTTGCTGATATTTTGGCCCATTCCTCCATGCAGATCTCCTCTAGAGCAGTGATGTTTTGGGGCTGTTGCTGGGCAACACGGACTTTCAACTCCCTCCAAAGATTTTCTATGGGGTTGAGATCTGGAGACTGGCTAGGCCACTCCAGGACCTTGAAATGCTTCTTATGAAGCCACTCCTTCATTGCCCGGGAGGTGTGTTTAGGATCATTGTCATGCTGAAAGACCCAGCCACGTTTCATCTTCGATGCCCTTGCTGATGGAAGGAGGTTTTCCCTCAAAATCTCACAATACATGGCCCCATTCATTCTTTCCTTTACACGGATCAGTCGTCCAGGTCCCTTTGCAGAAAAACAGCCCCAAAGCATGATGTTTCCACACCCATGCTTCACAGTAGGTATGGTGTTCTTTGGATGCAACTCGGCATTCTTTGTCCTCCAAACACGACGAGATGAGTTTTTACCAAAAAGTTATATTTTGGTTTCATCTGACCATATGACATTCTCCCAATCTTCTTCTGCATCATCCAAATGCTCTCTAGCAAACTTCAGACGGGCCTGGACATGTACTGGCTTAAGCAGGGGGACGCGTCTGGCACTGCAGGATTTGAGTCCCTGGCGGCGTAGTGTGTTACTGATGGTAGGCTTTGTTACTTTGGTCCCAGCTCTCTGTCATTCACTAGGTCCCCCCATGTGGTTCTGGGATTTTTGCTCACCGTTCTTGTGATCATTTTGACCCCACGGGGTGAGATCTTGCGTGGAGCCCCAGATCGAGGGAGATTATCAGTGGTCTTGTATGTCTTCCATTTCCTAATAATTGCTCCCACAGTTGATTTCTTCAAACCAAGCTGCTTACCTATTGCAGATTCAGTCTTCCCAGCCTGGTGCAGGTCTACAATTTTGTTTCTGGTGTCCTTTGACAGCTCTTTGGTCTTGGCCATAGTGGAGTTTGGAGTGTGACTGTTTGAGGTTGTGGACAGGTGTCTTTTATACTGATAACAAGTTCAAACAGGTGCCATTAATACAGGTAACGAGTGGAGGACAGAGGAGCCTCTTAAAGAAGAAGTTACAGTTCTGCGAGAACCAGAAATCTTGCTTGTTTGTAGGTGACCAAATACTTATTGTCCACCACAATTTATTAAATAAATTCATAAAAAATCCTACAATGTGATTTTCTGGATTTTTTTTCCTCATTTTGTCTGTCATAGTTGAAGTGTACCTATGATGAAAATTACAGGCCTCTCTCTCATCTTTTTAAGTGGGAGAACTTGCACAATTGGTGGCTGACTAAATACTTTTTTGCCCCACTGTAAGTATGGTTCTCAATCAGATGACAACGATTGACAGCTGCCTCTGATTGAGAACCATACCAGGCCAAACACAGAAATCCCAAATCATAGAAACAAGAACATAGACAATCCACCCAACTCACACCCTGACCATACTAAAACAAAGACATAACAAAAGAACTAAGGTCAGAACGTGACAGGCATCTCATTTTCAGTTACCTTAAACGCATTTCTTCAAGTACCTACAGGTTAGGCACTATATTGCCACTCAGCAGGGAGGTAGGATTTAGCCCACGAGTGAACCTATAACTGATAAACTGTGGCTGGGGAAGAAAGGGGCAAAAGGTTTCATTTCTTACATGTACTCTAGTCTTCAAGCTCTGTTGGGGAACGATGAAGCTCTGAAGGCTTGCATAAAGTGGCATGATGACCTTGGTCTCATTTTTGAGGATGCGAAATGGGGAAAGCTCTTTTTAGATTGACACAAGGCAAGTTGATACAATTAAGTATTTTACATGGTGTCTACTTTATACCAGAGAGACTGTATAAGATCAATTCTAAATATTCTACATTTTGCCCAAGGTGTAAAACGGGGGTGGGCACACTTATGCATATGTTTTTGTCCTGCCCTGAACTAGGTAATTATTAGAAAGACATTGTTCAGATCTTATCACAGGTCACTAATATGACGGTACCAGTAGATACTTCCCTTATTCTTTTTGGAGATGGCTCTGTTCTACCAGTTAATATTGGTAGCAAAACCAGATTCATTTAATTGGCAGTCATTGCAGCCAATAAATGCACAGCTATTATATGGAAGACTGACACTCCGCCAAGCAAGCAGATGTGGCTAAAATAACTAACTTCCTATATTCCATCTGAAAAAAATAATGTACAATTTACGTAATAAACCCTTTGAATTTACTGATGTCTAGGGAGACTTTCAGCAGTTTCTAGAGACGCACCTTAGCCTCCTAATTATTATTTTCTTCATTAATATATTATTATTATTATTTGTTTTTGCGTTGAATAAATTATTTTCTGGCATTGAATGTGAAGGTGAATCTTTTTCTTTTTTTGTTGTCGCCCTGGGGCGGCAGGGTAGCCTAGTGGCTAGAGCGTTGAACCGGAAGGTTGCAAGTTCAAACCCCCTAGCTGACAAGGTACAAATCTGTCGTTCTGCCGTTCTGTCGTTCTGAACAGGCAGTTAACCCATTGTTCCTAGGCCGTCGTTGAAAATAAGAATTTGTTCTTAACTGACTTGCCTAGTTAAATAAAGGTAAAATAAAAAAATAACTGACGCTAATACCGGTAGAGGGGTGAGGGGGGGGTGTTCATGTGCTGGGGAGGGAAGGGTTTTGTATGATGTGCTCCTGTGTAGCACACTGTTTTGTGTAGGTGGAAGGAATAACCACATTATCTGTGTCATATTTTGCTGATTGTTAAATTGTAAAAAATGCCAATAAATACATTCTAAAAAAAATTATTATAATAATAGTGGAATCTTTCCACTGACATTGTACACATATATATCATCATATGACCAAATGTTGACAACTGCAGTCTGTTCAGAGAGGGGCATTGGTGGAATGGAATTCCCCCCAGGATAGATCTCTACTGTCCATAGATGGCTGCTCACGGTCTTCTGGGTTAGAGCAGAGCTCAGTTCCAACAACCACAGACGGCTTGTCGTCTGTTTGTCTCTGTCTTTTCTCAATCACCTGGGAAATACCTGTGGTGTAGTCTCACCCAGTTATTGGAGTGTTGAGGATCTAGCTCACATCCTAGCATTGTTATTCCTCTGTCTGTGATACAGTAATTAAATTACTCATGGTAAGTAATACTGTATTGACACTGTTAATGTATTGACATATTTGACAAACAATAGGCAGAAATGCAGAGTACAGGGTGATGTTATACTTGTCCATAACCCAAGGGGGCGACACTCCCTTTCCATTCTCTCTGCCACGCAAGCAGCGTACTCCCTATATTATCAGCAGAACTCCTTTATTTGAGACTGACTAGTATTTTCATCCATCTTCTTTATCTTCATTTGTCTTATACTCTCCCTTTCAGTGCACTTAAAAAAAAACACATTCAAGGGTGTGGATTAGGCTCCAAGTGGCCAGCCTTTCTCTCTATTCCAAAATAACAACCAGGAGCCCAGATCTCTGAACATGTCTGCATTACCCATCGAATGGGAGGGATTTGTCCTGTGATGATTAGTCACTCATTCAGACTTTTATGAATGAATCCCCTAGGAAAAAGTGGGCCCTGTCTCCATACAGGCTGATGGAGTGTAACCACTCTGGGCTGTTTATTAATGCCTTTACTTCAGCAGGTCTTTGAAGGGTTGCCCTACAGTACTACCCGGGACAGAGGGGTGGAGAAGTTACCATAGACTTTTGTCATAGCCTTCTGAAACTTGGAGTACAATGCTTATAAATAATGTGACTGAATCTGCCTGCCAGACAAACAACATGTAGAGCCCTTTAGAAATACACTATTGGGTTAGAAACCCATGATGTATCTATCATGAGAAAGTTAATGCCCTCAAAGGATGATAACAACTCAGATTGTGTTCCTTATACAACAACATTATTTTAACATTTTTAAAGGGAGTATGTATGATCTCTGGGGCAAGGCATTTTACATTCATGGTATCTCTATTCTGGGCAGTTTACTATTATGTGTGGCTAAATAAGTAAATGTAATACTTTTTTGAAAGATACTGTTTTTGCGTCCATGACCCATATACCATATCAAACATGTAAAGGTTATACTGTAGTTCTCATCTTACCTTCAATTTTATTGAATCACTATGTGTGTATGACTATATTATCTTTGCATGCAGCCTCCCCCATAGACTGTATGTATTACAGTAGGCCTAGCGTTTTCTTGATGTCTAAACTTGTCTCCCTTTCTTGCCTTTGAAGGCCTTCCACCTGCAGCAAGCTTCCACCTGTTAAAGGCATCAGTAGTGTAGATGTTTCCAGCCTTCACCTGGAAGAACTCTGTGTCATGCTTCATCTTGTAGCGGATTGTAGCTCTCTTGCCAAAGCTCATCATAATTTTCATAAATATCATAATCAAAGCAAGCCAGATATATGCAAGCTCTAGTAAGGGACTCACATCTATTGAGACATTCTGTGAGAATCTGTCAATTTTATGAACCAATCAAAATCAGCAACCCCTGGGCCAAATTGTGTATTTTTCATAGATGGATGATTGAAATACAAAAGAAGCCACATGCTGCAGTGCATAATCTTGTATCAACCTGCATACTGCTTACTGGGCTATGATGTACTACATTATAGTGGGTAAGGAAGGAAAATAGTAAAGAAATAGTGGTGCTTATTCAGTCTTAAACAGACACACATTCCAGGGAAGATTTTCAGTCAGGAAATATTGTGTCATCATCAGGTAGGCTTGCTGTGAGAGGAAACCGTTAAAGTAGAAAAGATATGAATTAGAACAGTGGTTCCCAACTCCAGTCCTCGAGTATCCCCAACAGCACACATTTTTGTTGTAGCCCCACACAAACATACCTGATTCAACTCAGTGAGTTGTCCCTCTAACACCTGCCTTTACTTGTGGTGTTAAACCATCCCGCTCCTCCCATTGAGATGCTACTGTAGCTGGACTACCAGACTACCAGCTGGACTACTCTTCCTGTAATCAGAGATCAGTGCTTTTGAAGAAGTATAATTTATGATGGAAGTTATAGCACTGGTATCTGTGCTGGCTGACAATACTCAACCTCTCTTTTTCATCTGAAGAAGACAGTGGTGCCAATAATTCATAGTGATAAGAGTATACCTTCCCCCCTGTGGGACGGGCCTTTCTATAGACACATCCTTCCACACCATCTCATTTATTAAGCCTCGCTCTAACCACCCTGACATGTGCCACTAATGTCTTCCTCTCCTCAGTGCATGTCAGAGGGGCTGGTCTCTTGATTGCAGAACAGCCTCCAGTCTTAACACTTCCTGTCAGAAACCCCTCATGGGAGTTTGGAACTGTCTAGCTCTTAATGCAGTGTCACCGTTTACCAGCCTGTGGTTGTCATACTCAAATAATGTATGCCTAAATACCAAGTACTGTAATTATGACTCAACATCTCTTTTTCATGATTGATCATGTCCATCCTAATGATACAGACCCAGCTAGCACATTTGGTTCCTTTGAAGTTGTGGGAACATAGGTTTTTGGTTTCCCATCGGTTCTAGGAGCTAAGCCATATGTTTCCTGGCTGATTAAACTAAACATATTTTAGAAGTCAAGATTTTGACTGTTCTGGGAACATTTATTTTTAGGTTGCAGGGAGGTTCTGAGAACATTTTATTCCGGTTCCTTGAAAGTTATCTTTTAAGGTTTTATTAACGCACTGAAAATGGAAATTATTTGGAGGTTTTTGAATATAATAACACCTTATTTTGGGTTACTTTTGTAAACTACAACCACAGATAGGACACATGGAAATTCATTTCATAAGGCATTAATCATGCAAACACATTTATTTTATATTGCGACATAGCATCAGTGAGATTCAAACCTATAATCTTCTGTTCCTATCCATTGAATTAGTCCACTGTGCCACCAGGATGGGGCTGGTGTGCTGTGTTTTTTTTACGCATACAAAGCTGCTCATTTTATTCCATTCAAACAGACCCTATTTCAAAGGAAACAAGCACTCATTAAGGGTTCAGGTGTGGCCCACACACACATGAACACACTTAACAAGACAGAGGACAGAGATTTTTGTTGATGCTGAGAACGGAGTGTTTTTAAATACAATTCTTAGATCGTTCTCTGAACATTACTGAAAGTTTTCTTAATGTTCCCAGAAGAATTTGAGAACATGACATTAAATAGAACCTTGAGAAAACCTGTAGGAAACGTTATGCTGAAGTACTGAAATTCTCACAGAAGAAAATTGTTTCTTAACATTCTCTGAACTATTTGAGAAACTTCCCAATGTCAAACCAGTTGGAGAACGTTCCTAGAACATTACCAACATTTCTATTAAATTAATTTTAGGAAGTAATGAAATACCAAGAAAATAACGTTTTTTGGCAAGTTCCTTAAATGTGCTAAGAATGCACCATTCCCAGAAAGTTGTGGGAAAGTTGTATGCAAAATAACCATAAGACAACTACGCCTTCACCTAGCTCTAAGAAACATATGGTTCTTAAAATACATCAATGGAATCCTTCTGGAGAGACAAACTAACCTCTGATTAGTGTCTGGATGATACAATTATCCTCTTCTCCCCCATCTCTTTCTTTATCCTCCATCTTTTGTCCCATTTATTATCTTATTACCATTACTTAGGCTGACCTCAGAGCAGTGCATCCAGCTGTGGTACTCTGCCCCACACAACAACCTTTGGCCTCCATCTGAACTGTAGAACCATCTAGAACTGTCACAAGGGGCCGTTCCCACACTGGACCTTTATTCAGTACACTGTTACATGGTGGATACGGATATTTTTTTTGAATAGCCTAACAACCAGTCCAGTGTCTCTAGAGAGAATGACCGGAGGTACCACTCATCAGAGCTCTTCTCTACTTTCAGTTGTTTACAGCAAACACTTGCCCGATTATTTACAGGGAGGGAATCGGGAATGTAGAACTACTCTGGAGGGAAGATTCTCCCCTTAACAGATCTACTGTTGTGTTTCTACTCTTTTATCATTTGAATTCTAGGGTGATTTTCAATCTCTTTTTAATTGGGCAGAACACATTTTCTCTGCTAACAGATTGTGTTGTTACAACTAAATAAGGCTTGGCTCTGAAAACAACAACCAAGTTGAAATTCCCCTGTTATTATGCTGTTTGAGGATCCCATGTAGCTCAGTTTGTAGCACATAGTGCTTGCAACTCCAGGGTTGTGGGTTCAATTCCCACAGGTGACTCATATGAAAAGATATGTATTCACTACTGTAAATCACACTAGATAAGAGTGTCTGCTAAAATATGAAGTTGAAACTTGCCTGAAGTGTTCTAGGTTTTCAAGAATTGTTAGCACACATTCGATACCTACGTGAAGGTGTTGTGTATCAAACAAAATACTTTAGAGTATCTTTTAGGGTGAACGTGAGGGTGTTATCCATCGCTTGGCACAGGATGAGTAGAGGATCAGAAGATTAATGATATAATAGCTCTGACCACACGGTTTAGTTATTTAAACTGGTAGCATCAGCTCAAATTGTTTCATGGTTCCCTGCAATGATACATTTCGGAGCAAGTCCGGGCAGGTAGCAAGATGCTGGAGGAGAGAATACCTTGCAACTCCCTCTGAACCCCTCAGCCAAGTGACAGGGTTTGGAAGCAATGACACCATCGGTAAAGTACACACAGAATATTTACTTCACAATGACTTATTTGTGCACCTTTCCTCGTCATTCCTTAAGCAGGTCATCACCACTTGAATATCAAAGAAACAGGACATTTGATATGGTTATGAATATGTACGTAGTCGTAAGAGTATGAGTCTCTGTAATTAAAACGTGGAGAAGATGTGGTTTAGTCTCAATTTGAAGCTTGATACTGTTCCTTTCTTCTTCCCAGATCACAGGGTTATGTGTTGAACCGGTGAGGTGAACCCTATTTGGAGAGGGCTTTTGTAATCCGTCGGCAACTACTGACAAAAAGTGAGCCTGCGCGACTCTGAGGTTAGTTATGAACCTGTTGCACTGTCAACCAAAGAGGAAAAATCCAACGATAGGAGATTACCGTTTTTATTGTCTTCAGGGCAGCTTGGCTTGCTGGCTGGCTGGCACGTTGCTGGAGGAAGATCAGGGATATTTCCCAAGAGTCTCTGAGTTTAGTGTTTTTGTTCAAAACATCCCGTGTCAGGATGCCCAGGACGTCAGCGGATTACTGTAAGCTTGACTCAGGTGACGTTGTCAGAGAGGGGCAGGCATGAGGGTCCTCCATAACCTACCCTGTTTCAAACCACTCGCAGAGAAAAAAAGGAAAAGTATCATATGGGGCCGCTCTGATCTTTTGAAGATACTGCATTATATTCCACAGCTCATTCACAATCATCAAAGGCAGTCGTTAAACAGTGCACTCAAAGGTCTCATTTCTCAGATGCATTACTGTGTCCTGATTACATATTTCAGGAGCTTTCTCAACCACAGGGGCTGTTAGAACGGGCCAGTATTCTCCACTTGAATGTCTCCTTGAAAGTCCCCTAGAGAGCTGATACGACCTCTGTCAAGGGCTCTTACTGATTTTGTTAATGCCACTGACAATACCAGGAGGCTATCATGCCAAAAGTGTTTACATCTGAAATCAGATAGAGCATGGGAAGCCAGATAGACCCTGTGAGGGTTGCTTTGAGACAAACAGTGGAGGATCTCTCTTGTTGGGAGTGGATATTGTCGGCTATCTCCCGCTTCAATCGCAGGGCCTCCAACACCACGCACACACTGTTAAGAGACTGCACAATGAGCTATGTGCCCATATCTCAGAGAGATCGCATAAAGAGAGCCTTGTGCTCTGCAATTTACTGCTGCGGAGCTCAGGTGCTTGTGCATGTCCCAACCAGAGGAACAACAAAAGTATGACTGACAGAATCTTGTGTCAGAAGATTTATGGACAAAGTGAGAGAGCGAGGGAGAGAGAGAGAGAGAGAGAGAGAGAGAGAGAGAGAAGCAAATGTTCTATCTCCTCCCCTCTCCCAAATTACTGTCTTTACTGGTGTCCTATGAGTGAAGTGCTTGAACCCAGCTAATTATTGTTCTTACAAAGTCTGGTTTGTTTTGAATTAAGCTTATATCCAATTCCTTTAAACTTTTATGCTGTGAAGTTGTGTCACCTCCCTTTACCATAGATGTATTTTTATACATAAAGTATGTAGTGATAAACCGTACAAGTGACCCTAACAGAAAAAAACACATGATTTCACATTAAATTTCACATGTGCAATCATTTGAAAACATGTGTTTTTGAAACACTCCACGTGATCACATTACAACGTGTATTTTCATCAAAAGTGTAACGTGCGCTTTAGCACATAACACGATGCCTGACCAGTACCACTCTCCTTGCCGTGAACAAGGGGAGTTAGCTACGCCAACCTCCCCGTGTGCCCCGTGTGGGCTTCCCGGTCTTCCTTGCCAGCCTTGACCTCTTGTATAGTTGCCGTTCCTCTAATTCCTCGTATCCTCGCCGTTCCGCTCTAGCTGCTTCTATCTCCTCCCTTGGACGGTGATACTCTCCAGCCTGCACCCAGGGACCCTTGCCTTCCAGTACGTCCTCCCATGTCCACTCCTCCAGAAAACGCTGCTTGGTCTTTTTGTGGTGGGATCTTCTGTAATGTGCGTTGTTTGAAGGAGACCAAGGCGCAGCGTAATTTGTGGTCATCATATTTATTAAATGAGAACCAGCAACAAAATAACAAAGTGAATCCAAATGAACGTACCGTACCGTAGGCTACAAGATCTGTACAAAAACAAGATCCCACAACATAGGTGGGGGAAAAGGCTACCTAAGTATGATTCCCAATCAGAGACAACGATAGACAGCTGCCTCTGAATGGGAACCACACTCGGCCAAACACAAAGAAATACAAAACATAGAATGCCTACCCCACATCACACCCTGACCTCACCGAATAGAGAAATATAACGGCTCTCTAAGGTAGGTCAGGGCGTGACAGTCCCCCCCCCCCCAAAGGTGTGGACTCCCGGCCGCAAACCTGAATCTATAGGGGAGGGTCCGGGTGGGCACCTACCCTTGGCGGCGGCTCTGGTTCGGGACGTAGCCCCCGCTCCACCTCTGACTCCCCCCATTTTGGTGGTGCCTCTGGTGCAGGGACCCTCGTCGCCGACCCCGGACTGGGGGCCCTCTCCGCAGGCCCCGGGCTGGGGACCCTCGCTGCAGACCCCGGACTGGGGACCCTCGCTGGAGGCTCCGGACTGGGGTCCGTCGCTGGAGGCTCTGGACTGGAGACCGTCGCTGGAGGCCCCGTGCCATAGATCCTCACTGCAGGCTCCGTGCCATGGATCATCACTGCAGGCTCCGGGCCATAGATCATCACTGGAGGTTCCGTGCCATGGATCATCACTGGAGGCTTCGTGCCATGGATCATCACTGGAGGCTCCGTGCCATGGATCATCACTGGAGGCTTCCTACGTGGAGCCGGGACTGTCTCACCGGACTGAGGAGACATACTGGAAGCCTGGTGCGTGGAGCTGTCACAGGGCTTACCAGGCTGGGGAGACATACTGGAGGCCTGGTACGTGGAATCGGAACAGGTCTCACCGGACTGGGGAGATGCACTGGAAACCTGGTGCAGAGACACAGTGCGCAGAGCCGGCGCAGGATGTCCTGGGCTGAAGAGACACACTGGAGGCCAGGCGCGCTGAGCCGGCACCATCCATCCTGGCTGGATGCCCACTCTAGCCCGTCCAATGCGGGGAGCTGGAATGTAGCGCACCGGGCTGTGCACGCGCACTGGAGACACTGTGCGCTTTACCACATAACACAGTGCCTGACCAGTACCACTCTCCTTGCCGTGAGCAAGGGGAGTTAGCTACGCCAACCTCCCCGTGTGCCCCGTGTGGGCTTCCCGGTCTTCCTTGCCAGCCTTGACCTCTTGTATAGTTGCCGTTCCTCTAATTCCTCGTATCCTCGCCGTTCCGTTCTAGCTGCTTCTATCTCCTCCCTTGGACGGTGATACTCTCCAGCCAATCTCCAGGTAACACAGGTACTACCCCTGGCATAAGTGTGTGTGTGCGTGTGTGTGTGTGTGTGTGTGTGTGTGTGTGTGTGCGCACATGTGAGTGTGTCTGTATGCTTGTGTTTGTGTGTTTGTAAACATTAATCAAAAGGGTCCAAACCCTCCACTACAGAGTGACATGGATATTACACCTGAATGTTTTGGCAGTGACATATTCGTGTTTATGGAGAAACACAGCTTAGCGTATAATTAGTAATGCTGTGATCTTATAACTTGATGTAGGGTTTCTGGCTTACTGTATGCCGTGATATCAAAGAACATGGGATTTGGGTTGATGAAACGGTGTGTGTGTGTGTGGGGGAGGGGGGGGGTGACTGTTTCTTCTGTTGTGGTGTAGATCTGACTGGGGTCACGCTGCAGGTGGATCACACATACACACAGACACATACATGTGTAGGGTTTCTTTGGGTCACTGGATCTGACTAGTGGATAGGTGACGATATGACTTTAACAGCACCTCATTAAGTCAGCTCTAACATAAGGACACATCATTCACAGTCTAGCCAAGCCTGAGATTCTCCACAGTCATTTAAAGGTTAGCTGAAGACATGACTAAGTGAGTGTGAATAGGTCTAAATAGATTACCCATATTAGATCCTCAGATATGTAAAGAGAGGGAGGTCTTCAACAACAAACCCTGGTTTAACTTTAACCAGAGTGTTTAGGCAGCTGCCTTTCTTATGCGGGACTCTGTTGAAGCATTATTATGAACGCTGGGAGGTTTTCTGTCAATCAAAAATAAGTCACAGTTACTACCCTCCTTCACTCCAATGTTCCTCTTCAGGGGTCATCAAAAGCAATATATTCCAGGGTCCTTTTCTTACAGGTACTTTTAGTTAGCCGGACCCTTATATCCTTAGGCCTGTAGTGCTGATCTAGGATCAGGTCCCACTATCAATTCATTATTATCTAAAATACAAAACTGATCCTAAATCAGAAGTCCTACTCTGATATGCTTTACGAATGTGGCCATGATACAGAATATTACATCAGAAAATTTGATTTGGGAGATAAAGAAGGGCCCTCACCATAGGAATGTAAGTGGTATACTCAACATTGGTGAAATATTGAGCTAGGTGCCAAATTCATTGGGACCAACTTTTGCGTTGACACCTTTCTCTCCGTGTTCTAGTTATATATGGGGAGTGGAAGTGGGCGATTGTGGGCTTGAGCATCGTTAACATTTCCTTGACGTGTCGGCCGGCATCTCCTGGAGACTGCCTCACATTTTCTGGGGCGCAGAGGGAGTTGCTGTAGCAACTAGCGGCTTTAAGAGTGAATGAAGCAGATGTGCTAGTCATCTATCAACAGACAGCTCCAACTCCTCCCTGCCCGAGCAAGTCATCACCGCCATGACAGCCAGCCCGACCAGCCTCATCAATTACACCAACACCCTACCATTAGTGCACAAACGCTTTTCTCCTCCGCTACATTCATCCACTTCCTTCCCAGTCTGCAGGGCCAAGATGGGCCCTCAATTAAGCCTGAATAACTTTGCCCCCTATCCAAGAATGTCTTTCTTTCTTTTCCGCTACTTACTTCACGGATTGCAATCATAAAGTGAACCATTTCAGTGATTGATTTAACTCAAGGCATGTAGGCCTACCCAGGATCACCATATGAAATCTATGTTCTTTTGACTTCATTGTCTTTAGTAGATAATAGCTTGCTCAATGTGGCGGCATGTTGTAGCCTAATGGCAGCATTAAACTGTCATACAATACAATCAACTTAAAGTCCAAGTAATAAACCCCATAGTTAATGAATGTGTAGTTAACATGTAATTAATATGTAATAACAGTGTGTTTTAGGGACCGGGCTAGATTCAGGCTGCAAATCAGAACCAATTTCGGCTGCCTGTTTTATCATGCAAGGTAGGGTTGGTAGTGAAATGAAACCCTCAGAGTCATGGTTTGTTAGTCATATCCTGTTCCTGTATTCCAACCATACCAGTCATGAAATGCAGTAAACAGAGCAGTTTGAACACAGCCATATACTCACAGGGATAAACTCAGGGTTCCAATCACATACAGTAGACAACAATGGCAGTGAAGTGACACCAGTGGCGAAAACAAGATCACACATTTTCCCACAAGGATTTTTACAGAGGGATAAAGAGGGAAGAGCTTGAAATTGAATTATGCCAGAAGAAATAGTATAAATAAGACATTCATATAAAAATAGGCTTTAACAAAATATACTCTCTTTACCAGTATTTACCAAAAAAGAGTGTCTGTCTGGTTGAATATGTCTTGTTAAATTTAGTCAGCTTGAGGTGAGCATTGTCATTTAACACAGACAGTAGTGTTGATGCCCTTAGACCACAGTGAGTGACTCTCCAGACTAGCAGCAAACAGAAGGAAGACTAAAGCCACATCTGAAATGGCACCATAGTCCCCATATAGTGCACTACTTTTGGTCAGAGACTCTATAAAGGGAATTTCAGATTAGCCCAAACTCATGAGAAAGTAAATGTCAGTAGTCTATTACCAGCCTAACCTGGAACAATATGAGGGACATAATATTCCACAGAGGAAAATTCCAGGCTGACTCATTCCAGTGTATGACTGTATGTTCTATGTTTGATTGCAACAAACAAACCAATAACAAACTCTAATTGGGGGAACCACCCATCATCTACACAATTAAGACTTGCTCCATAACGGACAAAATCAGTAGTTTCTTTATAAAATAAATTAATATTATTATTTTGTCTCTAAATACAGTATGTTAAATATTCCAGATGGCTCTTTCATTTCATTTGTGCATAGCGTGTCCTATTGAGCTACAGGTACAGAGAACTACAGTAGTAGCACAGTCCAGCATTATATCCAGCATTGATTCATGGTGAGCGTTGGAGAATCCATTAGCTCTACAGTCAACAGTAAGTAGCTAGTACACATCAATCCAGGTAGGCAGGCAGGTAGGCAGCTCAGTGTCTTATAGTTCATGACCTGAGGCTGTCCCATCCTGGCTTCCAAGACACAGTGTTTCCCTTTATGTTGGATGTGTTGCACCATCGCACACAGCTCCTTATGTCACCAGCGAATGCAAGCATCCCAGTACATGTATATTGAGAGGGGAGGAGGAGCGTTGTGTGCAAACAAAATCGCTGTTGTTCCATCTTCTTAGTTCCTCAATGTCTATTTCTGCAAAGACAGCCTCTATCCATTAGTTTAAAAAAATCCACTATGCACAGACACACAAACACACACATCTGACGGTCCAATAAATATTGTCATTTGCAGGTGTACACCTCTGTCCTCTCGCTGCAGGTGTTGCACTTGACGTAGCAGCACCACAAGAACTTGCAGTTGCACTGCCACACGCGGGAGTACTGGTGTGTGTTGTACCCCCGTCCGCAGCACATCAGGTCACAGCCGCTGATCTGCTGCATAACAGTCTTATTACACAGCCGGCCTTGCGTTCCAACACTGCCCGTCATCGGGTCCGCTTCGCAGTAATTAGGGGACTTCTCCATGTACACCAGGTCTGTGTCCATGGGTTTCCGGTAGGAGTAGAGCTTCTTGATCTTGAGGAATTTGGGCCGCTTGTTGCGGCTGGCTTTGACCGGTTCCACGTGCACAGCATGGGCGTACTTCTCTTTGAGAATGTAGCCGAGCTCGCGGAACTTGGGAAGTGTCGTCCAGCAGGTTTTGGTGGTGCAGGAGCCCGAAACACCATGACACTTGCATTCCAAATGCATGTTCTTCTCCAGGATCTAGACACACAAACAACCGAGAGAGAGGTTACCTTTACAGACCTGGCAAACCATCTGCTGAAGGTTATATTACTATACATGAGTAAGTCACTGAAAAAGAAAAGCCTCTGCAAACATACCATACTATTATGTATATAATGAACTTATATGTTTATTGTCATAATAACCTGAAAATGATCCCTCTAAAATCTAAACATTCTGTATGGGCCCAAGGGTCAGTGGAGGTTGAAGTAAATGATAGGCCTTCATAATTCGATTGTTGCAATCCCATTGAAAACAGCAACATAGCACGGTGACACACACTGACACTCAGGTATGTTAAAGTCTAGGAGGTGGGTAACATTGTACGCACAGTGCAGCATTAGATCAGCAACAAGCTACTTGTGAGGTTGAATACAACAGCCCTTTACAAAACAGTAGCTTTGTACAGACTGTACACAGAAGCCATAATGCTGGATCAGGTTACGTCTCCTCGTGTGTAGTCACAACACAACACGGTAAGGTCAGGATTGACTGCACAAGCTGCTGAATGATGTGGATATAACTGTTAAAGCCTGCTCCGATGATTATTACAAGTGTCTCATACCTGAAAAGGCACAGCCAACACTATAGCTACACTACTTGTCCCATTTCCTTGAACTAAAATGTATGAGGAGCTTGTTTGGCATTCTACTATCTTCATACTAAGATAGATGGAGATTTTGTGAGTTGCCGCAATCAATGACTGAAAAGTGAAGAAAAAAAACGAAATAGTGAAATGTCGTATAAATGCTTTTCCACAAATGCAATTTGATTCTAGAATCAATAAAACAAATGAATTTTAGTGCCTTGTACTGAAAATGCATACAAATGCAGTTAGCTTTCTGTGGTATATACCAGACAACACTTGGCTTCCCAGCTACTAATCCCTCAGTAGCCCTGTGACCAACACTTGTGACAGGCTTTGTCTGGTCGTATTGGACCTGGGGGCTGTGAACTGCGCTCCTTCTCAGTGTCACTGCGTTGATTAGCATAAATAAAGGGGGGGTGGACAACTATCAAAACAGAGAGGCCATTTATTACCAAGGATACGGAAAAAAGAAAAAACCCAACTGATAATGGGAATCCACGAGTGTAGCCTGTTTCACTGTGAGAGGCAATTTAGCTGTCTAGATAAGCAGGGCTGAATTCAGGCCCCACACAGAAAGGCAACAGTGAGCTGTTGAGCACAATGTGTGAGTGGAGGCTTTTCAGTCTGTCTGGGTACGTGTTGGTGGTTTGAATCAGGCCTCTGTGGCACAGAGAGAGACGAGAGGGGTAAGGCTTGACTCTGGAGGGAGAGGTGCTTCTTTCCTCTTCACTAACTCCAGTGTACTGCTAAGGAGCCTCGCCCAAGTTGTTTGGCACAATTATTCTGCTCATTCTTTGACCTCCAGACTTGCTGGAGTCTCAGAGCTGATCTAGTATTTGCTGCAGCCATGGATGCACAGGAGCCTTGATCTGAGAATGTGAACATTACCTAGTCCCTGATCCATCTTGGTTGTTTCAAGGGATTTGCCACAATGTGAGTCATTGACAGACTACAAATCCTACAAAACACTAGGTGTATCACACAAGTTAACGTAACATCTCTGTTAGGCAGGTAATGACTTCCAAGAGACATAGTGATACAGTAGATATTATTCGACAATACTAAGTACCACACAGCAACCCATGGCACAAGACTATTACACACGATAAGCGCTTGGCTCTAGGATATCAGACATCCAAGGAATTTAGGAATTGCGATAAACAGTAACTGTATCCTCTCTCAACAGTGCAGATCATAGGGGAGCAGGCTAATGCCTTTTTGTACAGTGTCAATCTGTTTTCAGCCCAGAGATCTGGGTCATAATAAAACCCTGCCACTTAAACTGCTCTTCACCTCTAAAAAAGCTTCCCTTTATTTCACTGCCTGTTTAATCTTGGCCCCAATACCCAGATCCTTGGCAAGGTCCAGCCACTCCCAAGCATGGTGGAGACTACTAAATCACAACAACCATGGTTACTGAGGCCTAGCCTATATTCGGTAGGCCGTGTAGTTAACCAACACTTCGGACTCAGATTTAGATTCGGTCTCTTCTCTGTAAGGCTGGGGTTACACTAAACAACTTTCACACAATTTTAGTTGCAAGTGACATAATCTCAAGCAACTTCGCTGTTACATGAAGCAACTCAAACGCGCTAAAAATAGCATGCAACAGCCAATCAAATTGAAGCTGTGCTTGTTTGAGAATTCTAATTTCACCCGATGTCATCTGCTGCATTACACCTTGGTTTCACAAATAATTTGTTTATCCAACATTTGGCTATTGTAACAGCAAGGACGTAGAAGAAATGCAGCCTGTACAATTTAGCTAACTTTTTAAATGGAACCTTTATTTTACTAGGCAAGTCAGTTAAGAACAAATTCTTATTTACAATGACAGCCTTCCGGGGAACTGCCTTGTTCAGGGGCAGAACGACAGATTTTTTTTTACCTTGTCAGCTCAGGGATTCGATCCAACAACCTTTCAGTTACCTTTCAACCACTAGGCTACCTGCCTCCCACAAACACAGCTAGCTAGCTAGGAACAAGCTAACCAAGCTAGCAACGAACTAAGCTAGCTACAGTAGCACAGTTCATGGGGGACAATTTCAGTTGAGAGGTTTGGGTTCACTAAAAGCCCTGATTGCGGATTCTGCTGCGCAGCACTGACAGCTATGTTGACAAGACAACAGGGTTGTAATTCCCGAACCATCGAATGGATCATGTGACAAACGTGTTTGTTTTGATTGGCTGTTGCTTGAAACTATTCGCACAAGGTTGAAACGTTTTAACTGGATGCAACCAAGTTGCAGATCAGTTGCTTATTAGTTGCAACGGGGTGTTTCATGAAGCAATCAAGAAGCAACTCAGTTGCAAGTAACTACAATTACATGCAAGCTGTGTTGTGTAACAGCAGCTTTAAGTAAACTACAGCACATGTTAATCTTCAAGGAACTATCTCCCGATTACAGGAAAGACATATAAGAGAATAAAGCAATTCATCCAAAATAATCTATTTGAGTTTTCTTACCGCAAAAAAAGTTGTATTTTTGTTGTTGTTGAGTGATGCAGATTTAGCTGTATTTAACCTTTTTTTGGAATGGTCCTGCTTCTTTCCCACAACCTAATGAAATATTCCTTGATCCAGTTTAGGTTTGCTGGGATTACATTTTTACCATCAAAATGCATGCAGCCGTCCATCTAAAATCCTTCACTATGGAGAGAGAAAAGGGAAGAGGAGTGGCGTGGTCACGTACCTTGCGTCCCACTTCGTTGTTGTGCAGGTTCATGAGAGACCTGGCATTCTGTTTGACCTCTCTGGCATCCACGAACACCTTGGAGAAGCCCAGGCCGTAGCTGATGTCTGCTGAACAGCCGCCCCACTTCCAGCCCTGGCCTTTACTGTAGAAACCCTGCTTCTCCGTGTCACAGCTGCAGTCACTCAGGTTCCCCTGAGTACAGGCTGCAGTAATGGCGTGGGCAACGCCGGCCGCTATGATGGCATAGGTGAACGCAGCCTCTTTACTGCCTAGGAGGGAACACAGTTGGGACTTAGTATTTAGTATGCTTAATCATTTTAAAGTGTAAACTGGTGTGATATCTGGGAGATATCAGATGTCTGGGAGAATTCATATTTTTTGTATGGTGCTACAGCTGTTTGTTTAACAGCTTGATAAATGGCACAGGGATGGGGGGGGAAATCTGGATTTCCATGACATACTTCCGTCTATATGGTGTATATCAAATATACTGTATACTGTATGTGAAAAAATAGCAACTTGAGAGCAGTTTAACCATTAAGTGTCAGTGCTCAAGTCAACATACAGTGCCTTGCGAAAGTATTCGGCCCCCTTGACCTTTGCGAACTTTTGCCACATTTCAGGCTTCAAACATAAAGATATAAAACTGTATTTTTTGTGAAGAATCAACAACAAGTGGGACACAATCATGAAGTGGAACGACATTTATTGGATATTTCAAACTTTTTTAACAAATCAAAAACTGAAAAATTGTGCGTGCAAAATTATTCAGCCCCTTTACTTTCAGTGCAGCAAACTCTCTCCAGAAGTTCAGTGAGGATCTCTGAATGATCCAATGTTGACCTAAATGACTAATGATGATAAATACAATCCACCTGTGTGTAATCAAGTCTCCGTATAAATGCACCTGCACTGTGATAGTCTCAGAGGTCCGTTAAAAGCGCAGAGAGCATCATGAAGAACAAGGAACACACCAGGCAGGTCCGAGATACTGTTGTGAAGAAGTTTAAAGCCGGATTTGGATACAAAAAGATTTCCCAAGCTTTAAACATCCCAAGGAGCACTGTGCAAGCGATAATATTGAAATGGAAGGAGTATCAGACCACTGCAAATCTACCAAGACCTGGCCGTCCCTCTAAACTTTCAGCTCATACAAGGAGAAGACTGATCAGAGATGCAGAGATGCAAGAGGCCCATGATCACTCTGGATGAACTGCAGAGATCTACAGCTGAGGTGGGAGACTCTGTCCATAGGACAACAATCAGTCGTATATTGCACAAATCTGGCCTTTATGGAAGAGTGGAAAGAAGAAAGCCATTTCTTAAAGATATCCATAAAAAGTGTTGTTTAAAGTTTGCCACAAGCCACCTGGGAGACACACCAAACATGTGGAAGAAGGTGCTCTGGTCAGATGAAACCAAAATTGAACTTTTTGGCAACAATGCAAAACATTATGTTTGGCGTAAAAGCAACACAGCTCATCACCCTGAACACACCATCCCCACTGTCAAACATGGTGGTGGCAGCATCATGGTTTGGGCCTGCTTTTCTTCAGCAGGGACAGGGAAGATGGTTAAAATTGATGGGAAGATGGATGGAGCCAAATACAGGACCATTCTGGAAGAAAACCTGATGGAGTCTGCAAAAGACCTGAGACTGGGACGGAGATTTGTCTTCCAACAAGACAATGATCCAAAACATAAAGCAAAATCTACAATGGAATGGTTCAAAAATAAACATATCCAGGTGTTAGAATGGCCAAGTCAAAGTCCAGACCTGAATCCAATCGAGAATCTGTGGAAAGAACTGAAAACTGCTGTTCACAAATGCTCTCCATCCAACCTCACTGAGCTCGAGCTGTTTTGCAAGGAGGAATGGGAAAAAATGTCAGTCTCTCGATGTGCAGAACTGATAGAGACATACCCCAAGCGACTTACAGCTGTAATCGCAGCAAAAGGTGGCGCTACAAAGTATTAAGGGGGCTGAATATTTTTGCACGCCCAATTTTTCAGTTTTTGATTTGTTAAAAAAGTTTGAAATATCCAATAAATGTCGTTCAACTTCATGATTGTGTCCCACTTGTTGTAGATTCTTCACAAAAAAATACAGTTTTATATCTTTATGTTTGAAGCCTGAAATGTGGCAAAAGGTCGCAAAGTTCAAGGGGGCCTAATACTTTCGCAAGGCACTGTATTTGTCAAACAAACCACTCAAGGACTACAGTCATCTGAAAACTGACCTTGAAACTGGCCTGCCTTAGAATCAAAATGTCTGTAAACTTCCTAGTCAATAAAGTAGTATGAATGAGATGGTTGTGGAGAAGGATGAGCTATTGATCAGCTTAGAGCTCGGTACGCTCTGTGTATTCTTGCAGGGAGGATCTTGATTCAGAGGTTATCTCTCCCATGTCCACTGAACAAATCATTTACGCACACTGGGATGTTTGAATTATCAGCATATAATTAAAGGTTAACCTGTCATGATTGAAAGAGTGAGCTTCTTGTTAAAAGTTCTTAGTCATAGCATCTATTTTAAAGTCCAACACGCTATGCAAATAGAGAACTGGGAAAATGGCTTAAACCAATTCCAATTTTTACTGTACAAGTGCATCCATGTGCCACTTTCCAATATGTTTGTTAAGTGTAATGTTCTCTCCTGATGCAAACAAATGGGTTTCAGTTATCAATATTAATCGTATTATTAACCCAATTGTAATTCTGTGTATGCATGCATATGGAGTGAAATACCTGCATCTGCAGTTCGGTATATACAAACAACCAGCTACTGATGGCAATATCCATTATATCTATGTAAACAAACTACTCCACATTTCTTCAAAACAAACATGATACCTTCCTCTGTACTTCCTGGTGAACCCAGATTCACTAGGTGCTGCTGCCCTGTTTTTGATAAACATCTATGATCTGCGCCCTTGCCATTGAAAGAAAACCTCATATTGAGGCATCAATTATGTGGACGTTTTTATAGATTCGATGGGCCCCCAGCCAAAAAAGAAGGTGTGCCGGGCAGTCAGTTCTAACTGCTCTGTTGTTAATTTTTCCCCAGGAGTCCCTAGTGCATTGGTTCAAAACAAAGGATGGCAGGAATTCTTCAGTACTTTGTCATGAGACCTGAGTGGAAAGACCTAAAAGCAACGGAAGCAATGCTTTATCCTGTTTTAAGTGAGTAAGTAGTAAGAGCCATATGCAAATTGAATACTCTCATTGCACCAAGTGTAGAATAGTTTCTTTTTAAATAAGTCACATCAAATGTTATTTTAGTTTTAACTTTACATATGTGTGTTGGTTGATCTGCAATGCACAAACTACAACAGAAACACTAAAAACATTAGATGCACCTTGCACCCCAGCAAACAGAAACCCTATACAGGCTGCCTTTCTTTGGCTGCCACAAGCGAGAGTGTGCAAGCTCCACCCAACTCACGCTAGACATCAACAATGGCATTCATTTCTAACCTCTAATCTGATCAGTGAAACCAATCTATTTTGCATGGTTGTCTATGCCAGACTCTTCAGTGACTTAAAACACTCATTCAAGAAGAAAACATATTGTGAAAGACCACAGCTTTCACTTGAACAGCAGAAAAGGATTATGCCCTTCACACCAACAGCTGTAAAGAGCTTTTCATAGTGCCAACCAGTAATATTATGAATCACCATTGAATGCACTAGTTGTGGATTTATAGTAATACATTGTATGAAGGTCTCTCTACTCTAGCTGCTTGATGGTTAGAACACGTGTTCTATTACAATGCTACTAGCTATTTGTTGTGTGTGACTCTACTGAACAGCCCAAATCCAGGTTGGGATAGGATACAATCCTAGATTACGTTCTAGTTGCTCTCTGAATATGCAACAATCTGGTGAGTACCACAGAATCTGCACAGATTAGCCGTCTACTGTTGTGATATTCAGAGTAACTGTAACTGTACAGTCAGTATAGTGGTAATATTATGTAATATTATGCACAGGAGAATACCCCAAGAAGTCATTCAGACAACTTCAGGGCATGTGTGATAGGCACAACATGGAAACGTTTTGAAGCAGAAAAAGACAACTGAACATGTTTCTTTGGAAAGTTCAGCTTCCAGTGGACCAGCCATGAACCTGCACCTACTGTAGGCCATCCCTGTGTCCCCAAAGACATCCAAGACATCCATCACTGCTGTGAAACCTATTGCCTAACCAGGTAGCTACAGTACTTCATTTGAACTTTTCCTTTCTTTCATCACTCCCCTGTGTATGTTCAGCTCAGTATTTAAAGCTTTTATTCCTCTGTACTTTCTATCTACTGTAACTTATACCCGTGGTAAGATCGCCGTCTTTACAGTGAGAGCCACAGCACCCAGTGAGAGAGAAGGATAAAGACCAGTGAATATATGCCTCGGGAGACTACGCTGACCTGAAAAGACAGGCTGTCAATGTTCACAAGAGTTTTGTTACAGTGCTGGCTTCTGATACCTTTTGGACTTGTTAAGTTCCCATCCTTTCTCTCGCACTCTGTCTCTATCTTGAAAGACCAGTGTATGACACAGCTTCAATCTGTTCACCAATTATGAGCATTTAAGTTTTGAGGAAAAGTTCCCTGTCGATACTTCTAGTGTATAGCCTATGGGAAACTGCTCAAATGGAACTATTGTAATTGCCACCACATGTTGTTCTCAAATGACACACAATAACCTTCCTCCAAAGTCTGTCCATGTTGTCAAGGTACACATAATGTGTCATCCGCAAATGACATTCAGAAAAGCTAGGAACTATTTGTGTCAACTCTCATTGGAGCAGATATGCAGGCACTCAAAAAGATACGGGCCATTTGGCTACATGCGCCACAGTGCGCTATTGACGCACAATGAACCTTCAGGCCTATATAAACATGGGGACATTTTCAGTGATGAAATGACATTTCAAAATGTTCTAACCAAACTTTAATTGATTTGCAACATACCCACTTTCAACTCTTTTCCGAAGACCGTCCGTTCTCCAAGCGCAGAGCAGTTCCAGCGCCCATTTTTGAACTGAAACTGACACTCGTTTATCCCCATTTGTGCTCCCTCTCCGATGACGATAATGGCATCCGGGCGACTCTGACAGATTATCCGCTGTCGGGGAGCCAAACCGGGAATCTTGTTACAGATTATACTCGCACCTAGCGCGACCACCGATGAAAAGCCACTGTAAGGGTATAATAGTTAGACATTGAATGACTTTTTTTTTTTACCCATATAACAATGGTATATTGTAGTTTTGTGGCTATTTAAAGAGAATTTACTGACTGCCAGATAACCATGATAAATGTAGTATAGGCTTTCAATGTCCTATACAATGGTGTTTATTAAAGCTTTATAACCTACATGTTTATAACGTGAAAAAGGGATTAACATTCATACAATTTAAACGCGCACTTATTGTTTTTCTTGTCTAGAGGAGGTTATAAAAACATATGGGCTGTAGAAATACGAGAGATAAGTGGTGAGAACACGGTTTATCTTAAACTCAATTATTCTGTCTTTGAGTGAAATACAAGTGTGTCACAAAATATGAAGGACACATCTGAAGCCATCTCTAATTTATAAATGAACCCGGAACCCATTTATTTGATGTGTAGCCTGTAGATAGGCAAATAATTCAGAATAAACCTTTGTCAGGTGGTTTCTAACTGTAAAAACTCAAACTCTATATGCTTTTTAGAACAGATTAATGAAGCTTTCAGACATGATGACGGGTCAATGTCAAATAAGCAATGGATAGTTTAGTTTAGTTAGTTTAGTTAGATGAATAATTATAATAATTTATATACAGTTTAATTTATAGAAATGTAGGCTATGTCTATTCAAACAAACTTCACACCGAAACTTTCTGTTATATAGGCTACTCTTATATTTTCTATTTTTCTTTTTAGGAACACGGGCTACCTAATGAACATGCCAATGACAAACTCACCCGATTTTCAAATAGACAATCCCAAGGCAAAGCAAAACCCGAAAAATCCAGCGTCTAGTTTTTCGACTCATGGTGCTTCCACTCTCAGCTTCATGCAGTGTGTAAGAGAAAGCGATGAATATATATTCTCCCGATAGTCACTGTCCAAGTTATCCAAAATTACTTCAAGTCGGTGCAAACAAATATCCCCAACAGATAGGCCAATTATTTTATATACTAGGCTAGTCTTAGCTGTAGACTAATGATATCCGTAAACTCCCCTACGTGGCCCCTTTACTGTGCCGTTTTATCATTGCGAGGGTGTCACAGGTAAAACGGAGGATGAGCAAGTGCTGTAGTGCGATTATCTCCTTCTCACTGTGTTTTTTGCTACCAGCAGGATCTATATAGGCTATCTGGTGTATCTATCTGGGGCGTGTTCTGAGAAACCATGGCATGGAGCCCTACTCTGGAATCCCGCCTGGGCTGAATCTCTCCACAACTATTCCAGTTGTGTCAATTCACCTGCTCATTAATTGCTCATTAATTAGCGTTCTAAGAACGCAAGCAGTGGATAGTGATGGTTGTCAATATCAAATCAAATCAAATCGTATTTGTCACATGCGCCGAATACAACAGACCGTACAGTGAAATGCTTACTTCCAAGCCCCTAACCAATAATGCAATTAAAAAATATATATGAATAAGAATAAGAAATAAAACGAACACGTAATTAAAGAGCAGCAGTAAAATAACAATAGCGAGCATAAGAGACTGTAGCAGCAGCATTATGTACAGAATAAGTAAAAAACTAAGTTACAAACAACGAAAAAAACCGAACCAAAAAACACATTCGGTTAGGAGCACGTGAAACGTCAGCCACCTTTTCCGGCGCCAAAATAAATGTGTGACTATAATGAGAATGAATGACTTTCACTGAAGTCGTATGATTATCATTGAATAATACTTTGAAATATGTAACTACAAAAACTATTTGACATTTTCTGTCTATTTTGTATATGTTTTGTTTCCTTTATATGCCTACTTCAAACATGCCTTTTATGGGTTTAAAACTAATCTAGGCCTAGGCAATATATTGTACTTGATGCACGCATGTAACTCGAACTGCCGCGCAAAAACTCAAATTGAATTGCAAGCATCACATTTCATTGCACTCACTTGATAAATTGTTCACATAAACTACTGGGCATTAAACAATGCCAACAAATGGCCACCTTTATATATAGTATGTTGGCACAACATTTCTACACGATTTGCTTAGCTGTGAAAGCTACTTCATCAAGTTAGTCTCCAATGTGTCTCCTCTGCATTACTGCTTTGGAGATGTTTGTACCCTTTATAATAGCGCCATCTGCAGACAAATAAGTATTGGTAGTATTGAAAAAATAAAAAGAACGGAAATTAGTTTTGTCCTTTCAGCCTCCCCGTAGCCTATGTAGAAATTGCGGACAAAATATTGATATTTCGCTGATAGTCTTACCTCACAGCCAGCAATACAGCATAGCTGTAAAACGTCGAAATGAATTATCATCCTTACCTAACTAATGATTGCCTAATTCACATTTTCTCTTTCTTTAAAGAAGATGACTTAATTCGAGCATCAAGTGTCTGTAAGGTAAGAGAGTCACAAAAACTTGCGGAAGTAGAGGCATAAAATCTGGTTATCAGTTCTGAATATATTCTCTATTTTCTGTTATAGTGTTCCACATATTGTTATTTTGTCAAGCGGTTGCTTTACTTTGAAACATCATGTTATTATTAGTTTGCAATATATATGTTGATAGTTTTATTTTAATAACTGGACTGGTGTGACAGCCTATCTTAACAACCCGATACCTTGTGGCTTTTTTTTTTATATCTAGGAATGGCAAGAAGCAGCAGAAACACCTTGGTTGTGGCGGTGAGTTTGAGGGTTTTACCCACTGATCAGTTTTACTTACCCATGTCAGAATGAATAATATCCTGGGTGGGTATGAGGTTGGTTTAGATATGGGTGAGGGCGAGAGTGTGGTTGGGCATTTGCATACTTTATTCACTATACATTTGCATAGATTATTCATCAATGTCTCTTGGCATGTTTTTGACAATGTGGTCAGCTGCATCATATTTGAAGTACAGTGCCTCCGGGAAAGTATTCAAAGTAAAAATGCCCCTTTACTTTTTCCACATTTTGTTAGGTTACAGCCTTATTTTAAAATTAATTAAAAAACAATTTCCCCCTCAATATAAACACAATATCCCATAATGACAAAGCAAAAACAGGTTATTAGAAATGTTTTCAAATGTTTTTTTATTATTATAACGGGAATATCACATTTAAATAAGTGTCTCTCGATTGGGTTAAATTCCAGGCTCTGGCTGTGCCACTCAAGGACATTCAGAGATGTGTATCGAAGCCACTCCTGCATTGACTTGGCTGTGTGCTTCCAACAGCTCGTTGTCCTGTTGGAAGGTGAACCTTTGCCCCAGTCTGAGGTCCGGAATGCGATGTAACAGGTTTTCAATCAAGGGTCTCTCTGTACTTTTCTCCGTTCATCTGTGCCTCAATCCTGACTAGTCTCCCAGTCCCTGCTGCTAAAAAACATCCCCACAGCATGATGCTGCCCCCACCATGCTTCACCATAGGGATGGTGCCAGGTTTCTTCCAGACGTGATGCTTGGCATTCAGGCCAAAAAGTTTAATCTTGGTTTCATCAGACCAGAGAATCTTGTTTCTCATGGTCTGAGAGTCTTTAGGTGACTTCTGGCAAACTCCAAGCGTGCTGTCATGTGCCTTTTAATGAGGAATTGCTTTTGTCTGGCACTCTACCATAAAGGCCTGATTGGTGGAGTGTTGCATAGATGGTTGTCTTTCTGGAAGGTTCTCCCATCTCCACAGAGGAACTCTAGAGCTCTGTCATATTGACCATCGGGTTCTTGGTCACCTCCCTGACCAAGGCCCTTCTCCCCCAATTGCTCAGTTTGGCCGGGTGGCCAGCTCTAGAAAGAGTTTTGGTGGTTCCAAACTTCATCCATTTAAGAATGATGGAGGCCATTGTGTTCTTGGGAACCTTCAATGCTGCAGAAATGTTTTGGTACCCTTCCCCAGATCTGTGCCTCATCACAATCCTATCTCGGGGGTCTACGGACAATTCCTTCGACCTCATGGCTTCGTTTTTGCTCTGAGATGCACTGTTAACTGTGTGACCTTATATAGACAGGTGTATGCCTTTCCAAATCATGTCCAATCAGTTGAATTTACCACAGGTTGTAGAAACATCTCAAGGATGATCAATAGAAACAGGATGCACCTGAGCTCAATTTCGAGTCTCATAGCTAAGGGTCTGAATACTTATGTAAATAATGTATTTCAGTTTTATTTTATTTTAATGCATTTCTAATACGTTTTTACTTTGTCATTATGGGGTATTGTTAGTAGATTGTAGATTTTATTTGATCCATTTTAGACTAAGGTTGTAACGAAACAAAAAGTCAAGGGCTCTGAATACTTTCCAAAGGCACTGTATATTCTATATAACACATATATAATAATAATAATAACTGTATATTAATGCCTAGTAATCTATCCCCGCAGAGAAATGTGTCTGCAGCGTTGGGGTTTCTGTAACATTGCGGTGCTGGGCTCTGAACATGGGAAGCAGGCTTGGAAGAGCTACTTCCTGCGTCGCTCTCACCTGGAGCTGAAGATGACCAAGGGCAGGTCCGGTGGGGACTACACCTGTAAAAGCTTGAGGGGACACACAGGTGAGCATACAGCCTCTTTCTTTCTTTAGAAAGGATGGAACTGTCTATGGAAACAGTATTTAGATAGCTGTATGGTCTACAACATCTATATCTTCCAGGCAGGGTGGTTGGGTGTGTGTACCTGTCAGGGAACTCTCTCCAGCTCCCTGACTTCTGGAGCTCCACCCCTACTGTCTGCAGTTCATCCTCAGATGGTACAGTCCGTGCCTGGGATGTCCAGCAGGTGAAAACAATACTACCCTTTTATACTTATTATGAGGCTTTTATTTACCAGGCTTCAGAGCGCTTTACATTGTATGTAGGCTACTCATCCTACCCACCACCAAGGTGTAGCACCCGCACTTCAGTAGCCATATTATATGGTCTACTGGTCTACACAAAGAAGGATTTGCAGTTAGCACTTAGGAAATGGTGTTTCCTTTTCCCCTTTTAACCAGGGGGTACAGCTGTGGTGCAGCCCTGTTCAGAGTCCTCTGACTGGGATGGTAGCTGACGGTGGGCATGGTGGGGTCATCACGTCAGATTCCACAGGGCTGCTCAAAGCCTGGGATGGTCAGAGTGGACAGGAGATGTCCTTCTACTCCTCAGCATCCCCACAGTGCACCTTACTGCCCTACAGTATGGAAGGCAGCTCTTTTCTCTCAGTGAGTACCCAAACAGCCAACCATGTCTGGTTGGTTGCCAGATCAATATCTGACTTACGCATAATACATAACATTTTTCCTTTTCACCAGGTGGGGACCAGTCAAGGCTCTGTCCATACTCTGACTAGCCCCTCACTGTCAAAGCTGTCCACTCTGGTGGTGTGTGACACATTCAAAGTAAACCTACTCCTGGCATCGCCAGACAAGAAATGGATCCTAGCTGGAACTACAGAGAATATGGATATGAGTCCAAAGGTAATTGTAACAATTGACATGTTTGTCTATAATAATTATTGTGGATCCCAGAAGTCCTGAAAAGTAGTAATGTTTCATCGTTGTTCAAATGTGTATTGTGTTGTTTGACTGGCAGGTGTTGTCCAGTCAGAGTGTGACGTGTCCCTCTGAGGAGGAGGATCCTCTGTGCCAGTGTCTGCCTGTCTCAGGCTGCAGTGCTGCTGCCTTCCTGCCCTCCCAGACAGCCAGACTGGCCACGGTCCACTGCAAGGACAACTCACACTCAAACACGCATCACAACAAGGTCCTCTCTGTGTTCGACGTCGTCATAAAAAAGACCAGATTCAAGACAGAGATCCAGGGTAAAGTGTCAAGTTGAGACGTTTAATATCTTCATCTATTTCGATTATCATTACCTGTTACGTTAGCAAGCTTGTTCCCGTGTGCCATTTTGTCAGTTGTACTCATTTTTGTGGTTATGCTAGAAATGGAGCGTTGGCCTAACTTTCACAGATGTTCTACTATTTCAGTTGAGCAGGTGGAGAAATTCGAGTTGGTATTTGAGGGCAGGACTTCGGACATCCTTCTGGAAGGCAAGGGAAGCAGCACTCTGGTTGTAGCTGCTCACAGAGAGCTGAAGGTCTACACTGTGAAAGGAGAACTCATCTGTAGCTTCAAGGACCATACCGAACCTATCTGCTCTATTTGTGTGGTATGCTTTTCACTCTTATTGTGCGTATGGACTACTGATAATAGTAATTACGCATTGGAATGTATATATTGGAGTTCAAAGTGCTATACATAGTATGGGGAAAACTGCAGTGTTCTAGATAATATATTCCCCTTGATTTATTTTTTAAATAGTTTGGATCTTACCTAGCAGAATATCCCTGGGGATATAGACCTTGTGTTAAGAGTGTGTGGGAATTGACGTTTACGGTTATATGGTGCTCGGGGAAAGGCTGTCCATGAAATTTATCCTAAAAGTGAGGCTTTTCTCTCAGGATAGTTTCCGTGTAGTCACTGCTTCTCGGGACCTGTCCTTAAGAGTGCTGACGTGGAAAACTGACAGAGACAAAGGGCTCACACTGGAAAGTCGATACCACTTATTGGGAGGCTCTCACTCCATGTCCAGGTACAGAAAGACATTTCTGTCCGTCAAGGAAACAAATGGTACATTCTGGCTCTGTATTTAAAGTTGGATTGTTATGATGTAGTAATGAACTGATGTACATTTCATGTCTTGTGTTGACAGAGGGTTCAGTTATGTGGTTTGTGACTACTCAACCATTGTGGCTTCAGTGGAAGCAGTGGATGGGAAGGATGTCCTGAAGGCCTACTCTTTCAACTCCTGAGCAACACTGTCCTCTAGGAGGACTTCGCAGGTACTACAGTAGTTAGCATCAGTCGCTAACAATTAATTGTGCATGTTTCTGAGTAGTTTAATCACTGATGTTGTGCCTTGCCTTTACAAACCCTCTGCTTATGGAATATACATTGTAATCAAGAGTTATCGCAGATGTGTTTATGTTATGCAAAACATGCAAGTATGAAGGGGGAAAACATTGCAGTTTGCTGTGCCATGATACTTTATTTTTGTGCAATAACACATTTCTGTACAGGAATGAATGGTTATAATCACTTAGCTGGCTTTATGTGGAGCTTAGGTATTTAAATCCCTGTGTTGGATGTTACATGTTCAATATAACCTAAATCTTTAGGGCATATACTGTAACAAATACTGCCCCTTGATCTTCTTATCAAAACCAAACTGACTATTTATTTTAACTCTCAAATAAACTGCATTTTCTTGGGTCTGCATTTTAACTGTACAATACAGAGGTAAACATTGGAAAGTGATCTTTCATGTACAATACACTTACTGTACAATACTTAATGACAAAATATTGTATGTGAAAAACTATCCAAACTGCGCAGGAAGGCACAACATATGTTTTAGTATAGCAAGGGATGGTCTGGAACAGAATACAGAAGGTTTATGGGATCAGTACAGTAGGAATGGGCGCCATATCTGGTACCTCATCCTCCTCTATGGCTATGAACCTCATGTCGTGTAGGACCAGCCTAAGGATCTCTGTCATGTCCGGATACACCGCTGAGCATTTTCCCATCTGTGGAGAGTCAGAACGGTTGAGATACCCATTGAATATTACTTTTTTTTATAACTGTGCCGCGGTTAAAAAGGAGAACCCTACATCATCTAGTGTTCTACCTTTGTGAAAGCCTTGATGGTGCGCTCCAGGAAAGCAGCCTCCACCTCCTCTGGAATTGTGAGAACATGAGCCATACAGTCCAGAATGCACACTAACATCTCCCTGGGAGCCTGGAGGGGATGTGGTTGAATAGAATACAACTTTAATTGTCCATTGGTTAGAACTAAAATGTGTCTTCTGCCTTTCACAACACCCCCAGATACACACATCCTTGGATGAAGAGCAACTGTGGGCATTAAGTGCCTTGCAGGAGATCGTACATGGGATCAAAGACCAGCACCTTTTTAGCTGCCAGTTCCCATTCCCATTTTGTGTTGCCTGGCCCAAGGCTTGTACCAGCAACCTTCCAGCTGCCAGTTCCATTCCCATTTTGTGTTGCCTGGCCCAAGGCTTGTACCAGCAACCTTCCAGCTGCTGGTCGGCTTCTCTAACCTCTAGGCTACTGCCACCCCAAATGAGTTGGTTAACTGAACAGAAGTAGTCAGTAGAAATTAATTTCATACAGTATGGAGCTATTCCAAGTTTTCTGTAGTAAATCTGTCATGTACAGTATGATTGGGTCCAGAGTGAGAAGCCCTGTTGTGGCTCAGTTGGTAGAGCATGGCACTTGCAACGCCAGGGTTGTGGGTTTGATTCCCACAGGGGACCGGTACGAACAAATATGAAAATTTATGAACTCTACTGTAAGTCACTAGATAAGTGTCTCCTAAATGACAAATGTACAGTACCAGTCAAAGTTTTTACACCCCTACTCATTCTAGGGTTTTTCTTTATTTGTACTACTTTCTACGATGTACTGTATAATAATAGTGAAGACATCAAACTATGAAATAACCCTTATGGAATCATGTAGTAACCAAAAAAGTGTCAAACAAATGAAAATAGTTCATATTTTAGATTCTTCAAAGTAGCCTCCCTTTGCCTTGATGACAGCTTTGCACACTCTTGGCATTCTCTCAACCAGCTTCACCTGGAATGCTTTTTCCAAGAGTCTTGAAGGAGTTCCCACATATGCTGAGCACTTGTTGGCTGCTTTTCCTTCACTCTGCGGTCCAACACTTCCCATACCATCTCAATTGGGTTGAGGTCGGGTGACTGTGGAGTCCAGGTCATCTGATGCAGCACTCCATCACTCTCCTCCTTGGTCAAATAGCCCTTATACAGCCTGGAGGTGTTTTCGGTCATTGTCCTGTTGAAAAACAAATGATTGTCCCACTATGCGCAAACCAGATGGTATCGCTGCAGAATGCTGTGGTAGCCATGCTGGTTAACTGTGCCTTGAATTCTAAATAAATCATTGACAGTGTCACCAGCAAAGCATCCCCACACTATCACACCTCCTCCTCCATGCTTCAGGATGGGAACCACACATGCAGAGACCATCCGTTCACCTACTCTGCATCTCACAAAGACACAGCGGTTGGAAACAAAAATCTCAAATTTGGACTCCTCAGAACAAAGGACAGATTCCCACCGGTCTAATGTCCATTGCTCATGTTTCTTGGCCTAAGCAAGTCTCTTCTTCTAATTGGTGTCCTTTAGGAGTGGTTTCTTTGCAGCAATTCGACCATGAAGGCCTGATTCAAGCAATCTCTTCTGAACAGTTGATGTTGAGATGTGTCTGTTACTTGAACTCTGTAGCATTTATTTGGGCTGCAATCTGAGGTGCAGTTAACTCTAATGAACGTATCCTCTGCAGCAAAGATAACTCTGTGTCTTCCTTTCCTGTGGCGGTCCTCATGAGAGCCAGTTTCATCATAGAGCTTGATGGTTTTTGCGACAGCACTTGAAGAAACATTCAATGTTCTTTAAATGTTCCGTATTGACTGACCTTCATGTCTTAAAGTAATGGACTGTCATTTCTCTTTCCTTATTTGAGCTGTTCTTGCCATAATATGGACTTGGACTTTTATCAAATAGGGCTATCTTCTGTATACCACTCCTACCTTGTCACAACACAACTGATTGGCTTAAATGCATTAGGAAGGAAAGAAAGTCCACAAATTAACAAGGCACACCTGTTAATTGAAATGCATTCCAGGTGACTACCTCATGAAGCTGGTTGAGAGAATGCCAAAAGTGTGCAAAGCTGTCATCAAGGCAGAGGGTGGTTTTTTGAAGAATCTCAAATATAAAATATATTTTGATTTGTTTAACACTTTTTTGGTTACTACATGATTCAATATGTATTATTTCATAGTTTTGATGTATTTACTATTATTCTAAAATGTAGAAAAGATAACAAATAAAGAAAAACCCTTTTAATGAGGGTATGTGTCCAAACCTTTGACTGGTACTTGTAAATGTAATGGCCTACAGTAAGTGCTGCTGACCTGGTCCAGTGGTTTGAAGACAGCCTCTGGGTTTGCAGGGTCACTGTTGTTACGGTCCAGATTCTGTATATCCTTGATGGAGATGACTGGCTCCTTCAGCTGCTCCAGCCAGGTCCACATCAGCCCAGACAGCACAAATGGGTCCTTCTCCAATGTACACAGCCTCTCCCATGCCCCTCCCATGTTCAACTCTGACTGCAAAAACGCACAGAATACACAATCAGTGTCACCAAAACCCACATCAGGTGTAGTGGAGCTAACAATCTAACGCCACTCCAGTATTAAAAATGGAAAGTCAAACCTGAATGAATTTCCTTTATGTACAAATGTAGTTGTCAGATACTGTTCAGGTAAACAGGATTCGTCAATGACTAGACTATTTCAATATATAATATTGTATGTACAGTATTCCAAAAGGTAGATACAGTATTTTAATAACAATGGTGTAGAATATGAAGTTCGTACCTGCCAGGCTTGTAGTCTCTCCCTGTGCTCCTCCTCTCCATCCTGCTCCAGATCCACAGCCAGGGCCTGGGCCACCAGCAGCCGCCTGGCCTCCTTGGACAACTCTGTCTGGATGGTGATGAAGGGCACCTCTGACTCCTCTATCTGAGACACATCACCATTGTTCGCTAACTTGTCCCTCTGCTCCTCCTTCCACCTAAACAACATGCTGCTATACCCTTTCTTCTCGGGGTTGCACTCGGACTCGCTGCGCTGGCAGGCTTTCTGTGTCTTCTTTAGGAGCGGTGATCCCTCCGCGAGGCTCTTCTGCTCCCAGAGGGATCCATCTTGGGTGCCGTAGGTGGTGGTTATTTGCCTGGGCCCCATGGGGCTGCCTGTGGCCGGGGTCCTAGGCAGGGAGTTCAGGGAGGGAGAACAGGCCACAGACATGTTGCAAGCGGACAGCGAGTTGGAGAGAGGTAGGGTCGGCAGGTTCAGCTCAGAGCCCAGCCTCCGCAGGTCCGATTCGCTGTAGCTCAGGCTCTTGCGGTGGTAGAACAGGGGCGGTTCGTTGGCATGCCGGGGTTTGGTTGGGGGTCCCGGTAAACGGGGCTGCCCTCCGAGGCCGCCTCCCCCGAAGCTTCCCTTGGTGAATCCAAAGTCGCGATAGCGTTCAAACTCCATCTCCTCCTCTGCCGTCATGTCATGGATGTCCAGCATGTCCTCCTCGATGACCTGCCGGTTCTCAGCGATGTCCAGCAGCAGCTTGCAGATCACCTGGATGATCTTGGGCAGGTGCCTGAGCTCCCGGCGCTCATAGCCATGCAGCATGTGTCCCTGGCGGGTCAGGAACTGGGACAGGGTCATGGGGTTAGTCCTGGGCTCAGCACAGGAGAAAATACTCCTGACAGGGACCAGGAACTGGGCAAACTCCCGCACGCAATACAGCTGACCTCTGGTCTGGATGGAGTTGGGTCGTTTGGAACGTACAAACACGATGGCCTGGTCAGCGGTCATCCTGGTGGCGAAGACCAGGTAACACGCTAACAACACACCTGATGGAAGACAGTGGCAAAACCATTAGCGAGAGGGTCAGTCATGTGACCACAAAGCATAATCATTTGATTAATAATACAACTTTTTTGTCCTATACATTACCTGTTCTTCCCAGACCAGCATGACAGTGGACAGCCATTTTCCCCTCCTGCATCGCAAAGGACATGACCTTCACCATGTCCAGGATGGATGCGAGGGAGGCCACCCCATAGTCATTCCAACCAAAGTTGTAGAAATATACTGGAATATAAGGACAGTCATTATTTCACCATTCACACAGTAAATTTGCATTGGCCCGCAACAGTTTTTGTCATTGTAGAGGAATGGTCATAGACTTACTGTTGTTCTCCATGAAGACCTCAGGTTGGTAGGAGAATCCACTCTCTGATTCCAGTGCATTGGGACCACAGCTGGCGTGTTCCCCAGGTCTCTGCAGGTTTATCACTGTCTTCAGGCCACATCTACACACACACACACACACAATTAATAACACATCAATGTATTTATTTGATCTATACTAGGAGCATTGAATTGACTTATGGTAACAGCAAACCCTGAAATAAAAGTGTTACCTTTTAAATTGGTCAATAATGTTGTACTTTTCTATTAATACAGTAGATGGTCTGGCCATGGCAAGTAGGTTTTCCGTGACCCTGAAAGGAAAGACATGTTTCTGCATTAAACTTACGGGTATAATCCACTTACATTCAACATACACATTTTTATAGAGCCTTTCTGATTCCTACCAGGAGGAGTAAAGGCCTTTGATGGCTTGCTTGTCCTTGCTCCAGCGGTCAGGGTTCTCATACTTGCAGTTCTGACCTCCACACCCTATGGAGCATTGTGTGGCTCCAGGGATGACGTGACGTATCACCTCCCCCACCAACGTGTACTTCGACTGGGGTGTCCTGACTGGGGGTACGCATGGAGGGTTGGAGTGTTTAAAAGGAGACAGGAGGGGTGTTGTAAAACAATGTCCTCGGTCATTTCAACCAGCTGACCTCAGCAGTTTACATTCAGAATTATATTTTATGTTGCAGTCTGGAAAGAACTGATACATGTATGGTAGTCCATTGAAGTAAGTTTGACTAGTGGAGCCCAATCAATGTAATAAAGCGTACACTAGTGTGTCTTCTTACAGAAACAAACTGTAGTGACAATATCTGTGATTAGCACATTGTAAAGAAATGGTGTCAAGCTTAACTATGAGATGTTCCTAATGTAAAGAAGTAGTGTCAAGCTTAACTATGAGGTGTTTCCAATATAAAGAAGTAGTGTTAAGTTTAACTGAGCTGTTCACATTGTAAAGAAGTAGTGTCAAGCTTAACTATGATGTGTTCCCAATGTAAAGAAGTAGTGTCAAGCTTAACTATGAGGTGTTCCCAATGTAAAGAAGTAGTGTCAAGCTTAACTATGAGCTGTTCCCAATGTAAAGAAGTAGTGTCAAGCTTAACTATGAGGTGTTCCCAATGTAAAGAAGTAGTGTCAAGCTTAACTATGAAATGTTCAGCAGGGAGTGTGCCATCTACAGCAAGCTAATCTGTCATCTGGCACACACCACCAGGCTTAACAGTATTACAATAAAAATAGCAACGCAACACCCTGTTCAAACTCTCTTCAAATAGATTGATAAATCATATTAGTTAACGGTACTACATGATAATTTATGTTAGAAATGTGAGTAATGATATAGTATATCAATACCTGACTCCATGAGGGGGTAGGGGACTCCACTGTTTGTCTGAGGGTGGAGTGTTGTATGACTGAATACTCAAGCAGACCTCCACTGCCATGGCAGTGCCTTGGGACACACACTCACGTTAGTCTAAGATAAAACCTCATTTACATTTCATAATAGTGAAATAGTGTGGTAGGTCCTTATATTGATCAGTTTACGAGGCTATATTGTAAAAAAACATACTGGAAGCAGTTACCTACCTGTAAGTTACTGTAAAAACAAGTACAGTATGTTACTGTAAATTCCAAAGAAAGCACTTCTTTACAGTAATGTACTGTTAAACCAAGGTTTATTTGGAATTTACGGTAACATACTGTACTTTTTTTTTTACAGTAATTTACAGATAACTGTCTGCCAGTAACTTACTGTAAAAACATGTTTTTTTTTTTACAGTGTACACACATAATCAGAGAGCAGTGTCAGCTGTCAAAGATGAAAATCCATGATGACCTAGGTGACATCAACCATTATAATCCATAATGTAATAATCCATTTAGGAATTGGAACACAGCAACCTCCCAATAAGGTATCCTCAGCACGTTTACCTGAAGCAAAAAGATTGTGGAGCTAGTGATCGTCAGCATCTTCAAACATCAACATAAAACTACTCCACTTTCCCACGTTGGACCACTGACACAGCAATGTCTTCAAATGCTTTCTTTCTTAGTTTTGGTAGTCCTGCACCACCTCGGGTCTTCAGTTAATTCAGTCCAGATTATCTTTGTAAATTAGGGGTGTGGCAACAACACCATCCACTTCATCCTTTATGTTCACCAGGAACAGGCATTTTGCTTCAGCCATAGGAATACAGTACCCTGGCCTGGCCTCCACTGTGAGGTGTCAGAGAAAGGAGGACCATCAGAGGTGTAGGTTCATCTGTAGCATGGCTCTGAATGGTAACACACCTCATTGGATGCTCCATCTCACTCCTTATTCATTAGACATGCACTGCACCTAGATCCATTACTGACTCCTCCCTCCGGATTAACCCACTAATCTCATTGCTGTAGAAGTAGGCTCAAGAGGCAAAGGCCCCCGTGGCCACTTCACCTCACAGTAGAGCAAAAATTACTGATCATCTCTGACCATCTGTTTGAACTCCCTTCAGTTGATAACCACAATGAGATACTATTTGTTTGACATTTCATTACTGGCTCCGGATCAATCAGCTAGGGATATCATGTGATCAGAAATCAATACATTCAATTTCACCTCGGTCCAAATGGATAAATTCCCCAAACAATACAAATGGTTATTTTATAGGGGCCAGTCATCCCTTTCCCCATTGAGAGGACACAATTCCTCTCTGCCTTACAGTATCCAGAGGACTGACTACTGCAATGTGTGTTAGATACCAAACATGGGTGCAATAGTGTTATTCTGAGAACTTTGATGTCATCTATATGGATATGTGAGGTGTAATATGCTGTATGTCTGGGGCCATCTGTATTCTGTAAACCTCTATTGTACTCAGATTTCCCTCTCAGGCCATCACATGAAGGTGTGACCCCCTTCCTAGAGAATGTTAGCTGGTTTGATCTAATTGGCTATCATAGTTGTATTACTTCTGATTTGGTCTGTGGTTGGTCAACAACTGATTTCAAATACAAACAGGTCAAACGGTATAAAAGTACTGATTGACCATTGTTCTGTCTCTTTTTGCTCTTGTCCACTATATGGAAAAGGTTGTATGTAAAATGCTCCACACTACAATACCAAAATATTAATTGTAATCTCATGGAATCATTCAGGGTGCTATGCTGTACTGTATATATATATGTTCAAGTTACAATACATTGGTTTGTTTGTTGATGTGAATAACAACCTAACTGAAGCAGCTATCATTAACTGTGACATCCAGTCTCAGATACTGCAGAGTAGCCTGAATGACATAGGAAGCACTGTCAAGTTAGCTCCTGATTGGATTACCTGAGGTACGTGAAAGCTGATTATGTATACATCCACTAAGAAGGAAAGCAGTAAAAGATATGACGCTGATTTATCTTTGGCCACTCTTTAACGACTCCACAATTAATGGTAATTGGGTCTCCTTAATTGAAAGAGAAAGTGTTACCTCAGGTTTTCTTGACGTCCCTCTGGTAAAGTAGAACCTTCTGGTATGGTAGAACGTGTTGCCAGCAATGGCTTTCACAACAGATGATTCATGAATGTGTGACAGGATCAGGGGGCTCAATTGATGAGAAGGATCTTAGTTAATATCTAAGCTTAGTATTTCAGTCTTGTTGGATACTCAGGGGACACAGTGCACCATTGTGCAGGTCTGTGCCATTACACATCACCTCATTTAAAGTGTGACCAAATACCACTACTTTTCTGCTTAGTTGTACACTCTTTTGTACAGATATCTAATTGTGTAGGAGTCTTACAGTCTTACATAAAGAGGGTGATACATTGACCTCTGGGTGAGAGAATGCTGTTGAGAAGATTACCCTGGCCTGATGAGTGAGATCACAGCTGCCCAGGGATAGACACTAACTAAATTAACATCTATAAACAACTTATAGTCCCCACCGCTAGACACTTCATATAGACCTGTTTTGGTAGGTAAACAAAATGGTAATACCAGCTTAGTCACCTCGTGGTTAGTGTCCACCCTTAGATGGATGGGGAAATCAATCCCCGGTTGACTCATACCAAAGATTATCAAAATGATGCCCCATTAAGGCCCTGCGACACACTAGCGCCCTGTCCAGGTGGTAAACTTGTACATCAAGCTGCCTAGCGTTACATAAATAGGAACCTTTCCTATGGGCCAGTCTGGCTCAGAGAAGACTACTAAAAGCCATGTTCACATTGGCAGTTTGAAGTGACTCATCTTATTTATTTGTATATCCGATTTGAATCTGTTTTTCCTGCAGTCTGAACAGCTAAAAATCACATGGACTCTGATATTTCAAGCCACATTTCAAACCACCTTCGTAGGTGGTTTGAAATCAGATTCCTGGTCATGTGACTTGTCTGAAGGGTCAAATCTGATTTATTTGCCCTCAAGTGGTTTTTAGACTGTTATTTGGTATATCTTGTATCTTGCTAGCTACACGATTGACAGTTTTACAATAACATGTGGTAGCTAACTAGCTTGTTATTTGTTTGCAAACAAATTAGTGAATGTGCTAGAAAAGCTAAAACAGCTATGTAGCTCACTAGTTGACTGCTGTGGCTAGCCAAACAGGATTTATTTGGACATTTGGAGCATCTTATCCTTTAAAAGTGTTCTTACACTATGATTTTGAAAATTCTATGCAACTGGAAAACGTCAGGCATTGTTGTCTCCTTCGCTTGCTACATAACTTCTGAGGGATAGAAAGGATGTGCACCACCACCAATCAGCCTACAACACTGCGCAGACACCTGTCGTTACAACTAGCGTAGCCATGTCAGCAAATGACTGCTGTCTGAACACACAAATCCGATTTGGTCACTTGCAACTTGCTGTTTGGACAGTCAGTAGTCCAAAACAGATTTGAAAAACAAAACTGATGAGCATTAAGGCCTGCAGTGTGAACAAGGCTGTACTTACTTAAAACAAAATGGTAGTAGCTCCATTCTACCCTCCGATACCCTAGGAGTGGGGATATTTACCATAGACAAGGTTTACCCTGGTTGCCTGTAGAGGAGAAAATGTTGACCTGATGGCTCCATCACCTGGCTACAAATGGCAGTGATGGGCAAAGATTCCAGCGCGGTATAATATAATGAATCCTCACCTTGGTCATAAAGCAGATCAGATTGCAATGTGTTGAATATTTCACCTAATAAAAAGGGAGTGACATCAAATGTGTTATTTTTCAAATCTTTTAATTATCTTCATCTTATTTCTCTCCAAATTACATAAGAACTTTGTGTTCTAAAAGTGAGCATATACGCATGAATTCAAAGGGTAAGCTAGCAAGTGCACATAAGGGACTGTCCCTTTCACAACCCACAGTACAGTATCAAGTGAAACAGTATCATGATAAAGGAAATAGCATCACAAAATGAGAGAGATCACTAGAGTTGCATATGCTAAAGTATTATTCTACTGTCAGTGCAAGTCTACTTTACGGATGGTGAGAGAACAATTGGGTTAACACAACCAATAAGGATCAACTTAATATTAAGTTTTATATTGAGCTGTTATCTCACTGTGACAAGTAGCACAATATCCCCTTGTGGAGTAAATTAAGTCTAAGTATTGAATTTAATCTTAAAATAATTTGGCTTGACAATAGAAGCACATTATGCCCACTGCCTGAGATTTGCCTGAGCGATACAGAGCAGGCACAGGTTGCCTCTAACTGCTGATATAGGATCAGAATAATATACTTTTTTTCATCTTAATGGTTAAAATGAGGACTGAGTATAAGGTAATCTGATTCTAGATCTGTGGTTCGGGGCAACTTCTACCTCCAACAAGAGATCCACCAGTCTCTTCTGGTTGAGGTAATCAGTGCTGGGGATGCTGTGTCCTGTCTGTCTGTCCTCGTGTGATATCATCATATAGGCCTCTCTGGTCCCCTCTGTGGCACTCATGCCAGCACATGCTTACTTCTTCTTTTTCTTCTGAGGTCCTTTTAAAGAGAGCGAAAGAGAGTAGTAGTAGTTCATTAACAATTATTCAAAGGTTGGTTTGGAATTCTCAGTGTTTGAGTCTATCCTGCCCATGATATAGAAAACATACACATGCCCAGTACATTCATAAAAAGTGCCATTGTTTGTCGTTACTTAGCAACGCACTGCTACTACTTTGACAGATCCATCATCATCTGCCCTACCATGCAATTCATAAACTTGATCTCCACTGTAAAAAGCATCTAGACATTATCTCCAACATTTGTAGCATTGTTGCAATATTAAAAGTCGATCTCCATTGTATCCCATAATAAAGGACGAGTCGGGACAAGTCAGACAGGCAGCTTTTCTCAACCAGTCAAAATCATGAATCAGCATGATTTTTTATAGATACAAAGTAATGTCAATGAAAAAACAGGTCAAACAAAACGCAGCTAGTTTGCCCGTCTATACAACTTCAGCCTAAAGTGATGGTGTTAACTGTGTAGATGGCTAGCTAGCAAGGGGGAAAGACAGAGCAAATATTTTTTTGCCAACCTGCAAAGTTCTGGGTGGTTTTCCTTGACATGTCAGTCAATACGAATAACTAACGACTAGAGAACGCCTAAAATTGCACTTGACAACCAGTGTTAGTGAATGTAGCATCACGTTTAGTTGAAAAATGTATGGTTTGGGAAAGAATATTGCTTTTTAATGCTGGTAACCCATTTTATAAAAGTAATAACACACCCATAACCATGTCTTAACACCAAAGGTAAACTTCTCTGACAAACTGCCAAATCAAATTCATAAGCCTTGTGGCACTCTAGAAGAGAGACACTGCTACTTTAAAATGGTGGGGGCATCTAAACGGTGTGCGGTTATTCCCTGTCATAAAGTATGAGAGCGGTCCCACCTGCAGATCCCGCAGTGCTCCTCCAGATTTTGTGGTTGAGTTTCTCCCCCAGCAGGTAGAGGGGGGCCAGGGTGATGCAAGCCACCCCCAGGAATATAACCAGGCCCACGGGACTCAGGCGCTCCATGATGGGGTAGACCCAGATACCAGCCGCATGGTGCACCCACAGAACCCTATGATGGGGATGGAGGATTGTTCTAGGAGATTTTCTAAATGTTGTCAAAGTATCATAACATTCAGTCAAGGAAAGGAGAGGGGAGGAGTGAGCGAGACAAAGAAGACTTGAAGAAACGGAAAATGTTTAATCAAACCACAACAACTTAACAATATGATTGGTTGAATTCTGCTTACCATCCCAGATATACAGCAGAAAAGAAGGCCAGACCTAGGATGCCTCTCATCTTGCTGCCATATCGATGAGGCTGAATATACATCTGCAGCAGAGCCAGGGGCAGGATGATAGTGTGCTGCAAGCAGACGGAAAAGACATGCCAGTTGAAGAATGACATATAACAACCCTATCATCGTAGCCCCATGTGTAACAAATGTGTAGACCATTGCACGTGTTAATGCATTGTGGCCACATAAACAAGGGTATGACATGTTAGTGTTGGGCCAGAACAAAACCAATGCACCTCCTGGAACAGATTGAGAAACAACGAGATGAAATGGAGAAATGGAGAAAGAGGTCCGGCTATTGTGTAATCGTTGTTGTGAAACATCTACAGAGAGTGTATGCTAGACTGTTTTACAGCTCGCAACTGGTTAAAACCAGTTCTGACAAAGTATTCTACTGTCAACTTGTAAAACTGGCTAAGTATGTACTGTATAGGTGTAGTGGAGAAAGAGGCCAGAAAGAGTGAGAGGAGTGTCCATTATGCACTGACAGATTACTAATGTAGCTCTAAATTGGGCTCAGTTGGTTAAAATATTGGGAACACCAAATTGCTGTGTGACTGGCTACATAAATTAATTTACAATGCAACCATAATATAATGATCATAGGAGACAAAGCTATGTGAATCTGAGTATGATCCTATAAAAAAAATATCTTCCCTTGAATTTCTAGCAAGAAATTTCTAGCAAGAGCAATGTGATACAAAGCCAGGCTGAGCAGCACTGCCAATTGGATGAAGCCCCATCTTTAAATGAATACACTTTAGTACAAAGTCCAGCACGTGCAAATGATTGTGTGCTTACCAGAGCATGGTTCAGCCAGCTAGGAATAATGTCATCTAGAAACTTAGGATAGACCATCTCTCTGTCATAGTGATATATCGACCAGAAGGACAAGAACACAAACTGGGGAGAACAGAAGAGGAAATGGGTTATATTTTTGTCCAATACAAAGCAAGTTATCAGTAATAAAGGTAGCCTATGCGCGAACAGAAAATATAAATACATAACATGTAGAAAAAAGAAAAAAAAGGCACTTACTGTCCCAATAGGAAACGCCAAAATAGTGAAAATGGTATCTCTTAATTTCACTAGGAGGAGCGGTACACCACACTTCAAACTTTTGGATGGCAATATCAGGTGGATGATGTCAATCAAAACAACGAGTCCGAAGAATACGGTCTGCAAAACCTGTGGAATAATGATTCAGTGATGGTTAGGCCACTCTGAACACTATGGCTAGCTATACAAATAAAGCAGTGAATTAACCATTGTCTAACATGTCTTGAAGCCACAGGAAGATCAAAAGGGATGTAAATGCAGACGAGGATGTGGAACCGATTTCTAACATACGCTGTCGTTTTTTGCCTACTACTGTACATGTCCCATTCATTCCAATGACATTTCGTTTGCGTCGCCCTCGATGTCAACAACCAAGCACATTTACCAGATTGAGGAAAGTCAGATATTTCCAGCGGCCTCCAAATGTTTTGGCTCCTGGATGTATCTCTGTGCTTTTCAATGAGCAATTCGCCGATAACGTAAAGACATACCATGAAAATAATACTAAATGAATAAGGAGATATGATGCCCATGACATAGTCGTAGCCATTTTGACAGCTCCTGAGTCTCCGTATGGACGCAGTGTGCGCCTACGGACCTAATGTGAGTCAATGGCACATTCTAGAGGCCGAGTACAGTACTGCACAATGCTCATGAAACGATTCACAAAATACTCGATATTAAACTGATTATGGCAGAAGGCCGAGTATGTAATTATCCATGTAAACACCTTACTCTGCCTATTTTAGTAAACGCAAGGCATACGCCGATTAAAACACCTGGTTTTCTGAGCAATCGTTCTGCTTATTTTAGTAATCGCAAGGCATACGCCGATTAAAACACCTTGTTTTCTGAGCAATCGTTCGAATTATAAGGACTAAAGAGAAGGACGCACTACCCTCAATGCACATTCCACGCTCCAACCGCTCTTCATATTGGGGAAGCCGTTTCGGGTGCGATGTCAGGTAGCCAACAGGAGATTTCGTTAAAATTGCTAAATTACATTCAAAGGATTTACAAGCTACAGCAATACACTTCTGGAAAACATTTTAGCCATTTTTTAAAACGAGTGTTTCAACATAGTTGCATCAGAGCCTTCTGGCTAATATCATAGACTGGATCTAACGTTGTTTTACAGGGAAATAGGTCTATGTACTCGTTATGTTAGTTGAAGCTAACAGTATTTTTACAAAATTGTTTTCTAAAAGGGTTATATTTGGTTAGGCTATGCTATCTACAGTAGCAAGCTGGGATCTCATTGCTCAAGTTGGTCCATTGTTTTGAAAATAGCTAGTTAGCCACGCCCAGCTAACATGCGCTACATGACCAAAAGTATGTGGACTCCTGCTCGTCGAATTTCTCATTCCAAAGTCACGGACTTTGCTGCTATAACCAACATGGCTGCGGGGACTTGCTTCAATTCAGCCAGTTAGGCCGGGCACTGATGTTGGGCGATTAGGCTCGCAGTTGGCATTCCAATTCATACCAAAGGTGTTCGATAGGGTTCAAATCAAATCTAATTTATTTGTCACATACACATGGTTAGCAGATGTTAATGCGAGTGTAGCGAAATGCTTGTGCTTCTAGTTCCGACAATGCAGTAATAACCAACAAGTAATCTAACTAACAATTCCAAAACTACTGTCTTATACACAGTGTAAGGGGATAAAGAATATGTACATAAGGATATATGAATGAGTGATGGTACAGAGCAGCATAGGCAAGATACAGTAGATCAATCGAGTACAGTATATACATATGAGATGAGTATGTAAACAAAGTGGCATAGTTAAAGTGGCTAGTGATACATGTATTACATAAGGATGCAGTCGATGATATAGAGTACAGTATATAAGTATGCATATGAGATGAATAATGTAGGGTAAGTAACATTATATAAGGTAGCATTGTTTAAAGTGGCTAGTGATATATTTACATCATTTCCCATCAATTCCCATTATTAAAGTGGCTGGAGTTGAGTCAGTGTCAGTGTGTTGGCAGCAGCCACTCAATGTTAGTGGTGGCTGTTTAACAGTCTGATGGCCTTGAGATAGAAGCTGTTTTTCAGTCTCCCAGCTTTGATGCACCTGTACTGACCTCGCCTTCTGGATGATAGCGGGGTGAACAGGCAGTGGCTCGGGTAGTTGATGTCCTTGATGATCTTTATGGCCTTCCTGTAACATCGGGTGGTGTAGGTGTCCTGGAGGGCAGGTAGTTTGCCCCCGGTGATGCGTTGTGCAGACCTCACTACCCTCTGGAGAGCCTTACGGTTGAGGGCGGAGCAGTTGCCGTACCAGGCGGTGATACAGCCCGCCAGGATGCTCTCGATTGTGCATCTGTAGAAGTTTGTGAGTGCTTTTGGTGACAAGCCGAATTTCTTCAGCCTCCTGAGGTTGAAGAGGCGCTGCTGCGCCTTCTTCACGATGCTGTCTGTGTGAGTGGACCAATTCAGTTTGTCTGTGATGTGTATGCCGAGGAACTTAAAACTTGCTACCCTCTCCACTACTGTTCCATCGATGTGGATAGGGGGGTGTTCCCTCTGCTGTTTCCTGAAGTCCACAATCATCTCCTTAGTTTTGTTGACGTTGAGTGTGAGGTTATTTTCCTGACACCACACTCCGAGGGCCCTCACCTCCTCCCTGTAGGCCGTCTCGTCGTTGTTGGTAATCAAGCCTACCACTGTTGTGTCGTCCGCAAACTTGATGATTGAGTTGGAGGCATGCGTGGCCACACAGTCGTGGGTGAACAGGGAGTACAGGAGAGGGCTCAGAACGCACCCTTGTGGGGCCCCAGTGTTGAGGATCAGCGGGGAGGAGATGTTGTTGCCTACCCTCACCACCTGGGGGCGGCCCGTCAGGAAGTCCAGTACCCAGTTGCACAGGGCGGGGTCGAGACCCAGGGTCTCGAGCTTGATGACGAGCTTGGAGGGTACTATGGTGTTGAATGCCGAGCTGTAGTCGATGAACAGCATTCTCACATAGGTATTCCTCCTATCCAGATCCAGGCAGTGTGCAGTGTGGTTGAGATTGCATCGTCTGTGGACCTGTTTGGGCGGTAAGCAAATTGGAGTGGGTCTAGGGTGTCAGGTAGGGTGGAGGTGATATGGTCCTTGACTAGTCTCTCAAAGCACTTCATGATGACGGAAGTGAGTGCTACGGGGCGGTAGTCGTTTAGCTCAGTTACCTTAGCTTTCTTGGGAACAGGAACAATGGTGGCCCTCTTGAAGCATGTGGGAACAGCAGACTGGTATAGGGATTGATTGAATATGTCCGTAAACACACCGGCCAGCTGGTCTGCGCATGCTCTGAGGGCGCGGCTGGGGATGCCGTCTGGGCCTGCAGCCTTGCGAGGGTTAACACGTTTAAATGTCTTACTCACCTCGGCTGCAGTGAAGGAGAGACCGCATGTTTTCGTTGCAGGCCGTGTCAGGGGCACTGTATTGTCCTCAAAGCGGGCAAAAAAGTTATTTAGTCTGCCTGGGAGCAAGACATCCTGGTCCGTGACTGGGCTGGATTTCTTCCTGTAGTCCGTGATTGACTGTAGACCCTGCCACATACCTCTTGTGTCTGAGCCGTTGAATTGAGATTCTACTTTGTCTCTGTACTGACGCTTAGCTTGTTTGATAGCCTTGCGGAGGGAATAGCTGCACTGTTTGTATTCGGTCATGTTACCAGACACCTTGCCCTGATTAAAAGCAGTGGTTCGCGCTTTCAGTTTCACGCGAATGCTGCCATCAATCCACGGTTTCTGGTTAGGGAATGTTTTAATCGTTGCTATGGGAACGACATCTTCAACGCACGTTCTAATGAACTCGCACACCGAATCAGCGTATTTGTCAATATTGTTATCTGACGCAATACGAAACATATCCCAGTCCACGTGATGGAAGCAGTCTTGGAGTGTGGAGTCAGCTTGGTCGGACCAGCGTTGGACAGACCTCAGCGTGGGAGCCTCTTGTTTTAGTTTCTGTCTGTAGGCAGGGATCAACAAAATGGAGTCGTGGTCAGCTTTTCCGAAAGGGGGGCGGGGCAGGGCCTTATATGCATCGCGGAAGTTAGAGTAACAATGATCCAAGGTCTTTCCACCCCTGGTTGCGCAATCGATATGCTGATAAAATTTAGGGAGTCTTGTTTTCAGATTAGCCTTGTTAAAATCCCCAGCTACAATGAATGCAGCCTCCGGATAAATGGTTTCCAGTTTGCAAAGAGTTAAATAAAGTTCGTTCAGAGCCATCGATGTGTCTGCTTGGCGGGGGATATATACGGCTGTGATTATAATCGAAGAGATTTCTCTTGGTAGATAATGCGGTCTACATTTCATTGTGAGGAATTCTAAATCAGGTGAACAGAAGGATTTTAGTTCCTGTATGTTTCTTTCATCACACCATGTCTCGTTAGCCATAAGGCATACGCTCCCGCCCCTCTTCTTACCAGAAAGATGTTTGTTTCTGTCGGTGCGATGCGTGGAGAAACCCGTTGGCTGCACCGCCTCGGATAGCGTCTCTCCGGAGAGCCATGTTTCCGTGAAGCAATGGCAAGAAGAATGCTAGGGAGTGGTGCATGGTGTGCCCGTCTCCGGAGTCTGACCAGAAGACCGCCTCGTTTCCCTCTTTTTCTGAGTCGTTTTTTTGGGTCGCTGCATGGGATCCACTCCATTGTCCTGTTTGTAAGGCAGAACACAGGATCCGCGTCGCGAAAAACATATTCTTGGTCGTACTGATGGTGAGTTGACGCTGATCTTATATTCAGTAGTTCTTCTCGACTGTATGTAATGAAACCTAAGATGACCTGGGGTACTAATGTAAGAAATAACACGTAAAAAAACAAAAAACTGCATAGTTTCCTAGGAACGCGAAGCGAGGCGGCCATCTCTGTCGGCGCCGGTAGATAGGTCAGGGCTCTGTGCAGGCCAGTAAAGTTCTACACCGGCCTCGACAAACCATTTCTGTATGGACCTGGCTTGTACACGTGGGCATTGTCATGTTGAAACAGGAGCCACAAAGTTGGAAGCACAGAATCGTCTTGAATGTCATTTTATGCTGTAGCATTAAGATTTCCCATCACTGGAACTAAGGGACCTAGCATGAACCATGATAAACACCCCCAGACCATTATTCCTCCTCCACCTAACTTTACAGTTGGAACTGTGCATTCTGCCAGGTAGCGTTCTCCTGGTATCTGCCAAACCCACATTCATCCGTTGGACTGCCAGATGGTGAAGAGTGATTCATCACTCCAGAGAATGAATTCACACTGCTCCAGAATCCAATGTCGGCGATCTAAAGCTTGTGTGCGGCTGCTCGGCCATGGAAGCCCATTTCATGAAGCTCCCGACGAACAGTTCTTGTGCTGACATTGCTTCCAGAGGCAGTTTGGAACTTGGTAGTAAGTGTTGCAACCGAGGACAGACAATTTTTTCTCGCTTCAGCACTCGGCGGTCCCATTATGTGAGCTTGTGTCCTACCACTTCATGGCTAGCCGTTGTTGCACCTAGATGTTTCCACTTCACAATAACAGCACTTACAGTTGGCTAGGGCAGCTCTAGCAGGGCAGACATTTTACAAACTGACTTGTTGGAAAGTTGTCATCCTATGACAGTGCCATGTTGAAAGTCACAGCTCTTCAGTAAGGCCATTCTACTGCCAATGTTTGTCTATGGAAATTGCATGTCTTTGCGCTCAATTTTATACACCTGTCAGCAACAGGTGTGGCTGAAATAGCCGAAACCACTAATTTGAAGGGGTGTCCACATAAATACACTATATACAGTGCCTTTGCGAAAGTATTCGGCCCCCTTGAACTTTGCACGCCCAATTGTTCAGTTTTTGATTTGTTAAAAAAGTTTGAAATATCCAATAAATGTCATTCCACTACATGATTGTGTCCCACTTGTTGTTGATTCTTCACAAAAAAATACAGTTTTATATCTTTATGTTTGAAGCCTGAAATGTGGCAAAAGGTCGAAAAGTTCAAGGGGGCCGAATACTTTCGCAAGGCACTGTATATAACTGTGATGGTGAGAAATGTTTGGCTGTCTGAATTACAGCTGTACAGAACCTTCGGGCAGAATTCAACTTGGTTAAAGCTTCTCCAGTGTCCGTGAGTTATTTACTCTGAAAAATAAGAACAAAAAGTGGCATCAGACAACTGTTGATATTGGAGAAACACTACAAAAAATACATATGAAAGTGCATGGTAGCATTATTACATCCTCAGTCAAAAAAAGAAAGTAGGCCCATATGCACAGTATACAGTATAGGCTATGGACAGCACTGGGAGAAAAGTGACTGGTGATAGTAAATGATCATGAGTTGTTCCAGACTGCTGATGATCTCACAAATCAGTGTGTATGCACACCCTAACCAACTATTATATTCTAAGCTTGTCAAAATAATTTGTAAATATAGTACAATTTATATGGTATACTGAACAAAAATATGAACGCAACATGCAAGAATGTCTAACATTTTACTGAGTTACAGTTCATATGAGAAAAAGCAGTCAATTGAAATAAATTCATTAGGCCCTAATCTATGGATTTCGCATGACTGCAAATGCAGATATGCATGTGTTGGTCACAGATACCTTTAAAAGAGCCTCACAATGGGCCTCATGATCTCGTCACAGTATTTCTGTGCATTCAAATTGCGATCAATAAAATGCAATTATGTTTGTTGTCCGTAGCTTATGCCTACCCTTACCAAAACCCCATAGCCACCATTGGGCACTCTGTTCACAACATTGACATCAGCAAACCGCTCACCCACACGACACCAAAAACGTTGGCTGCGGCTGTGAGGCCGGTTGAACGTACTGCCAAATTCTCTAAAACGACGTTGGAGGTGGCTTATGGTAGAGAAATTAACATTACATTCACTGGCAACAGCTCTGGTGGGCATTCCTGCAGTTTCTGAAATATTTGATTTCAGCACAAGAAACATGGGACCAACACTTCACATGTTGCGTTTATATTCTTGTTCAGTATACATACCAACTGCCTTGGGAACATTGGTCCACTTGGTGGTATTGCAAGGATCTGTAAATAAAACAAGACAAAAAGTTAGATGTCAGAAAGTAAAAAAATTTTTTTTTACTAGTGTGCATCCAGATTGCGTCGTAATTGGCTGAAAGTGAGTCTGTTCAAATGTACTATACACTTGAGGACCAAAGTACTGATGGCTCTCATTGTCTCCGTCTAATCAGGAAAATGGGACACCGGGTATGTGGACTGGCCAATTAGTGAGCTTTACATTGAGTGAGATTGAATAGCTGGACTAGGGGTTGTTCCTGGATCGGGCCCATCTCTAAAGCCTTCTTCACACTGCAGAACTTAATGCTGAGTGACCAAATCAGATTTGTGTGTGCTCAGACAGCAGTCATTTGCTGACATGGCTACACTAGTTGTCATAGTAACAACGGGTGTGTGTGCAGTGGTGTAGGCTGATTGGTGTTGGTGCTCATGCTTCCTATCACTCAGAAGTTATGTTGCAAGCGAAGGTGACAAGAATGCCTGCCATGGACGATTACCAGTTGCTTTGAAAGTTACAAATCATAGTGTAAGAACACTTAAATAAGATGATCCAACTTTCAAAACAAGTCCTTTTTGGCTAGCCACAGCAGTCAACTAGCTTAGGGTTTCCCAAACTCTGCCCTGGGGCTCCTCCTGGGTGCACATTGTTTTGCTTGCCCTAGCACTACACAGCTGATTCAAACAACCAACTCATCACCAAGCTTTGAATATTTGATCACCTGTGTAATGTTTGACTGAAATATCACATTAATACACATTAGACATGGCAACATGTATAGAATTGCAAGAAGAAAAAATATCCACCAACAGGAGGGGTCTGAAGAGTTTATATCATGAACAGTGCTTGTGCCCATAGAAAGAGACGTTGCGCGGGACGTTCCCCAATGCTGGAAGGGGGACCTGAGTGAAATGGTTAGGGAACACCAGCTCTACAGCAACATGGGGAACATTGTAGCTGCTGTTTTGGTGTCTGGCCAGTAGATGGCAGGAGAGGGTTTGGTTTCAGGGTTTCCAAATCAAATCAAATCAAATCAAATTTATTTATATAGCCCTTCGTACATCAGCTGATATCTCAAAGTGCTGTACAGAAACCCAGCCTAAAACCCCAAACAGCAAGCAATGCAGGTGTAGAAGCACGGTGGCTAGGAAAAACTCCCTAGAAAGGCCAATACCTAGGAAGAAACCTAGAGAGGAACCAGGCTATGTGGGGTGGCCAGTCCTCTTCTGGCTGTGCCGGGTGGAGATTATAACAGAACATGGCCAAGATGTTCAAATGTTCATAAATGACCAGCATGGTCGAATAATAATAAGGCAGAACAGTTGAAACTGGAGCAGCAGCACAGTCAGGTGGAAGTTGAAACTGGAGCAGCAGCATGGCCAGGTGGACTGAGGACAGCAAGGAGTCATCATGTCAGGTAGTCCTGGGGCATGGTCCTAGGGCTCAGGTCAGTTGAAACTGGAACAGCAGCATGGCCAGGTGGACTGGGGACAGCAAGGAGTCATCATGTCAGGTAGTCCTGGGGCATGGTCCTAGGGCTCAGGTCCTCCGAGAGAGAGAAAGAAAGAGAGAAGGAGAGAATTAGAGAACGCACACTTAGATTCACACAGGACACCGAATAGGACAGGAGAAGTACTCCAGATATAACAAACTGACCCCAGCCCCCCGACACATAAACTACTGCAGCATAAATACTGGAGGCTGAGACAGGAGGGGTCAGGAGACACTGTGGCCCCATCCGAGGATATAACCCCACCCACTTTGCCAAAGCACAGCCCCCACACCACTAGAGGGATATCTTCAACCACCAACTTACCATCCTGAGACAAGGCTGAGTATAGCCCACAAAGATCTCCGCCACGGCACAACCCAAGGGGGGGGCGCCAACCCAGACAGGATGACCACAACAGTGAATCAACCCACTCAGGTGACGCACCCCCTCCAGGGACGGCATGAGAGAGCCCCAGCAAGCCAGTGACTCAGCCCCTGTAATAGGGTTAGAGGCAGAGAATCCCAGTGGAAAGAGGGGAACCGGCTAGGCAGAGACAGCAAGGGCGGTTCGTTGCTCCAGAGCCTTTCCGTTCACCTTCCCACTCCTGGGCCAGACTACACTCAATCATATGACCCACTGAAGAGATGAGTCTTCAGTAAAGACTTAAAGGTTGAGACCGAGTTTGCGTCTCTGACATGGATAGGCAGACCGTTCCATAAAAATGGAGCTCTATAGGAGAAAGCCCTGCCTCCAGCTGTTTGCTTAGAAATTCTAGGGACAATTAGGAGGCCTGCGTCTTGTGACCGTAGCGTACGTGTAGGTATGTACGGCAGGACCAAATCAGAGAGATAGGTAGGAGCAAGCCCATGTAATGCTTTGTAGGTTAGCAGTAAAACCTTGAAATCAGCCCTTGCTTTGACAGGAAGCCAGTATAGAGAGGCTAGCACTGGAGTAATATGATCAATTTTTTTGGTTCTAGTCAGGATTCTAGCAGCCGTATTTAGCACTAACTGAAGTTTATTTAGTGCTTTATCCGGGTAGCCGGAAAATAGAGCATTGCAGTAGTCTAACCTAGAAGTGACAAAAGCATGGATTAATTTTTCTGCATCATTTTTGGACAGAAAGTTTCTGATTTTTGCAATGTTACGTAGATGGAAAAAAGCTTCCAGCAACGAGTTGGGTGGGGAGGGATGTCAGGTTTCAGCTCCTTACCCCACATTGATAGCAAACATATGTCTACCGAGTCTAGCTTGTGATGGCTGGGGGATAAGTTGATCAGGCTTGGTTAATGTCCCCCTGAATCTCTGCGACGGATGTCTAGGACTCCCTCCCTGTTCTCCCTCTATCGCCAGCTACCACCTCTAGTACTCTAGCTGGACTTCTGCTCTGTCTGACTGCCCAGGGGCAATGGATTAATAGATAACTTGAGTCACTTTCGCTCCCCCCTTACCCCTCATTGACCCCCCCTCTCATTTCTCTCTCCGTCTGTCTCTCTACTGATCATACTTGCATAACATGATGCAGTGAGTTGTTCGGAGTCACTTTGATACAAGGGGAGATTGCTGTTATTACCAGCTGAGCACATTAAACAACACAATGCTACCAAGGTGCATAAACATGAGAAGAGAAAGTGCTGTATTCTGTTGCAGCAGGAGAAAGAGAGAGAATAGAGAGGGATAAGAGCAGGAGTGAAAGTGACTATGTACAGTTGATATCTATGTAGTTAATATCTTTGTACGGTGTATTACAAATGGATGTATAATGTCTACAAGACAATGGTCAGATATATAGACAGGTTTAATTTACACAAATGCATGTGCTACAATGGTGCACTTAAGCAGTTTCCAATAAAGAAAACTGAATTGCAGGTTACATAAGAACATGGACATTATTAAAAGTAGAAACATCTACCTCATCTAGTGTCCATTTAACACCGTCACAAAATGGTTTTGAGCTTTTAATGTAGAGAGAGATTAGAATTACTGAAGCCACAGAGTGAAATCATTTTAAAACAAGTCTCATTTTTAAAAAGAATTGCTAGACCAATAGAACAGTTCAGTTTAAAAACATTCTTGCATGATGGCATCAAAGCCTTAAGTTGATCCTGTTTCCACTTGTGCATTCCACAGTATACATTCAAATTTGACAAGACACGGAATTGTCAATACAATGAATAGAGCCAGCATAGACAATACAATGCCACAAAAAGGTGCATAAATGAAAGAATAAAGTGCTTTGAGGGTGTGAGTAGCCTGGACACTGGGTACCAGTCTGTCTGTGCTAACATTCAACCGAGAGAGATGGCGAGAGAGAAAGAGATGCTGAGTCCAGTTGGTCGGTGGTTTGGCAATGAATGGAGATCCAATCTTCCTTCTTAATGGAAGACTGTCAGAAGTACCTTGTTGTTCATAGTTCATAGACCCTTTACTCAGTACTTTATTGAAGCACCTTTGGCAGTGATTACAGTCTTGAGACTTCTTGGGTATGACGCTTCAAGCTTGGCATAGCTGTATTTTGGGAGTTCCTCCCATTCTTCTCTGCAGATCCTCTCAAGCTCTGTCAGGTTGGATGGGGAGTGTCGCTGCACAACTATTTTTTATTTGAGTGTCATTATTTCTATATAGCCTACACTTTCTCGTTCTGAACTTGTGACGTGAGTAGGACGGGTGTAGCTTCTTGATAATGATCAAGAGCAGCTGCTTACTGATTTGACAGATCCAATGCAGTTTACACCTCAGACACGGCCTAAACTTCAGCTATGTGAGTGTCGGCTATCGGCAGTAAATGCTTGATCTGATTGAATCTAGGCCTTGCACTCATTCAGTCTGTTTACTTCTATGATTATTGTCATTTAAGAAAATTGTGTTTCTCTCTATTAGATCTGAAACCCCCAGCAGTTCAGCTGCAGTCAAGGTAGTCCTCTGCTGTGGTATTTAATTTACCCGCTGCACCAGTTCCTACTACACCGGCCGTGAAGGGAGAAACTTTTGAGAATTCCCAGATACAGATCATTCAGAATTACGCGTCATACACTTAGGTTGTAGTCATTAAAACTAGTTTTTCAACCACTCCACAAATGTATTGTTAACAAACTATAGTTTTGGCAAGTCGGTTAGGACATTTACTTTGTGCACGACACAAGTAATTTTTCCAACAATTGTTTACAGACAGATTATTTAATTTATAGGTCACTGTATCACAAATCCAGTGGGTCAGAAGTTTACATACACTAAATTGACTGTGACTTTAAACAGCTTGGAAAAGTCCAGAAAATTATGTCATGGCTTTAGAAGCTTCTGATAGGCTAGTTGACATTATTTTAGTCAATTGGAGGTGTACCTGTGGATGTATTTCAAGGCCTACCTTCAAACTCAGTGCCTCTTTGCTTGACACCATGGGAAAATAAAAGAAATCAGCCAAGACCTCAAAAAAGACATTGTAGACCTCCACAAGTCTGGATCATCCTTGGGAGCATTTTCCAAACGCCTGAAGGAATCACGTTCATCTGTACAAACAATAGTATGCAAGTATAAACACCATGGGACCACGCAGCCGTCATACCGCTCAGGAAGGAGATGCAAGAGATGAATGTACTTTGGTGCGAAAAGTGCAAATCAATCCCAGAACAACAGCAAAGGACCTTGTAAAGATGCTGGAGGAAACAGGTACAAAAGTATCTATATTCACAGTAAAACAAGTACTATATTGACAACCTGAAAGGGCGCTCAGCAAGGAAGAAGCCATTGCTCCAAAACCGTCATAAAAAAGCCAGACTACGGTTTGCAAATGCACATAGGGACAAAGATTGTACCCTTTGGAGAAATGTCCTCTGGTCTCATGAAACAAAAATATAACTGTTTGGCCATAATGACCATCGTTATATTTGGAGGAAAAAGGGGTTGGCTTGCAAGCCGAAGAACACCATCCCAACTGTGAAGCATGGGGGTGGCAGCATCATGTTGTGGGGGTGCTGTGCTGCAGGAGGGACTGGTGTACTTAACAAAATAGATGGCATCATGAAAATTCAGTGGATATATTGAAGCAACATCTCAAGACATCAGTTAAAGCTTGGTTGCAAATGGATCTTCCAAATGGACAATGACCCCATGCATACTTGTGGCAAAATGGCTTAAGGACAACAAAGTCAAGGTATTGGAGTGGCCATCACAAAGCCCTGACCTCAATCCTATAGAAAATTTGTGGGCAGAACTGAAAAAGTGTGTGTGTGCAAGGAGGCCTACAAACCTGACTCAGTTACACCAGCTCTGTCCGGAGAAATGGGCCAAAATTCACCCAACTTATTGTGGGACGCTTGTGGAAGGCTACCCAAAATGTTTGACCCAAGTTAAACAATTAAAGGCAATGCTACCAAATACTAATTGAGTGTATGTAAACTTCTGACCCACTGGGAATGTGATGAAAGAAATAAAATCTGAAATAAATCATTCTCTCTACTATTATTCTGACATTTCATTCTTAAAATGAAGTGGTGATCTTACAGTTTCTCAATTGCTAAAACACTCAAACCCATTGGCTGAACAAAGTTCTCAGTTGCCTGGACTCATTTAGCTAATTATGCAGTCTGTTGTCAATACCTTAAAACATTTCACATGGTAAAACACAATTTGCAGATCTCACTTAGACTTTTCAGCAAAACTCTAAACACATTCTGCACTCTTCTAATGCACATGTCATCCATACTGGTAAACACAAGTGGCAACAATCAAATACAAATAGAGAACATATGTCATTGATTGAACACAACTACTCGAAATTGATTTAACCTGTTTCAAATGATGCGACACAACCAATATAAGCCAGTTCAGAGAGCAAACAGGTTGTTGAAGGTGGGAAGGAGAAAGTCTGAGAATGGATACTGTAGTACTTTGCATTGTAGGCTGTATACTGTACAATGGACAAATTGTATGGCCCTGAACATTGTGCTTTCCATTTATTACAGTTTTTTTTGATTGCTTAAGCACGATTTTCAAATCAGGGCCCGTGTTTTCAAAATACTACACACAATTAGCACAACCACACACCCAATTAGAAAAACACTACAGATCCTTTGCAAAATTAAACACTCTTGTAAAAACTATACACTTCTTTTTAAAAACCACACTTTGTTACCATATCAAACACACATGTTTCACATTACTACACTCTGCTGTGATAAACCTAAAACACTTTTACTTCCCTATGGTTAGAGTAGGCTACTATCAACAAAGTACAAATATAATGTAAATTCACCAAACACTACACAAGACCAATGTTGCAGACTGAAGAAACTCATTTATTTCTCAATATGCCCAAAATGTTGACACGTATTGTAAGTTCAAAAAAATATATTAAAAAAAATAAGACATTGTCTCTTCGCCTAGCTGGATCTGGCCAGAGAATTTCATCAACATCGCAGGCAATGTTGTCATTAGCAAGACACCTTGGAAAGAAACGTCTTGAATGACGAATCCATCCGTGCATTGCTGCTACCTCCATCTGGTCACAGGCCTCCTCCATGGCTTGGATGAGGGGTACCTCAGCCTGGAGACGGAGATCATATACCTTCCACCGCCATGCCGAGAAAAACTCTTCTATAGGGTTGAGGAATGGAGAGTATGGTGGAAGATATAGGATGGTGAAATCTGGATGTTGCTGAAACCAGTTCTGAACCAGAGCAGAGCGGTGGAAAGACACATTGTCCCAGACAACAATGTATTGCATATGATCGATTTGATGCTGTTATGTTGTGCAATTGGTCCAAGAATGTAAGTATGAGTGCTGTGTTGTAAGGGCCCATATGGGCATGGCGGTGGAGGACCCCATTCTGTGTAATGGCTGCACAGTGTTATATTACCCCCATGTTGCCCTGGGACATTGACTATAGCCCTGTGGCCAATGATGTTTCTTCCCCTCCTTCGTGTTCTCATCAGGTTGATCCCAGCCTCATCTACGTAAATTAACTCATGCTGGATCTCCTCTCCATCCATTCATAAAAAACTCAGAAAAACAGTGTCAGGCAAAATTGTGTAGTTCAGTGTAGATCTAGTATACATATTACAGTACAGTAAAAGATTGAGACAGTATGCAAGATCACACTGCTAAAGTGAATACATACCTCTGCATAATCATGCCGCAGTCGTTTCACCCTTTTGGGAATTGCGCTCGAAAGGTACTCGATAAATTTGCTTCATTTGAATGGTTTTTTATTTTTGGATGCGTGCCAGTGTTGATGTTGAAACCTGATGGATGTCGTTGAAAATGGCGTGGTTATTGACAATGTTAGATTGGAGCTGCTTGAGTGTTATAGCATTATTGGTCAAAACCATGTTTACTATCTCCCTCTCTTGCTGTTCTGTGAACATAGGAGGCCTTCCCCCTTGTTGTTCCTGACCCACAAACCTATGTAGAAAAAAACCCAGTATACAATAGTACAGTAATTTCACAGGAAGAGGTAACAGAAGTGCATAGAATACAGTACTGTAAGCAGTTACTGAAACCGTGCAGATGTTTTTGGTATGATGATATTTTTACAATACCTATTTTCCAGTCTAAATGTTCTCATCACACTTGCCACTGTATATCGGCTTAGATTTGGCTGTACTCCCAGTCCAGCCTCCCTCAGCGTCAGGCCGTGGTTGACAACGTGGTCAACCAGTGTTGCGCAGATCTCATTTGTCAGATTCGGTCCTCTTTGAGCACCTTCTTGTCTTCCTCCCCTTCCTCCTCCTCCTTGTCCTCCTCCTTGTTCTCCTCCTTGTTCTCCTCCTTGTTCTCCTCCTCGTTCTCCTCCTCGTCCTCCTCCTCGTCTTACTCTTTCTCTGACTCTTTCCATTGCGCTTGAAGACCGATGAACTCACCTGCTGCTTTTTATAGTGCTCCTACACCTGATTGGTGTGTCTACAATTAAGCAAACGAGTGTTTGCACACCTGATGACTGTGTTGAACCAATTGGTTGGACGGTGTGGTATTTTGACAGTCAGAGCTTTGGTATTGCAAGGACGTGACTTCATGATAGATTTTTGTGTGTAATGTATGTTAAGTGTGTTTAGTGTTTTGCAAATCACTGTGTGTAGAGTTTTGCAACAAGTGTGAGGTTGACAATGTGCTTATAGTTGTGCAAATATGGGCTGATGTTTTGCTTCTTGAGTGTAAGGTTTTGCTAATAGTGTACTACTTTTCATTTTAGTGTGTAAGCAATCCCAAAAAACTGTAACAGTACTGACTGCTCAATAGATTTTGACTGGTTGCAGGTTCATATCAACAAAGAACAAGAATTACAGTATCCCAGAGACAAAGGACACGTTTGTGAGATGCAGGGTACAGTACTGTAAAAATAGGGGTACAAGGAGGAGGAAGAACAAAAAACAAAATTGCAAAGAGCAAAGCAGAGTAATAATTTCTGATCAATTTTGAGTTACTATGGTAGAACATGTTCTAAAAAAGACAATGATGTAAAAATATGATTTTTCTTTTGATAACAAAATGTACTTACTTTTGAACATGGGTAAAACTGTTTCGAGGCGAATGTTTCATTTTGCAAGAGGAGTCAGAGGTTATGTAAATAGTGCCTGTAGATAAGGTTTTGTATTTAATGTTTTCAGGAAATGGAGCAAGGTTTCAGAAATTGTGTTTTAGCAATTGAGAAAAACTGTAACTGACCTAAAACAGGGAATTTTTTACTAGGATTAAATGTCAGGAATTGTGAAAAACTGCGTTTAAATGTACTTGGCTAAAGTGTATGTAAACTTCCGACTTCAACTGTATTAACTTTAAGCTTACCAATCACTGCACCTGTACACAGCCCATCTGTAAATAGCCCACCCAACTATCTCATTCCCCAAATTGTTATTTATTTTTTCTCTTTTTGCACCCCAGTATCTCTACTTGCACATCATCATCTGCACATCTATCACTCCAATGTTAAAGCTAAATTATAATTACTTCGCCACTATGGCCTATTTGTTGCCTTACCTCCATAGTCTTACTACATTTTCACACAGTGTATATAGATTTTTCGATTGTGTTTTTTTTCTTTTGTGTTATTGACTGTACATTTGTTTATCCCATGTGTAACTCTGTGTTGTTGTTTTTGCCGCACTGCTTTGCTTTATCTTGGCCAGGTCGCAGTTGTAAATGAGAACTTGTTCTCATCTGGCCTACCTGGTTAAACAAAGGTGAAAAAAATCACAGTCTCACTCCTTCATTTGCTTGACTGGGCAAATGGGATGGAGGAATGGTTTACAATTAGCGGTGTGGGGCTCATCAGGCTGAATGCATCCAAAAGGGGACCCTATTCCCTATAACATTTCCCTGTATAATGCACTACTTTTGACCACCTATGGGCCCTGGTCAAAATTACTGCACTATGTAAAGGGAACAGGGTGCCATTTGGAACACAGACCCTCTGTTGATGAAGCCAGCTGAAATCAATGTCTGCATATCAATTGTTCATCACTCTCCTCATCCAAGCATTGGATAGGTGTAAGCATTGGCTTGAGCTACTTTACAACATTATTAAATCCCTGAGATGAGAATAAATGTGCATGTCCACACTTTGGGAGAAGGACAATGGATAAAAACACAATTGAATTATATCTCTATATTGATATTTCAGACAGTGGCGATTTTAGCATATACATCTTGGTGGAGCAAACTCCCCCAAAATATTTTAGATGCATGTGTGGCCGATGTGAAATGGCTAGCTAGTTAGCGGTGGTGCGCGCTAACAGTGTTTCAGTCGGTGACGTCACTCGCTCTGAGCCCTAGAAGTAGCTGTTCCCCTGTTCAGCATCGCGCCTTTTTTTGTGGCGCGATGGGTAACGATGCTTCGTGAGTGACTGTGGTTGATGTGTGCAGAGGGTCCCTTGTTCAAGCAGAGGGTCCCTGGTTCGAGCCCAGGTTGGGGTGAGGAGAGGGATGGAAGCTATACTGTTACAATGATGCTGTTGACCCGGATCACTGGTTGCTGCAGAAAAGGAGGAGGTCAAAAGGGGGTGAGTGTGGCGGATGTGAAATGGCTAGCTAGTTAGCGGTGGTGCGTGCTAATAGTGTTTCAGTCGGGGACGTCACTGTTTGAATGTTAAATGACGAGACAGAGGCATTGATGCGAGTAACCAGTCTTGTTCAGTACATCACAATACATCCGGGTATCTCAAGCACACCGGTAAAACACATGAGTTGCAGTAATGAACATTTACCAACAGATGGCATCCCTGTGCCATCTTACACCCATAACAGTCACTCGCTCTGAGACCTAGAAGTAGTTGTTCCCCTTGCTCTGCAAGGGCCACGTTTTTTTGGGCGCGATGGGTAACAATGCTTCGTGAGTGACCGTGGTTGATGTGTGCAGAGCCCAGGTTGGGGCGAGGAGAGGGACGGAAGCTATACTGTTACACATGCCAGCAAAGCCACTACACAACACAACGTAACACTACACCTGGCTATCAGCGAAGCCTTGTCTGGCAGCGAAAAAGTTCATTCAGCCTCATTTACTGCCTTTAAAAAAAACATAGCTGATATGGCAGACTTGCTTAAACAAATGTGGTTTCTACTGACAATTTAGATGTATAAAGGAATGATGAGTAGATAAGAGGCAGTCCGTAATTTCGGTTAAAACAATGAGCGAGCTAACGTATTCAATATAACTATTTGTTCAGCACTTTTGAAATGTACAGTGACAGAATGCATAACATGGGCCGTTCTTACAGTATTCTTCCTGTACACCAAGTCAGAACCGTAGGATAAATAAAGGGGGCATATAAGCAGACAATGAAAGCTCTTACAATATTTGATGATGACATTTCCCTAAAACAGACTATAGGCTACATGTGGATTTAGCTACATAAGGATTTGCCAGTAGATAGTCGACTTGATTCATGATGATGACTGCTTGTTTAACTAGCTAGCTATGATTTTGAAAGCATGATGTTGACATGATCAGCCCAATCAAAGCTACGGTAGATATAACGTGATTTGACGTAATTTTGTCTGTGGCCAATGACCTTGAGCCTTCTTGGATGGGCACGTCTAATGTAAATCAATAGCTCTCCCTGTAGATTTGTCGGTGATGTAGTATCCCGATGAGTGACAGCACACTGACCCAATCACGGCGCAACTAGAGAACATTACCAACCCTTACTCTCTGTATTTTCAATTGGCTGCCGAAAGCACTGACCTAGGCTAAAACACCTCCATTTTGAATCTGCTCAAGAAAGCAAAAAAGAGACCATGTTTGTATGCGGCTTTATTAACTAAATTATTTTTTCACATTGTTTGTAAACTGATATGCGAAACGTATTAATGTCAAAATAATGCCACTGATTTCAGATGACCCCCAATAATTAAAATAGAAAACTATGCCCCCCTTTGGTATGTTCTATTGAGAACTGTCTGGTGCTTCTACACTTGCATTGTTTGCTGTTTGGGGTTTTAGGCTGGGTTTCTTTTACAGCACTTTGTGACATCGGCTGATGTAAGAAGGGCTTTATAAATACATTTGATTGAAATTTGATCTGGGACTTGTTGTTTCCCTGTTTAGGCCTACTATTCAAATATATTTAACTTCTTAAGTCAAAGACGAAATTAACTGCAATACACTGTCCTCAAATACTGTCTATTAGCATAACTAGGCCATACAGACCCAAATCAAAATCAAATCAAATCAAATGTATTTATATAGCCCTTCGTACATCAGCTGATATCTCAAAGTGCTGTACAGAAACCCAGCCTAAAACCCCAAACAGCAAGCAATGCAGGTGTAGAAGCACGGTGGCTAGGAAAAACTCCCTAGAAAGGCCAAAACCTAGGATGAAACCTAGAGAGAAACCAGGCTATGTGGGGTGGCCAGTCCTCTTCTGGCTGTGCCGGGTGGAGATTATAACAGAACATGGCCAAGATGTTCAAATGTTCATAAATGACCAGCATGGTCGAATAATAATAAGGCAGAACAGTTCAAACTGGAGCAGCAGCACGGCCAGGTGGACTGGGGACAGCAAGGAGTCATCATGTCAGGTAGTCCTGGGGCATGGTCCTAGGGCTCAGGTCCTCCGAGAAAGAGAAAATTAGAGAGAGCACGCTTAAATTCACACAGGACACCGAATAGGACAGGAGAAGTACTCCAGATATAACAAACTTACACTAGCCCCCCAACACATAAACTACTGCAGCATAAATACTGGAGGCTGAGACAGGAGGGGTCAGGAGACACTGTGGCCCCATCCGAGGACACCCCCAGACAGGGCCAAACAGGAAGGATAAAATCCCACCCACTTTGCCAAAGCACAGCCCCCACACCACTAGAGGGATACCCACACGGGACCCATTGTATAAACAAAAATCATCGTATTAAAACGTGTCCAGTGCAACATGCCTAGCTCTGCCCACTGGGGATGGCTTACGGATCGCTCTTTACAATAAGCGCTCATATTGTCATATTCCAACAGCTCAGTTATACCACCACACCAGCAAAAAAACAATGCATCCAGTAGCCAATAGCCTCAATAAATGCATGACAATATCAATGACAATAGGCTATTTAGTTCATAACCTATTATCTGCTTTAGTCATTTGATCAAGTTGATCGCTCAGAGTGATGCTCTTGTCAAAAGCCGCTGGAAACACTTTTATTATAGGCTATAGCTATGACTACAGCATTGTGAATCTACAGAAACAACCGACAGATGGCACGAGATGCACAGTGACCAAATCTTTTCTAGACCCATTCCTTTGAAAATAAAATGCCGCTTCAGTGTTCCACACGTTTCACCTTAGACTAGCCTGCACACAATGCCTGATGGGATATGAGTGCATTTGCCTGACGTCTATGCACTGGCGTTTGTGGTACTACATTTCCCATCAACCACCATTCTTATATTCTAGTTCTCTCAGCTGAGTGATCTGACAGCGCTAGACAGCTTCTCCCCCCAATCGCTCTGAGCAGCCGGGGAGAGGCGAAGGGCAAAGGAACTGCAGTCATGGAGCAGTTGTAGGGATAACAGACAAGCCTCTCCTGCCGGAAGAAATAAAGACACCACAGCTTCATGACCGAAAACGCAATACCCAAAGTGGCAACGAGAAACGCAAGAGTACCGATCATGCAGTTCAAATACAGAAGAATCGAATAATCTATTCAAACGAAAGGGTTCTCCGCGATCCTTCAAGATTGGACCCGCTTGAAGCCGTCTCATCCCCTCGTCGTTCGTCGTAGGATTAGCTGGCGCATCGGCCAAGGTTGATCCATCACCAACATCCATAGTATGTCCGTGGAGGAGAAGCGCTATTCTGAAACGATGCTCGTGCTGGAGGCCGAACCGGAGTGTCTGCGAGCCGAGATAGAGCGCCTTTCCCGGGAGCTGAGTGAGACCACCCATGAGAAGATCCAGGCGGCGGAGTACGGGCTGGCAGTGCTGGAGGAGAAGCAGCAGCTTAAACATCAGTATGACGACCTGGAGATCGAATACGAGACCGTGCGCCAGGAACTGGACGTGCTCAAAGAGGTATGTTGTAGTCTTTTAACGGTGTGCATTTTCTGTATGAAATTGAAATATACATTTGAACTGCTATAAAATATCATGCATTTTATATTTGTGTGCGTGTGTAGGGGTGCCGGGAGGGGGGGGGGGGTGATGATGAAGTACGTGTAACTTATGTTCTATCAATGATTCCCCTCTCAGGGGGGATTTATATTATTGCCATACTGCCCCTTCTAGCTATTAGGCTTCGTAATATCTTTCTAAACTGCTGTGGAATTAGCTTTTTCTAATTTAAGATATTGGGGTTAGAGACATGAGTTCTGTTTTTCCATGCCCATACAGTGTTTGTTGTGTATTGTCATTAGCTGTGTGATTTGAAATGTAAACTCCAATATACTGAACAAAAATATAAACGCAACATCTAACCATTTAAAATATTTTACTGAGTTACAGTTGAAATAAAATCAGTCAATTGAAATAAATGCATTAGGCCCTATTCTATGGATTTCACATGACTGGGAATACAGATTTGCATATGTTGGTCACAGATACCTTACAAAAAAAGGTAGGACCGTGGATCACAAAACCAGTCAGTATCTGGTGTGACCACCATTTGCATCATGCAGCGCGACACATATCATTTGCATAGAGTTTATCAGACTGTTAATTGTGGCCTGTGGAATGTTGTAATTTTCAGCTTCCAGGAATTGTGTACAGATCTTTGCGACATGGAGCTGTGCATTATCATGCTAAAACATAAGGTGATGTCGGTGAATGAATAGCACCACAATGGACCTCAGAATTTCGTATCTGTGCGTTCAAATTGCCATCGATAAATTGCAATTGTGGTCATTGTCCGTAGTTTATGCCTGCCCAATACCATAACCCCACCGCCACCATGGGGCACTTGGCACGTTGACATCAGCAAACCCGTCACCCACATGACGCCATACACGTGGTCTGTGGTTGAGTGGCAGGTTGGACTTACTGCCAAATTCTCTAAAGCAACATTGGAGGTGCTTATGGAAGAGAAATTAACATTCAATTATCAGGCAACAGCTCTGGTGGACATTCCTGCAGTCAGCATGCCGATTGCATGCTCCATCAAAACTTGTGTGAAAACTTGTGTGACAAAACTGCACATTTTAGAGTGGCTTTTTATTGTCCCCCGCACAAGGTGCACCTGTGTAATGGCCATGCTGTTTAATCAGCTTCTTGATATACCACACCTTTTAGGGGAATGAATTATCTTGGCAAAGGAGAAATGCTGACTAACAGGGCTGTAAACATATTTGTGGACATAATTTGAGAGAAATAAGGTTTTTGTGCACATGAAACATTTCTGGAATCTTTTATTTCAGCTCATGAAACATGGGACCAACACTTTACATGTTGTGTTTATATTTTTGTTCAGTGTATATTGCACCGCTGAAATATTATAGGCTTACTCCAATAAGGATGAAGATGAGTTATCTGACTTGCTGAACATTCACTAATGTATCTGAGTAATGGTTATCCACTGCCACCCTGTTTATTAATGTGCAACGGATAAAAAAGTGGACATTCACTCAATTGCTTTTGGTTGATATCGTTTAATCCCTCATTTAAACACACATAAGTCCTCTCTAATGCCAATTTTGACAATACTCTTAGTGAAGCAGTCTCTCAAACCAGAGGACCTTAATTATCTGGTATTTCCAGTCTGGTTTGAAAAAGAGGCGGACATGTGGTTTTTGAATTTTGAATGTTCCCGCCTGAAAAAGAGGAAGGATGAGTAACCTACTCACAGAGGAAACTAAATGAGTTTTGACCATTCAGGAATGGAGGAATGTTGACTGTTAGTTAGGGCAGGGAGACAGGATAAAGCACTGGCATGTCTTTCCAAACTGTGAAAACCCCTTTCCCATTTAAATGTAACACGCCAGTCCTAGTTCTACCTTCCTTTTCCTGGCCGAGGTTTCAGCAGCCTTGTGATTTTGATTAGGAAAGAAGGAGAGTGGGGTAAGAAGTAGGGTAGGGAGTCAGAGTGAACTGCTACAGCTGCTGAACAGCTTACGTGTCCCAGAGCAGTTTGGTAGAAAAGGGGCATGTCCTTTTTTTGCACTGAGATTTCTCCCCAGAGATTCACTGCATGGCCTGGATGAGTCACTTCCTGCTATGTGGAACCTATCTCTGAGATGTTACTTCCTTATTGCCTCCCACATGACTAGAACAAACCAATCATCATGGCACAGTGGGCCGGGTACCCTATGATGACAGCTCCCTTGGGTCTGTAAATATGTGAGTGGAATGAGGCAGAGAGAGAGAGAGAGGAGGGAGGCAGAGAAAAAGGGAGAGGAACCCTTGGCTGAACAGATATAACATAGTAAAAGCTTAAGGCAATAAACACATTGTTTCTCTCTGTCGTCCCTTTCCTCTGTCTCTTCGCCCTCTTTCTCCCCTTCACTATTGCATCTCTCTCTCTCTCTCTCTCGCTCTCTCTCTGTGGTTTAGTGGCTGGGTTTTTTGAGTGCTTTCTCAGCAGCCTCTGCTCTGTGTTCCCATGCTTTCTTTTGGCCACTATCTCAGAATAACATGGAAAACTCCTGAATAGAGGAAACAAACTGACAGAGATAGAGCAAGAATAGGGTAAGCTGATTGCTTCAAGAAAATAATAGGTTGTGCTTTTGTTTTTCTTCCACTTTTCGAAGCAGACTATAATTTTTTTTAAACAGCCTGAATCTTTGCATTTTTGTCTGATTTACCAAGTTGGCGATGACTCGTTGGTTAGTCACGGAAAATTGTGTTTTGAATGAACAAATGTCTAATATCCACCGTTTGTTTGAGCAATTCTGGTTTGATGATCATTAAGACTTGTCCACCAGGAAATCAGTTAATTGTTTGTGGGGTTGCCATTTGTGAGAGTATCGTGGATATTGAGATTTCCATAGAGTTATACCTGGATCCGTTTGCTGTGTGCCAAGTTGAATTTATATTTTAATTCATTTTAATGACTGCCCTCAATGCATAGCCGCAGGAAGTGTGGGTATGGGTGCTGAGGGTGCTCTAGCACCCCAGAATTTTTTTCTTCTTCTAAAAATACACCTTATCTCAGTGGATGATATCCACAGAAAATACAATAATACAATACAATACAATAATAACAAAACATTTCTTCATATTTCATTTTATACAGGATGCCTGAATAGAATCATCTGTAATAGAGGAGGGTGAGATGTTATTCTGCTGAAACACACTGTTAACTCAGATGGCTTATGGTGCAGTGCACTCATGTCATTATAGTACTTCAGTCACAATGGGTTGTCTGAATTCAAATGGCTAATTTCTATTGGCCTGCCACTGTGTGCTGAGTTAATTAAGGGAGCACTATTAGCAGCAACTTTGGTGACTGGTAAGATGGTCTAGCTGACTTATACAAACAGAATGTTGCCTGTCCTTTGTCTGTAGGGGTTGCTAGGACTGTTGGACTACTGTCTAGTCAGGTAAATGTTGGATGACCATTGTCCCTGGAGATGGTTATTACATAGCTGTATCTGGCTACTATTTACAATGGTGAATACCATATTTGGTTATCTTTACTCTTTGGTTGTCCTCTCTGATTTACACATCACTGTCTGTCCAACACTGGACCCTGTGTTCGTCTCTGCTTGTGCACACAATTCATACTTGTTGTGTGTTAAAAGGACAGATGTTAGTCTTTTGTCCCAATCTGGGTGGGAAAAAGCCGGTCAGAAATCATTGTTGGCATTGAGCAAAGTCCAGTTGCCCTTGAAACTGGAGTAGGCCTAACCCCGGGAGCAGGGAAGGGCAAACTGCAGAAGAGGACACACACACGCACAATAAATTGGAGGAATTCATCTCTGTGATGTTGCCTAGTCTGTTGCCTAGTAACAGCACAGATCTTTGCCTTAATTTGAGAATCTGGCATGCTGCCTTCCCAGCAGGTGTTACGACCAGTGTGACTGTGAGTGTGTGACTGAGGCTGCTGCTCTGCAAATGAAGGCTTTACAGCTACCTGTTGCTGCAGAATGGCACACATACAGGAAACCATCAGAGACCGTCCATGGATGGAGGCTATTCTATGGATAGATTTGATATGGTATATTCTGAGGATATTTTTTTTGTCTTTCTATATGTCCATCCACTGATTCTTTACATGTTATTTCCCTCTCGTTGTTCCAGATTTTCTAGTAGCCAGTATTCTAGGAATCCTGCCCTGCTACTTGCTAGTCACCCTGACATGCTGCTCCCATACTAACATACTGCCCAGGCTTTAGATTCCTACTGTTGGTATATTGTCATTCCTTGGGTCTCTCACCCTCCCCTTACATGTTACTGTAACATAAGGTCACAACCTCTGTGTTTGGCTTTGCTTTGACTCTTGTCATGGTTTCTGAGTGAGTGGACCGTTGGCAAGCCAACTTTCTCCACACCCCAATCTTACCACACCTTTCAGGGGTAGAGGGTGCTTTCTGTTTGTTGACTGTTGCTACCCATTGATAGCCCATTTATAGCCAAAATAGCTGCTACGGCTATCTTGGATTATAGTGTCCATCTGTTGGCCTGTTAGACCTACATCCTGGGTCACTTGGCCCCCGGCTCATCTGCGGTGTCCTAGGGTGCTTCTCAATAATTTAAGATGGATTCCTCTCCTCGTTTCCTTTTTCTTCCTCTCCTTCGTCTCCAATGATAAGATCCTATCAAAACATAAGGTAAACCTGCTGTCAAAGCATAGGTTTATAAGAGCAGGTTTAGCACAATCCTCCTTAGTCCTATAATGTGATTAGGCTGCTATACTCTCCACCTTATTGATGATACGACTGTGGACTTTAGCCTCTTTACCATTTAGAGTACAACTTCAAATGACAAGTTAATGATATTATACTACACCTTCACCTTACCAGTTGATGATATCACAGGTTTACAGACTCGAGCCCCCACAGCTGTTGTTTATATTCTTCATTTAAACCACTCAGCAAAGACATCATGTGCCACACCTTTCTTTAACTGTTCTTGTGACTCGTGGGAGTCCCCAACCACAGATCCAGGATTAGATTACTTTAACCCCATAGTCTCGTGATGCCATCCTTCCAGGTATCGTTTATCACTGGGCTGGAAATTGTGGTTTCCTCGAAACCCATTTTAACCATAACTATTACAGGGAAATAAAACAGTGGTTAGGGGTAGCTTCACTGAGACTGTGGAATATCTGTCTTGTTGTGAATGTTCAGACTGGTGTTACACAACTAGGATGCAATGTTGCATGTGACATCATCTCAAGCAACTGTTGCTGTTACATGTAGCAAATCTAAAGCTCTGGGCCTCTCTCAGGCCTGTGGAACCGATTGTCACGAGGTTGACCGGGTGGCCATAAAGATGACAGCATTCTAAAATTATTGTGGGAGCAGACAACGGGCCCATAGAACATTCCATAGCCTTCTCTTTCCACATCTTTTTCTTTGTTTCTCTCCAATGCTGGACCAATGCTGTTAGTCAACACACACACACACACTACTGTTGTCATGACAAAGGCCAGTGTTCTCTGAGTTCTTGTGACATTGTGGAGAGTGTCAGAGAACACACTATAGCCATTCAGTCACGCCCCCTCCCTCTCTCCCTCTTTTTCTCTCTCCCTCTCTCTCCAGCAGCTGTGCATCAGGCTGTGGAATTCTCCCTGACAATCGGAGGCTAAAACACAGTTAAGCTCAGAAGAACTGGGCACTCTGTGCTCGGCTCGCTGGCCTTTGAGTGCCTAAGCCCGATAGGGTTAACAGGTCTTGGGTGCCAAAGATGAAGGGAGAGTTAAACGCTCTCAGAACACAGAGGAATGACTTCAGGAGAGATTGAGAGAGGTCCCATTGTGGCTGTATTTGTAAGGACGGGTCACTTTTGTCCCTTTTTAAATGCCAGATCGCTAAAGCGATGTCCTTTAACAAAGATGTTTGGTGTGACTTTAAACCCCTCCACTGTGTTCGTTGTGTCAAACCCCTAGGATTAGGGCTGTTGTGGTGACCGTATTACCGCCACACCGGCAGTCAAGAGTCGTGAAGGCAGTCAAATTCCATGTGACCGTTTAGTCACGGTAATTAGGCTTCTCCAAGCTCTGATGCTGCTGAGTCATTAGTAGACTACCAACTTGCTACCTGCCTGGTACTCAGGACTCTATTATCCCTCGAATCACTCTGACATCAATGCAAATGTAATCCAAATTTAATCAAACACTTCATGAGATCCCATGAGCTCATGTTGCACAACATTTTTTATAGGCTATGCAATTGCGCAAGAAAACAGAGTGATGGCCTCTATTAAAAAGAGGAGGATCCCATCAGCTTTCTATAGGCTAGACCTACTATATTTATATCTCAACTTTCATAATATAAAAAATATATTTAGCTAATTGATTATCTTTACAATAGGAGTATAGCCTACCTGGCTGGCATGAAGATGAACCACAGGAAACGCGTCCTCCATTTGCTATTTAAGTGCAGGTAGCCTAGTGGTTTGAGGGTTGGGGCAGTAACCGAAAGGTTGCCAGATTGAATCCCTGAGGTGACAAGTAAAAAATCTGTCGTTCTGCCCCTGAACAAGGCAGTTAACCCACTGTTCCTAGGCCGTCATTGTAAATAAGAATTTGTTCTTAACTGACTTGCCTAGTTAAATAATAGGCTCAGGAAGGAGACACATTCTGTCTCCTAGAGATGAACATACTTTGGTGCGAAAAGTGCAAATCCATCACAGAACAACAGCAAAGCATCTATGAAGATGCTGAAGGAAACAGGTTCAAAAGTATCTATATCGACAGTAAAAGTCCTATATCGACATAACCTGAAAGACCGCTCAGCAAGGAAGAAGCCATTGCTCCAAAACCGCCATAAAAAAGCCAGACTACGGTTTGCAACTGCACATGGTGACAAAGATCGTACTTTTTGGAGAACTGTCCTCTGGTCTGATGAAACAAAAATAGAACTGTTTGGCCATAATGACCATCGTTATGTTTGGAGAAGAAAGGGGGAGGCTTGCAAGCCGAAGAATACCATCCCAACCGTGATGCACGGGTGTGGCAGCATCATGTTGTGGGGGTGCTTTGCTGCAGGAGGGACTGGTGCACTTCACAAAATAGATGGCATCATGACGTAGGAAAATTGTGTGGATATATTGAAGCAACATCTCAAGACATCAGTCAGAGCTTGGTTGCAAAGCTTAGTTGCAAATGGGTCTTCCAAATGGACAATGACCCCAAGCATACTTCCAAAGTTGTGGCAAAATGGCTTAAGGACAATAAAGTCAAGGTATTGGAGTGGCCAGCACAAAGCCCTGACCTCAATCCTACATAAAATTTGTGGGCAGAACTGAAAAAGCGTGTGCGAGTAAAGGAGGCCTAGAAACCTGACTCAGTTACTCCAGCTCTGTTAGGAGGAATGGGCCATAATTCACCCAATTTATTGTGGGAAGCTTGTGGTAGACTACCCGAAGCATTTGACCCAAGTTAAACAATTTAAAGGCAATGCTACCAAATACTTATTGGGTGTATGTAAACTTCTGACCCACTGGGAATGTGATGAAAGAAATAAAAGCTGAAATAAATAATTCTCTCTTCTATTATTCTGACATTTCACATTCTTAAAATAAAGTGGTGCTCCTAACTGACCTAAAACTGTGAATTTTTACTAGGATTAAATGTCAGGAGTTTAAATGTATTTGGCTAAGGTGTATGTAAACTTCTGACTTCAACTGTATATTTAAAGACAAGATTAAATCAAGAATAGTCTGATGGGTGACAATATTAGCATATCACTTGTGAATTATATGTTATCACTTGTGAATTATGCCCAGTTTAAAGCAAGATGCCTTTTTTTTTGTAATTTTTTCAAATCATAGATGCACACCTCATGTAGCCTAGCCCAAAGGCCTATATGTTGTGATAAGGTTTGTATCACAACGAAAGTGGCCAAATAACTTCTTAAAATTAAGCACATTACTCTGCTTTACAAGGGGTGTAGAGTCTATCTGGGATACATGAGCAGAGTGTGAATTTAAAGTTTGGGGAAGATACTATTCACCATAAAAATGCACCTTTATAATAAAAGCATTCCTTGCATTATCGCATTTGCGTTCACTTTTGATAGTATTATTTTCCACTAATGGAACATTTGTGCTTATAATCTACTGTCGCGTGCACATTGTAATCAAGTACTTCTCAAATTGTGAATGAGAGACTGACAAAGTGTGTACAGGTCGGCAAAAATAAAATCAAATCAAAACCTCATTAGAGTCACATCATACAGCCTTACAATGTATTAAAAATCAAAACATATACCCGATGTTTGTAGAACAACTAAAGTTACATAAATAACTCTAAATTAAGAATATAGAAGGACCTGTTTCTTTGTTGACGCTCAACACAGAATAGCCGCATGTGCACACTCCATCAGAAATCATTTGGAGAAAATATCCTTTCTATTTTATTCAGCTTTGTTCAATTTAATTTTTCATACTATAAAATAATGCCACGGAATTCTAAGCAAATCCTGTCTTCTAAATGAATTAGTGTACCCAACAGCCAGATCAGGACCTAACATAAGGACAACTCAGAGAATGCTGTTCTGTTCTTCTGATATAGACTAATAGACTTTCTTCATATCATGTTTCTTTAGACCTGTCTAAAATAAGTAATGGATTTGTTGTGAAGGTGTAGACTATATTACATGGATTTATTAGACTTTTTAAATGTAGATGTTCCAAAGGTCTGCATCAGTGGCTTGTGTGGAAGCCAGGAGATGCTAAATGTGTTTATGTTAATTACCGGTCAATTACCGTGAAACCGCCAGTTATTTGCTTGACAATCACGGGCTGACAGAATTCAGTGAACGCCACAGCCCTAGCTATTGGATGCCTTTTAAAAATAGGATAACACAGTCCATTGGTTCTCTTGTAAGGGAAGAGATGTCCTAAAGTCATCCTCAGCTTGATTGTTGTAGTCCCACGGTTGGATTGGTCTCTAGTAAGGGGGTGTTTGTCTGGAGTGTTTGCCCCAAAATGGAGCTCTGATAGTGGGGTTGGTCAGTGATTGGCAGGGCCTCCCTCCCTGGAGCCACCAGACCATGGTTGATATGGATGCTTCTCTAAACTATGTACTTTGGGATCCCAACACCCTCTCCCCATATTGTTTTAGAGGGTATTTTAACCGTTCCTTTCATCTCTGGCGGCCCTGTGCCGGACACCCGCTCCGCAATTAAGGGGTAATCTTTTCTAAAAGGCACTAAATAAAGTCCCAAATCCCCCCCCTTCTTGGTCTAAGAGGATGAATCCCAGCCGCTGTGCTCAGGGCTTATGGATGTCTGGGAGCAAGGCCAGGGCCTGGCGACGCTCAGCCCAGGGAAAAGAGTGCCTGTCTGGGTGCTGCTGCCCTGCCCTGCCACTCCTCTGCCCACCCCCGCACTGGTGCTCTACCGGCACTTGTTCCCTGCTAGCCTACTCCACTGTCTGTATGTCTCCACTGGGTCTGTCCTGCTGCTCTGGTGTCCCATGGAATGGGCCAGCTGGGATAAATGCAGACAGGCGATGTGTGGGTCCATAAGGCAGTAGAGCAGAAGGCATTGTCTGCAATGTCTAAAAAATACATACACTACACGACAAAAAGTATGTGGGCTAGAGGTCGACCGATTATGATTTTTCAACGTCGATATCAATACCGATTATTGGAGGGCCAAAAAAAGCCGATACCGATTAATTGGACGATTTTAACAAATGTATTTGTAATAATAACAATCACAACAATACTGAATGAACACTTATTTTAACTTAATATAATACATCAATAAAAATCAATTTAGCCTAAAATAAATAATGAAACATCAATTTGGTTTAAATAATGCAAAAGAAGAAAGTAAAAGTGCAATATGTGCCATGTGGAAAGCTCAGAACATGAGAACATATGAAAGCTGGTGGTTCCTTTCAACATGAGACTTCAATATTCCAAGGTAAGAGATAGTTATAGTATTTATAGGACTTTTGTATTTCATATACCTTTGACTATTGGATGTTCTTATAGGCACTTTAGTATTGCCAGTGTAAAAGTATAGCTCCTGTCCCTCTCCTCGCCCCTATCTGGGCTCGAACCAGGAACACAACGACAACAGCCACACTTGAAGCAGCGTTACCCATCACTCCACAAAAGCCGCGGCCCTTGCAGAGCAAGGGGAATAACTACTCCAAGTCTCAGAGCGAGTTAGCGAGCACCCCGCTAACTAGCTAGCCATTTCACATCGGTTACACCAGCCATTACATTAGGCTGATAGGCTTGAAGTCATAAACAACACTGTGCTTGTGTAGAGCTGCTGGCAAAACGCACGAAAGTGCTGTTTGAATGAATGCTTACGAGCCTGCTGCTGCCTACCATCGCTCAAATCACAGACTTAATTATAACATAACAAACAGAAATACGAGCCTTTGGTCATTCATATGGTCGAATCCGGAAACTATCATTTCGAAAACAAAACGTTTATTATTTCAGTGAAATACCGAACCGTTCAGGATTTTATCTAACGGGTGGCAACCCTAAGTCTAAATATTCTTGTTACATTGCAGAACCTTCAATGTTATGTCATAATTATGTAAAATTCTGGCAAATTATTTTGCAATGAGCCAGGCTGCCCAAACTGTTGCATATACCCTGACTCGCACAATGAACGCAAGAGAAGTGACACAATTACACCTGGTTAATATTGCCTGCTAACCTGGATTTATTTTAGCTAAATATGCAGGTTTAAAATATATAATTCTGTGTATTGATTTTAAGAAAGGCATTTGTGTTTATGGTTAGGCACAGTCGTCCAACGATTGTGCTTTTTACGCAAATGCGCTTTTGTTAAATCATCCCCCAGTGTTGCATCGATTATGTGCAATACAGGACACGCTAGATAAACTAGTAATATCATCAACCATGTGTAGTTATAACTAGTGATTATGATTGATTGTTTTTTATAAGATAAGTATAATGCTAGCTAGCAACTTACCTTGGCTTCTACTGCATTCGCATAACAGGCAGGCTCCTCGTGGAGTGCAATGAGGCAGGTAGTTAGAGCGTTGGACTAGTTTACTGTAGGGTTGCAAGATTGAATCCCCCGAGCTGACAAGGTGAAAGTCTGTCGTTCTTCTCCTGAACAAGGCAGTTAACCCACCGTTCCTAGGTCATCTTTGAAAATAAGAATGTGTTCTTAACTGACTTGCCTAGTTAAATCAAGGTATAAAACAAATAATAATAGGCAAAATCGGTGCCCAACCATACCGATTTCCGGTTGTTATGAAAACTTGAAATCGGCCCTAAGTAATCGGCCATACCGGCCATTCCGATTAATCGGTCGACCTCTAATGTGGACACATGCTCATCGAACCTCTCATTCCAAAATCATGGGCATTGATATGGAGTTGGCCCCCCTTTGCTACTACAGCCTCCCCTCTTCTGGGAGGGCCTTCCTCTAGATGTTGAAACATTGCTGCGGGGACTTGCTTCCATTCAGCTACAAGAGCATTAGTGAGGTTGGGCACTTATTTTGGGCGATTAGGCCTGGCTTGCAGTCGGCGTTCCAATTCATCCCAAAGGTGTCCGATGGGGTTGAGGTCAGAGCTCTGTGCACACCAGTCAAGTTCTTCCACAATGATCTCTATAAATCATTTCTGTATGGACCTCGCTTTGTGCACTGAGGCATTGTAATGCTGAAACAGAAAAGGGCCTTCCCCAAACTATGGCATTGAAAAGGACCTTCCCCAAATCATGGCATTGCGCATGGTGATCTTAGGCTTGTGTGCGGCTGCTCCAGACTAACAGTTCTTGTGCAGACATTGCTTCCAGAGCCATTTTGGAACTCGGTAGTGAGTGTTACATGCTTCAGCACTCAGGCGTCCCATTCTGTGAGCTTGTGTGGCCTACCACTTCGCGGCTGAGCCATTGTTGCTCCTAGACGATTCCACTTCACAATAACAGCACTTAAAGTTGATCGGGGCAGCTCTAGCAGGGCAGACATTTGATGAACTGACTTGTTGGAAATGTGGCATCCTATGACGGTGCCACGTTGATAGTCTCTGAGCTCTTCGGTAAGGCCATTCTACTGTTAATGTTTGTCTATGGAGATTGCATGGCTGTGTGCTTGATTTTATACACCTTTCAGCAACGGGTGTGGCTGAAATTGCTGAATCCACTAATATAGTGTACTTCCGGAAGGAGTCCTTCTCTAGGTTTGTGTAACTTGAGTCACACAAAATTAATTAATTAAAGGATGTGCCATGGCCGAGTCTCTACACATCTCCCTTGTGAATCTGGTGTAACTACAATCATTTGGACCGAGTGACCATATGGTGGCTTGGATTGTACAAACAAAATTATCCCCATCTCACCTAAATTTGAATATGACCAACTTCTGTTAAAGCTTAATAACTTTAAGGGTTTTTGTTTCTTCCCTCAATGATGGATGAAGGATCAGCAGGCTGTATTCATCACAGATCACGCATATATTTGGGTGTTTAAGTCTGAGGTACTGTACAGTGAAGGGCTTTGGGTTGTTTGTTGGCTGTATTGAAATAGGAGCTGCGGGTTAGTGAAGCAGTCCACAGGGCCAAGGTGATGTAGGAGGGGGAACAGCTGTGTTTGGTGTGGGTGGGTCTCTGGTTGGGAGAGGGTTAGACAAGGAAGCTGTTGAACTCTTGAACTGTTGTGACTTTGGGAGACAGCAGGCATGACATCAGCAAGGGCAAAGGTTTTGCATTTCGGGTGCTTGGTATGTCTCTCATAGCTTTCCAGGGTAGCTGTCTGTTCGATAACCTCCCTGGCCTATAGTGCAACACACATGCTGGACCCTATGTGGAGATGGACTGCCCCTTTACCATTGTATGCAACATGATGTCATCATTGACTGCAATGGGGAGGTTTCTCGCCACGTTCAGATCAGAGATCAAGCGTCTTACCTGTGTCTCGTCACGATCCCTCTCACTGGCCAACTCTCACTGACCAACTCTCACTGACCCTGCCCTCAGTCCTGTCAGACTTGGTGTTGTAGAAGTTCCGTTTCTTTCTTTACTCACTTCAGCCACCGTTTCTAAACATATCCCCTATTGAGACTGCTACTTCTCCTAGAGTGGGTTAATTCCCGACCCGCATCTAGCCTCTCTAGTTCAGTATGAACCTCAGATTAGAGCGTTGGGCGATATTAGCTGTATTCAGCTTTCGGAGGGCATTAGCCTGAGGATAACAGCAATTTGGAGTTATAAAATAAAATACAATTTTATTAGTCACATGCGCTGAATATAACAGGTTAGGCCTTACAGTGAAATGCTTACTTACGAGCCCCTAACCAACAATGCAGTAAAAACAAATATGGATAAGAATAAGAAATAAAAAATAACAAGTAATTAAAGAGCAGCAGTAAAATAAAGTGGTGATCCTAACTGACCTAAGACAGGGAATTTTTACTGGGAGTAAATGTCAGGAATTGTGAAAAAAATTGTTTAAATGTATTTGGCTAAGGTGTATGTAAACTTCCGACTTCAATTGTACATGTAGGTAGAGTTATTAAAGTGACAAAGCATAGATGATAAAGACAGAGAGTAGCAGCGGTGTAAAAGAGAGGAGGGGGGGGGGGGGGGGGGGCAAATGCAAATAGTCTAGGTAGCTATTTGATTAGGTGTTCAGGAGTCTTATGCCTTGGGGGTAGAAACTGTTTAGAGGCCTCTTGGACCTAGACTTGGCACTCCGGTACCGCTTGCCGTGCAGTTGCAGAACCTTTTGAGGATCTGAGGACTCATGCCAAATCTTTTCAGTCTTCTGAGGGGGAATAAGTTCTGAGTGGGCGTGCTCTGTCCTCTTTTTCCTGTTGTCCACAATTTGTCTTGATCACGTTGAGGGAGAGGTTGTTGTCCTAGCACCACATGGCCAGGCCTCTGACCTCCTCCCAATAGGCTGTCTCGTCGTTGTCGGTGATCAGGCCAACCACTGTTGTGTCATCGCCAAACTTAATGATGGTGTTAGAGTCGAGCCTGGCCGTGCAGTCATGAGTGAACAGGGAGTACAGGAGGGGACTGAGCACGCAACCCTGAGGGACTCCTGTGTTGAGGATCAGTGTAGCGGATGTGTTGTTACCTACCCTTACCACCTGGGGGTGGCCCATCAGGAAGTCCAGGATCCAGTTGCAGAGGGAGGTGTTTAGTCCCAGGGTCCTTAGCTTATTGATTAGCTTTGAGGGCACTATGGTGTTGAACGCTGAGCTGTAAACAATGAATAAATAGCGTTCTATTTGGGGCGGCAGGGTAGCCTAGTGGTTAGAGCGTAACCGAAAGGTTGCAAGTTCGAATCCCCGAGCTGACAAGGTACAAATCTGTCGTTCTGCCCCTGAACAGGCAGTTAACCCACTGTTCCTAGGCCGTCATTGAAAATAAGAATTTGTTCTTAACTGACTTGCCTAGTAAAATAAAATAAAGGTAAAATAAAAGGTGTTCCTTTTGTCCAGGTGGGAAAGGGCACTGTGGAGTGCAATAGAGATTGCATCATCTGTGGATCTGTTGGGGCGGTATGCAAATTGGAGTGGGTCTACGGTTTCTGGGATAATGGTGTTGATGTGTGCCATGACCAGCCTTTCAAAGCACTTCATGCTATGGGTCGGTAGTCATTTAAGTAGGTTACCTTAGCGTTCTTGAGCACAGGCTGCTTCAAACATGTTAGTATTACAGACTCAGACAGGGAGAGGTTGAAAATGTCAGAGAAGACACTTGCCAGTTGGTCAGCGCATGCTCGGAGTACACGTCCTTGTAATCCGTCTGTCCCTGTGACCTGTTTAATGGTTTTACTCACATCGGCTGCGGGGAGCGTGATCACACAGTCCTCCGGAACAGCTGCTGCTCTCATGCATGCTTCAGTGTTATTTGCCTCAAAGCAAGCATAGAAGTAGTATAGCTCGTCTGGTAGGCTCGTGTCACTGGGCAGCTCTCAGCTGTGCAAGCCCTGCCACATCCGATGAGCGTCAGAGCTCGATGTAGTACGATTCGATCTTAGTCCTGTATTGATGCTTTGCCTGTTTGATGGTTTGTCGTTGGGCATAGTGGGATTTCTTATAAGCTTCCGGGTTAGAGCCCCACTCCTTGAAAGCGGCAGGTCTAGCCTTTAGCTCAGTGCGGATGTTTGCTGTAATCCATGGCTTCTGGTTTGGGTATGTAATTACGGTCACTGTGGGGACGATGTCATCGATGCACTTATTGATGAAGCCAATGACTGAGGTGGTGTACTCCTCAATTCCATCGGAGGAATCCCGGAACATATTCCAGTCTGTGCTAGCAAAACAGTCCTGTAGCTTAGCATCTGCTTCTTCTGACCACTTTTTTAATGATCTAATCACTGATGCTTCCTGCTTTCGTTTTTGCTTGTTAGCAGGTATCAGGAGGATAGAATTATGGTCAGATTTGACAAATGGAGGGCGAGGGAGAGCTTTGTATGAGTCTCTGTGTGTAACGGTTTTCTTGAGTTGAAGGAGAGGCGGACCAAAATGCAGCGTGGTTTCTATTCATGGTTCTTTAATAAAGAAAACTATACATGAATAGACTAACAAAACGTGAGAAAACCTAAACCGCCCTATCTGGTGCAAACACAGAGACAGGAACAATCACCCACAAACCCCAACACCAAACAGGCTACCTAAATATGGTTCCCAATCAGAGACAATGACTAACACCTGCCTCTGATTGAGAACCATATCAGGCCAAACACAGAAACAGACAAACTAGACACACAACATAGAATGCCCACTCAGATCACACCCTGACCCAACAAAACATAGAAACATACAAAGCAAACTATGGTCAGGGTGTGACACTGTGTGTGAAGTAAAGGTGTTCCTGAGTTTTCTTCCCTCTGGTTGCACATTTAACATGCTGATAGAAATTTGGTAATACGGATTTAAGTTGCTCTGCATTGAAGTCCCTGGCCACTAGGAGCGCTGCCTCTGGGTGAGAGTTTTCTTGTTTGCTTATGGCAGAATACAGTTTATTCAATGCTGTCTTACTGCCAGCCAGAGTCTGTGGTGGTATGTAAACAGCTATGAAAAATACAGTTGAAAACTCTCTAGGTAGATAGTGTGGTCTACAGCTTATCATGAGATACTCTACCTCAGGCGAGCAATATCTTGAGACTTTCTTAGATATCGTGTACCAGCTGTTATTTACAAAAGTACATAGTACATAATACATAATAATACATACATACATAAATACATAATACATCCTCACCCACCCGGAGTACCCTTGGGATTCAGGAGGGCACAAATAGCCAAAATGTGTGTGATCTTACTACTATTGGCAATGTGTGTTTGTGTGTGTGGAATAGTGATTACGTTCTCCTGCCTCGTCCACTCATCACCTTCATTAATTCCTCAACACAAATCACCCAATGTTTCTGCGCTAGCACTATACGGCTGATTCAAATAATCAAAGCTTGATGGTGAGTTGTTGATTTGAATCAGCTGTTTAGTGCTAGGGCAAAAAGCAAAACGTGCATCCAGGTGGGGACCCCAGAACCGAGCTTGGGGAACCCTGATTTAGTAGACGCTCTTATCCAGAGCGACATACAGTAGCGAGTGCATACATTTTCATACTTTTTCGTACTGGTTCCCTGTCAGAATCGAAACCGGAACTCTGGCGTTGCAAGCACCATGCTCTGCCAACTGAGCCACACAGGACTCCTGGGTCCACTCCTTCCCCTCTCCTCCTCCTCTCCAATCCTCCTCCCTATCCTGTTATTCTTTATTTCTCTGTCATCACATTCAGTCCGTTTCTCAACTAGCTGATTAGGCTAGACGTTTTGTCTTCACCACAGAATGTATTCTTCAGCACATTTTGTATCCAACTGGTGTTTCTTAATTGTCTCTCTGTAATGTGTCCTGGAACACAATGATTGTGCTGAGGATGATTATTACGCCTATTCTGAGAGAGAAAGGCTAGTTAGTCCACAGGAGGTTGGTGGCCCCTTAATTGGGGAGAAGGGGCTCGTGGTAATGGCTGGAGCGGAATCAGCGGAATGGTATCAAATAGATCGAACACAGGGTTTCCTTGTGTTTGATGCCCTTCAATTTGCTCCATTCCAGCCATTATTATGAGCCATCCTCACCTTAACAGCCTCCACTGAGTTAGTCTCATGACTTTCGCTGGTGTTCGGCGAGCCACTGGGTACTTTTAGATTCACTTACCGATACGTACGATCTGCACTATACTAACTCACTGAGAGAAGTGACCCAAGTCACTTGGTTGTGTAGTGATTCTGTTCTCCACCTGGCAAAGAGTAAATGCATATCAGTGCTTGGGCTGGTTATGTGATACTGTTTCTCCAAACGCGTGTGTTATATAAACGTGTGTGTGTGTGTTGTATAAACGTGTGTGTGTGTGTTGTATAAACGTGTGTGTCTTCTCCTGACTCCCGCCTGCATTGTTCCTTTTATTAGAGTGTGTGGATTAATTCTATCATCGGATCCCCCTCAAACTCTGTTTAAGCTCTCTGCCAAGTGCTCCAGGCAACCTGAGATACAGTAGTTTAGTTTACACCCACACACCCTAACCGATACAGGGAAAGAGATAGCCTTACACCCTACCACACTCCTACACTTTTGTTGTGAGCAACACTATACCTTCCCTCTCCCCGTTCTGTGATTTTTTTAGGCCTTTAACATATGACTTAGAATCATGTCCTTACTTCAGAGCCAAACAACAAGACATGTTTCTTGCCCCCAGCCCTCCTCAGAAGTTAAGGGCAGAAAGGTAAGGCCATACGGCAAGCGCAGCTCTAGACAAGGGTATTATAGTCATCTCACCCCTGCTTGGCCTCCTCACCCCGAACCAGTGCCATCTTGAATCTGACTCCCAGGCCGCCCCCTTTCCCTCAGCAAGCTCCCTAATGCTCTCCACAGCTCCTTTCCTCTATTGAATTACAGTCCAGTGTTGTATCCTGTTTACCGTTCACAGCCCTAGCTGGGTATTAATAGGAGGCCCGGAAGCAGCTGAAATATGACTCTATGGACCAGACCGGACGTCTTTGAGAGAATAGGAGAGACGGAGCAGAGGCAAAGAGTTCAATTAAAAGCCAACCACCTTTTGTGTTTTCAAGACTGAAGGTGGGTGTTTGTGGAAGAAATGTGTTTGTTTCCTCTCAGTGGGGTGTCTCCTGTCCTGCCAAGGAAATGGAGGATACCCACCCCTCTGAGCTGACTCTGTGACACTGATTCTGTGACATGGAGAGGTGGACCAGTGTCATTATAAGCATTCACTAAGCTCTTCTAATCTAACACACATGTACGCACGCTCTAGTGAATACGTGTGAATACGCTACTGACTTGGCTATTACACTTGCGCTCAGTGCTACATTTTCTTAAAACTGCATTGTTGGTCAAGGGCTTGCAAGTAAGCATTTCACTGTAAGATCTACCTGTTGTATTCGGCGCATGTGACAAATACAATTTGATTTGATTTGAGATGGGATCTGCCTCCCCTCCTGAGCCTCTCCCCTAGAAGAACACCCCCAGGGCGTATTGGGGAAGAATTGGCCCCAAGGGTGTATGAGAGAACCCCTTGGGGTACGGGAGGGGGTAGAGTTACCCTACACAAATTAGCATAATACAGAGCGCAGGAATAAGGATTTTATGGCATAAATAGACAGATGGTGGATGCCCCCCCCCCCCCACACACACACACGAACACACAGGCATGACCAGCCTCATCCTTATCTTCAATCGAGGGTCTCCGACACAGGAAGGTGTCTGACTCGGTGATCTACCCATCCATCCATCTTACACTGCAGTCTGCAGCTGACTATTTGCTCTGCCATGTAGAAGACCTCGGGTGCAGTGGGAGTATAGTGTATCAAGGTAGGTCCAAGGTCTGCCTTCAGGAGCTTTTTGATTGGTTTGTGGGTCTGATGGTACAGCCTAGAGGAAATAGCCAACAGATATTAATGTTCCCTGTAAAAATGTGTTTTGACACCCTCCTCTTCAGCTCTGCTATAATTGTCAGCCGTGTCCACTTGTGATTATCATGAAGTGGCCTTTCCTCTCCACTCCTCTTGTCTATATTCATTTTACCACAGGGTTTGATTTAGAGCCTCTCATCATGAAGTAGCCTAGATTGAATAGGTCCCCTCTCTACTCTGTCTCTGGAGTCCACACCACACTACCACACCCAGTTCTTCCGGGCCACCCTCTCATTCCAGGCTCTCGCCCGGGGCCTCTGTTAACATGACCATTATCGTCATGAGAGGTCCCCCACTCCCCCCCACCATCCCTCTCCCCTGCCTCCCCAGGCCCTCAGTGAAAGTAGGCCAGTGGGTCTGGGCCCCTTCTCACTCTCCTTATACCTCCCCCTTTCTCCCACAGTAACCCCTTCTCCATGCCTTGGTGACTCACACACTAGTAGGGTGGGTGTGGGGGAGAGCGGACCCTAGTCAGGGAACCCCAGTGGACCACTGCTATATGGGCTATTGTATGTCAGACATGGATGATGGGGGAGGCCAGGAGGGATAGAGGGAGTGCGGGGTGGTGGTAAAAAATGGGTGGAGCATTGGGGGGGGGTAGATCAAGAACAATCACAGCAAGGGACTTGTAGACCGTGGAGGCGGATGGCAGTGGGGTTGGAGGGGGGAAGGATTGTGTGTTTTGGAAATGGGGGAAGGTAGATTGTAATTGGCTGTGTGCCAGTCTCTCAGGGGTCTTTGAGAAATTGGACTAAGAGATGGATAGAGGGCAGGGCCCGATGCCAGACTTTCCTGTGGGAACGAGCCTGCTATCTTTTAGGTGTGAGGAGAATAGAGGAGAGCAAAACCCTGCTCGGTCCCATCAGTAGCCTTCTTAATGAGTTTAGAGAGCCACAACTCAAAGGGGAAGTACTTAACCATTGTTAGGCTGTGTTATAAGGGATATGTGGCCTGCATTTGCACTGTATTTCTCTCCCAAATATTTTAGTGCATTGTGTATGTTAGAGTTCGAGCATATTAATGGAGGAGGCCTAATGCTAAGATATCGATCGTTTGTCGAAATGTCAATGCAATTCTTGGAAGTGAAGTGTCTGAAAGGCCAAATAGTGTGGTGCATATGGAACTTAGCCATTTGTCATTGTAATGTAGAATGGGAAATGCATATGACAAGGTCACGTTCAAAGCTTTGAAAAGAATGCTGTCTGTCTGTCTGTCTGTCTGTCTGTGTGTGTGTGTGTGTGACATATTGGGTCTCATTTGGCATCCATGTTCCTCCTGACCTGAGCCTTAACCCCACTGGGAGAGAGGGCAGTGACACACACACACACACAGTGACACACACAGTGACACACACACACAGTGAAAGACAGACACACACACACACACGTACAGAGAGAGAGACTGTAATTACAGCTAGTGGGAAAGGGGTCATTATTCTTCGTCCGGAGTAGGGGGCTAGCCCAAGAGACTGGGTTAGTTAGGGTGGGTGGGTTAGCAGAGAGGGAATTGGGGTGAGCGGTGGATGGGTGTGGAATGGAGGTTAAAGGCTTTGGGGTGTAAGGGGGTAGAGAGAGGTTAGGAAGGAGTTTGGAATGAGGGATGGACCGGGTGAGTGAATAGTCATTTTACGAGGTGGGGAGCCAGAGGAAGGAGGCAAATCTGCTATATATCGGTCACAATCACTTCTCCCTCCCTCACCCCCTGATTGATTAGACATGTCTGAGTTGTGATATGAGATTGTGCTGATTTAGGAGAGTGCATTACGGTCTCATATACAATATTCATCTAGTGTAAGATAATGACTCCGATTAAATGACAGCTGGTTTTATGAATTGGAATGATATTAAAATGAGTGATATGCTGCTTTCCAAGACTGTGCTAAGTACCAGCTAAACCCCCTTCTCTACAAGCCTGACCGGAACTGTGGAAGAGGAAAACAAATTGATTAAGGTCTGGGAGTTACTCCCCCTTCCCTGACCTTGGCTTTGGCAAGGGAATGCAATCACGTTTGTTTGTGTTTGTGTATGTGTGTGTGTGACATAAGAAAGAATGAGTCTGAGCAGAAGACTTAATACACAGAGGAGAGTTCATTCACTTCATGGATGTAGAACTGTTAATCATCATGACACTGTGACAGAGGCAGTACAGACCAAAACAAACATTTAAAATCCACCAAGGAGAGGTGAGAAGATTCGGTCAGTTTGGTGAGGGGAGTTGGGGAGAAACGGAGTGTAAGGAATCAGAGCACCATTGGTCTCTCTCTCTCTCTCTCTCTCTCTCTCTCTCTCTCTCTCTCTCTCTCACTCACTCACTCACTCACTCACTCACTCACTCACTCACTCACTCACTCACTCACTCACTCACTCACTCACTCACTCACTCACTCACTCACTCACTCACTCACTCACTCACTCACTCACTCACTCTGAAACAGCCATCTGTGCCAGAGTGTCCCCTCTGCCAGCCTCCTTTTCCCGCCCCCGGTTCTGTCACAGTAATTGGCATGGTAACCATAACGACGGCTGTTCCCCTCGGGTGTGGGCGTGTGGATCAACGAAATATGGCCCAGACAGACAGACAGACAGACAGACAAATCTCCCTCTGTTGAATAGCGGGGAGCGGTTAGAGCTATGGACGCCCGGCCCGGCACCAGATAAGGCTGTCTCTGCATTGCAAATCACAGAAAGACTAAGTCCTGACTAAGCCTGCGCTGCGCTGAGCGTCTGTGATATGAGTAATTACATCAACGTCAGACACAGTCACTGATAGGGGCACCTGATGTATGGTCCATATTGGACCTTTAGAATCAGTGCTCTCCCTTTAGAGAGTTCCATTTCCCTTTCCTCATGGTCGATAGTAGATTCAGCAGCCAAACAATAGACTGCATAAACAACCTCTAGAGGTCAGCTGCTCTCCTTATTTTCTATAGACTGCTGCTTATAAACATCCTCTATATATACAGAGGTTCCTTACTATTCAATAGACTGGATTAAAACCAATACTACAAAATACAATGGGTCCCTCCCTTACTATTCAATAGACTGCATGTAAAGGCATTTATTTTAATTTTAGGGGGTGGATCAGCTTTAATATTGCAGATTGTAGCTTCCATCAGTGAAATTGTCTGCATCATTTCCAATCCTCCATATCTTTTTTTTGTAAATATATACACTACCAGTCAAAAGTTTGGACACACCTACTCATTCAAGGGTTTTTCTTTATTTTTTACTATTTTCTACACTGTAGAATAATAGTATAGACATCAAAACTATGAAGTAACACATGTAGTGACCAAATCAAAATATATATACATACATTTTTAAAACATATTTTCCTTTATTATTTTCCACTAACCCTACCACTCCTCCCCTAATTGGAGTAAACTAATGAACAACAACACTTAGGCTTCTACTTCCATCTTATACATACTGTATACATTTTACAGACACAATCTATTTTACAATATTGTTTTTAGTCCTTCCTCGACCCTCAACCTCTCCCATCTATTTCTGATATGTCCATCCAGTTTGATTTCTATTTGCCATATATTTTTTAACTGTGCTGTTTCACAAAAGTTCAGAACCTATATACATTTTATGGACACAGTATATTTTACATGAGTTATCTTGTTGTTATTAGTCCCACCCGTCAGCTCCATTCAACCCATCCCGTCTATTTGCCATACATTTTTTAACTGTGCTGGGATGTTTAACAAAAGCTCTAAACCTCTCTATTATCATAGTTTCTACAGATTGTAAATGAAAGATAAATATTTTTTGCTAAAAGTATTATTATGTTATTGATCGATTGACTATGAATCTTCAAATCACCCAGTAGTCCTATTTGCAGAGTTAGCTCCAGGTAAATGTTGCAATTCTTCAGCCATTCCTCGACCTGTGACCAAAAACAAGCTACATGTGAACACTACCAAAATAAATGATCTAATGACTCTGTCTCTTCGCAGCAAAATCTGCAGAGCTGGGAAGGTTGTACCCCCCCATATTTATAACGTTCTGGCGTCATATTGCATTTCAGCTCATGAACTATGTGCATGGAATCAGTACATCAAAAATCTCTTACCAACTGTTATGCAGTCTATATGATACTGCTGTCCATTTTTTGGTCCTGGAAACTGGTATACGTTTTTTTATTTATCACAATTTTCTTTCAACTATTTTGGTCTTTTAATACAAGTTCCTTACTTTTTCTCCCTTCCACTTGCCTCTTCCATTTTCAAATCAAATCAATTTTTCACATCCACATGGTTAGCAGATGTTAATGCGAGTGTAGCGAAAGGCTTGTGCTTCTAGTTCCGACAGTGCAGTAATATCTAACAAGTAATCTAACAATCGCCAACAACTACCTAATACACAAAAATGTAAAGGGGTGAATGAGAATATGTACATATAAGTATATGGATGAGTGATGGCCGAGCGGCATAGGCAAGGTGCAATAGATGGTATAAATACAGTATATACATGTGATATGAGTAATGTAAGATATGTAAACATTATTAAAGTGGCATTATTTAGAGTTGCGTTGTATAAAGTGACTAGTTGTCCATTTATTAAAGTGGCCAGTGATTGGGTCTCAATGTAGGCAGCAGCCTCTCTGAGTTATTGATTGCTGTTTAGCAGTCTGATGGCCTTGATACACCTGTACTGACCTCGCCTTCTGGATGGAAGATGTGTAAACAGACAGTGGCTTGGGTGGTTGATGTCCTTGATGATCTTTTTTGCCTTCCTGTGACATCGGGTGCTGTAGGTGTCATGGAGGGCAGGTCGTTTTACACTGGTGATGCGTTGTGCAGACCTCACCACCCTCTGGAGAGCCTTGCGATTGAGGGCAGTGCAGTTGCCGTACTAGGTGGTGATACAGCCGACAGGATGCTCTCGATTGTGCAGCTGTAAAAGTTTGTAAGGGTTGTGGGTGACAAGCCAAATTTCTTCAGCCTCCTGAGGTTGAAGAGGCACTGTTGCTCCTTCTTCACCACACTGTCTGTGTGGGGGGACCATTTCAGTTTGTCTGTGATGTGTATGCTGAGGAACTTAAAACTTTCCACCCTCTCCACTGCTGCCCCTTTGATGTGGATAGGGAGTTGCTCCCCCTGCTGTTTCCTGAAGTCCATGATCATCTCCTTTGTTTTGTTGACATTGAGTAAGAGGTTGTTTTCCTGACACCACACTCCGAGTGTCCTCACCTCCTCCCTGTAGGCTGTCTCGTCGTGGTTGGTAACCAAGCCCACTACTGTTGTGTCGTCTGCAAACTTGATGATTGAGCTGGAGGCGTGCATGGCCACGCAGTCGTTGGTGAACAGGGTGTACAGGAGGAGGCTTAGTACGCACCCTTGTGGGGCCCCAGTGTTGAGGGTAAGCGAAGTGGAGATGTTGTTTCCTACCATCACCACCTGGGGCCGTCAGAAAGTCCAGGACCCAATTGCACAGGGTGGGGTTAGCAGGCCGCAATGGTGGCACTGTTAGCGGGCCACGACGGTGGCACTGTATTATCCTCAAAGCGGGCAAAGAAGGTGTTTAGTCGGTGTACGTGACATGACTGGTTTTCTTTTTGTAGTCCGTGATTTCCTGTAGACCCTGCCACATATGTCTCGTGTCTGAGCCGTTCAATTGCTACTCCACCTTGTCCCTATACTGGCATTTCGCTTGTTTGCCTACAGAGAGAATAACTACACTGTTTATATTCACTCATATTCCCAGACCTCTTTCCATGGTTAAATGCAGTGGATCGCACTCTCAGTTTTGCAGCCATCCACGGTTTCTGGTTAGGGTAGGTTTTAATAGTCACAGTGGGTACAACTTCTTCAATGCACTTCTTTATAAATGCACTCACCGAGGCAGCATATAGGTCCATGTTGTTCTCTGAGATTGACATTAACATATTCCAGTCTGCATAATCAAACCAATCTTGAAGCGTGGCTTCCAATTGGTCTGACCAGTGTTGAAGGGTTCTCATCACTGGTATATCCTGTTTGAGTGTCTGCCTATTAGATGGTAGGAGAAAGATGGCGTCGTGGTAGGATTTCTCGAAGGGCAGGGCTCCTTTGTGCATCACGGAAGTTAGAGAAGCAGTGGTCGAGGATACTCCCCATGCGCGTAGTGCAATCAATATGCTGGTAGAATTTAGGTAGCTTTGTTCTCAAATTTGCTTTGTTAAAATCCCCAGCTACAATAAATTCAGCCTCAGGGTATATGGTTTCCAGTTTGCATATAGTCCAGTGAAGTTCCTTGATGGTCATCTTGGTGTCTGCTTGAGGGGGGATTTACACAGCTGTGACTACAACTGACGAAAATTATCTTGGAAGGTAATATGGCCGGCATTTGATTGTAAGGAATTCTAGGTGGGATGAGCAGTAGGACTTGAGTTCCTGCATGTTGTTATGATTACACCATGAGTCATTAATCATCAAGGATACACCCCCGCCCTTCCTCTTCCCAGAGTGGTGTTTATCTCTGTCGGTGTGATGCATAGAGAAGCCTGGTGGCTGAACCGATTTCAACAACATATCCCGAGAGAGCCATGTTTCCGTGAAACAGAGAATTTTACAATCTCTGATGTCTCTCTGGAATTTCGTCTACCTTGTTGTCAAGAGACTGGACATTGGCTAGTAGTATACTCAAGAGCGGCAATGTGGGCAATGTGCGGGCTATGTGCACGTCTACGGAGCCTGACCAGGTGGCCGCTTCGTCTGCCCCTTCTGCGGAGCTGTTGTTTTGTGTCGACTACTTGAATTAGATCCATTGTCCTGGATGGTGGTTCGAACAGAGGATCCGCTTCAGGAAAGTCGTATTCGTGGTCGTAATGTTGGTAAGTTAACGTTGCTCTTATATCCAATAGTTCTTCCCGGCTGTATGTAATAAGACTTAAGATTTCCTGGGGTAACAATGTAAGAAATAATACATAAAAAACAGAACTGCATAGTTTCCTAAGAGCTCAAAGCGAAGCAACCATCTCTGTCGGCGCCATCAATGTGTGCTGCAATTAGTTGGTTGTAATTTTGGGTAGAGCAGACAATTCCATATATGTTTATTAGTTGTATGTGTGACATAACTCCACCAGTCCTATTTATGATATCATTTACAAAGATTATACATTTTTAAACATTGACTCGAAAAATAATGTTTTTTTTATCAATTCGTATATTTGAGTTTAACCACAAAAATCTGAAATTGCAACCAACTTTCTATGACTGAGATTATTCCATTTTCAAATAACCAAAAGTGAGATGTTGTAATCTGAATTAATGTGGCATGTAAGGCATTGTTAGTTTAACCTGCCCGTTCCATATTTGTCTGTTGAGACTGGGGGAAATAAACTAAGAAAATTGCTCGGAGAAATCCGGTTCTCTCCTTTCAGTTGCGAAACTGCACCCGAGCAGAAAAACAGCTTTTTTTGTGGGGAGGAAGAAATAACACAAATATTTTTCTCTCCATCAGAGTTTTAACCTCCAGTGTTCTTCCTATGTAAATAAACCACTAACTCAGTTCAGATCCAAACCGTTCAGAAAACTACCTTACCTCGTAACCCCACATATTTCTGTTATTTTGTACAAATGTTAAATATGGAACTTGGTTAATTTAGGGCAAGTGTACATTTCCCTCTGGCCTGGAATCAAAATGGCTGTACTACCAACATAAAACATTCCATATCATGTAATAGGCCCTAACTGCTAAAAGCCACCCACAGATAACACCTCTTTATATAAAAAAGAGAAAGTGTTTCAGTGCAGAGCTTGGTGGATTAATGCCACATCAAGGGTAGATAATGACTGCTTTTACCCTGTAATAACACAGTACTACTGACACACTGAGCCCCAGACAGATACAGACACAGTCTCTCTCTTTCTGTGTAGTCTAATAACTGTGCAAGGTTTTGGGTCCTCCCACAACTTTCAAATGATACATTCAACATTTCTTCTTGTGTTGGAGATTTGTAAAATAGAATGTGTTGTTCTCAGCCTACTAACCTGGTAAAATAAGGGTTCAAAATGAAGATGAAGATTGAACACAGCTGACGTGATAGCTAACACAGCTACTAGGAGTATATTCAAGGAATAAAAAAGGAAGCCCTATGATTCTCTTCAAACCCATCTGATGATGGCACTATTGAAGTGGATAGTCTGATAGCCACAGTAGTCTATTCCCCGTGATGAGAGGAGACATCACAGCACGTTGGTGGCACCTTCATTTGGGAGGACTGGCTCGTGGTAATGGCTGGAGTGGAATCAAATCAAATCAAATTGTATTTGTCACATGTGCTTCGGCAAACTAACAATGCCGTACATGCCACATTAATTCACATTAATCTCTCACTTTTGGTTATTTGAAAATGAAATAATCTCCAAAATATCTCTATTTTTGTAACAAGTCATAGAAAGTTGGTTGCAATTTCAGATTTTTGTGGTTAAACTCAAATATACTAATTGATAAAAAAAATAAAAATAATTTGATTCAATGTTTAAAAAATGTATAATCTTTGTAAAATAAATCACAAATACGACTGGTGGAGTTATGTCAGACATACAGCTAATAAACATGTATGGAATTGTCTGCTCTACCCAAAATTACAACCAACTAATTGCAGCATTACCGCAAAACTGTTTTATAGTTTTGACAGAGATTGTTGCCTCGCTTTGAGCTCTTAGGAAACTATGCAGTTCTGATTTTTTATGTATTATTTCTTACATTGTTACCCCAGGAAATCTTAAGTCTTATTACATACAGCCGGGAAGAACTATTTGATATAAGAGCAACGTTAACTTACCAACATTACGACCAGGAATACGACTTTCCCGAAGCGGATCCTCTGTTCGAACCACCACCCAGGACAATGGATCTAATTCAAGTAGTCGACACAAAACAACAGCTCCGCAGACGGGGCAGACGAAGCGGCCACCTGGTCAGGCTCCGTAGATGTGCACATTGCCCACCGCTCTCGAGTATACTACTAGCCAATGTCCAGTCTCTTGACAACAAGGTAGACAAAATTCCAGAGAGACATCAGAGATTGTAAAATTCTCTGTTTCACGGAAACATGGCTCTCTCGGGATATGTTGTCGAAATCGGTTCAGCCACCAGGCTTCTCCATGCATCGCACCGACAGAGATAAACACCACTCTGGGAAGAGGAAGGGCGGGGGTGTATGCTTGATGATTAACGACTCATGGTGTAATCATCACTGGACTATATGCAAACTGGAAACCATATATCCTGAGGCAGAATTTATTGTAGCTGGGGATTTTAACAAAGCAAATTTGAGAACAAGGCTACCTAAATTCTACAACAGGTACTGGTACAGGTACAACCTTACAGTGAAATGCTTACTTACAAGCCCTTAACCAACAATGCAGTTTTAGGAAAAATACCCCAAAAAATAGAAATAAAAGTAAATAATTAATGAGCAGCAGTAAAATAACAATAGCGAGGCTATATACAGCGGGTACCGGTACAGAGCCAATGTGCGGGGGCACCGGTTAGTCGAGGTAATTGAGGTAATATGTACATGTATGTAGAGTTATTAAAGTGACTATGCATAGATAATAAACAGATAGCAGCAGCAAATAGTCTGGGTAGCCATTTGATTAGATGTTCAGGAGTCTTATGGCTTGGGGGTAGAAGCTGTTTAGAAGCCTCTTGGACCTAGACGCTCCGGTACCGCTTGCCGTGCGGTAGCAGAGAGAACAGCAGGGTGGCTGGAGTCTTTGGCAATTTTTAGGGTCTTCCTCTGACACCACCTGGTATAGAGGTCCTGGATGGCAGGAAGCTTGGGCCCAGTGATGTACTGGGCCGTATGCACTACCCTCTGTATGCCTTGCGGTCGGAGGCCGAGCAGTTGCCATACCAGGCAGTGATGCAACCAGTTAGGATGCTCTCGATAGTGCAGCTGTAGAACCTTTTGAGGATCTGAGGACCCATGCCAAATCTTTCATTCTCCTGAGGGGGAATAGGTTTTGTCATGCCCTCTTCACGACTGTCTTGGTATGCTTGGAACATGTTAGTTGGTTGGAGATGTGGACACCAAGGATCTTGAAGCTCTGAACCTGCTCCACTACAGCCCCTGCTCCACTACAGCTCTGTTCGACATTCGGTCCTCCTTTGCCTGTAGTCCACAGTCATCTCCTTTGTCTTGAGAATGTTGAGGGAGAGGTTGTTGTCCTGGCACCCCACGGCCAGGTCTCTGACCTCCTCCCTATAGGCTGGCTCGTTGTTGTCGGTGATCAGGCTGTTGTGTCATCAGGCAATCTTAATGATGGTGTTGGAGTGGAATGGTATCAAATACATCCAACACATGGTTTCCTGGTGTTTCATACCATTCCATTCGCTCCGTTCCAGCCATTATTATGAGCTGTCCTCCCCTCAGCAGCCTCCTTTGCATCATAGATATACACTGTAGGCTGATGTTTTTCTGTCAGCCGTGTAAAGGGCCTCCTAAGTCGGAATAGCACGGCATTCTAGCGCAGAGACTTTGCAGAGAGGTGTGTGGGTGGGTGTGTGTTAGGGGGGTTCTCATTTCTGCAACCTCTCTCTCTGCCTCTGGCGTTCTCCATCTAGCATTACCCTCCTGCCCTTGAGATGTACACTCTCTCGGGCCTAGTAGTTGTTTCTTAGGGGTTGAAGTTTAGATTCAAGCCCTCAAGTCTTTCAAAAGTTTAGTCTCATGCTGAGCAGAGGAAAACACAAAAACACTCTGATCCCCAACCAGAAAAAAAAACTATTCTGCCGAGCTATTTTCCTATTGTGTGCCTGTGAGTTTAATTTTGTGTGTGTTTGCAAGTTGTCTAACCTCTCACACACTGCTCCCTAGGCTCTTTGGTGTAGTATTCCTTCCCTTCAGTGTGTGTGCTGAACCTCAGCAGCAGTGAGAAGTCTGAACACTATCCTCTCTCTGGAGGCATGGGGTACCAGGTGCTGCAGTACACCTGACTGGAGGGCAAATAGGAAAAAGGAAAATACGCAATAGTTTGTGTGTGTGTGTGTGTGTGTGTGTGTGTGAAAAGTCCAGTGGCTCTGTTCTGTGCAGAGAATCAATATGGCTCTCTGCTAGACCAAAGCTACTGTCTTTACCTCCGTTTCCCTAACTTTATTCTTTCCTTCCTCTCTTCCCTCTCGCCCCAACTCTTTCTTTTTATATATATTTTTTATCCCCCTTGCTTATCTGTTCCTTCCCTCAATCTCTCACCCTGTTCCCCTCTCGCTCTCTGAAATTATGATTCTCATTCTGAAATAGTTCCATGTAGTGAAGGGCCTAGTCGTTAATCAGATCGTCACCTTTTATCTCCTGTTAGATGACTCATGCCTGGATCTGCTGAGGGTTGGAGGGAAAATACAGTATGTTACTTGGGTTCTATCTGATGATTCTGCATGTAGAACAAGAGCCATTTCTCACGGTAACATAGCCCAGATTTTCATGTGTGACATGATGAGAGCCTACTGTAGGTGTTCCATGATTAGGGAGATGAGGTTTGAACTATAGGGAAAGAAAACTGATGTGAGGAATCCACTTTTTACATCTCTCTCTCTCTCTCTCTCTCTCTCTCTCTCTCCCTGTGTGTAGAAGAGGTGAAGAGGCTCATTCAGTGAGGGGTGGTAATTAGCTCTCCGTCACTCATTAACACTCTGCCATTGGCTTTGAGATCACTGTGGCACATCAACCGCCAGTGCCACTGTCCTCTAGGTAAATTATTAGCAGAGGCACACAAACACACGTGAAGGGCTTGACATTCCTCACCAAGGCTATGTAGATGTAGATAAGAGAAAACGCCGGGTCAGTGTTTTTGTTGTTTAGAAATCGAAATGTCCTCAGATGCGGTTAGAGGGAGTAAGTGGATGTGAGAGAGAGCCTCCAGTGCTAGGTCCAGTGTGTGTCTGTCCAGCCATGTCCATGTTATGAAGAGCACACTGGGAGATATCCATAATTGTAAGCATTTGATAATGGCCGCTAAATATAGAAACTGCACTGTGAGAGGTAGAGCTCTGTGAGAGGTAGAGAATAAAACTGCACTGTCTGTGCAGTGGCCTGGGAATGAGAGGGGGTGGGAGAATTGTTCTGTTTACTGCAGGAGGCTCTCTCGCGCCATGTGTGGTGCGATTCAGAAGTCAGGAATAACCGTTGAGTGTTCTTTTATTTTTTTGTAACCTCCCCTGCACGGACGACCTTCAACACTGAACAGGCGTCACTCAGCTGAGGCACTGCAGAGGCATGCAGGGTCAAGCTACTGATTATCATCAGCTGTGTGACTGCCTATCTGAGTAACCATTACAGGCCTCTCTGATAGTATGACACGACTGCTTCTGCATGCCAGAGCTGGGAGTGTCGTGTGAGTTTGAATGTTTCTGTGTTGGTAACTGTATCATCTACAGAGAGTCTTGTGGTTGAAAGAAAGTGTGTGTATTTAGCCTTCAGTTAAATGTTTAACTGTGAGTCAGTGTTTTTGTTTCCATAGTCATTGTAGACCTAGTTGAAGTTCATAGTATGTTTTTCTTTAAAACTGTGTGGTGCTGATCCAAAGGTCTCTGCTTTCTCTCTCACGTTTCTGGGCTGTAATGCGGGTGGTGGTGGCGCCCTTGTGGGTGTGTTGTGTGCCCTGCCAGTGTGGTATTGCCCAGTGAGCGTGCCCAATCCTGTCCTATCTGAAACAGCCAGGGTGCGTACCATTATTTTAGCTATCAGAATCTGGCACAGAGATACTATCACATTGAACAGTCTTTGGTTTGTTGTTGAGCTTGTGACACCCATGCAATGTCTGTGTTATTTCCTGCAGTACTGCAGTGTGTTTGTGTTGTGTGTGCTGACTGGCTACTCTCTATATCTGTATGCTACTGACATCCATCCCTTCCAATTCAAGATTGCAATGCAGGGGCCAGATAACTTCTCTCTCTGGTCATTAGCTACCTCACTGTGTGTCGTGTGACATTACGAAAAGTCTAGCGCTCTACTGTCTGGTTCCAAACAAAGACTTTGTCATTTTCTCTGCCTTTCTCTGTCTTTTTCTTCTCTCTCTCTCCCACTGTTTTTCATCCAGGGCCATTTTGTTTTCTGTTTGTTTGTGATGGTAAATGGGGGGATTGCAGTGTGGGGTTAAAATGGAGTTTAAGGGGTCAGATCATCACAAGGTCAGAGGTTGGAGGAAGCGGATCCAAATCCAAATGGGATTGATCGTGATAGAATGGGCTCTTAATAGGGTTTGGTCCTGAGGCTATGTATGTTTAAAAAAACTATCTGGCATCGATTAGTTCACCATAGGCCTTTCTCAGTGGACCACATACACACACACACACCAAGAAGCAGAGAACGGAGAAGATTGGGCTTATCTTCTGCTCGTTTGATCTTCTGCTTCGGAAGGTTTTGCTAGATCTCTGGAGGATCTCTCCCCTCGTTCACCCACAGGGTTGGCCCTGCTCAAACCCCTCTAACAATACGCCTGCTTCTCTCGCATCGGAACATGAGGGGGAAAATAGAATATCTCATTCGGCTGGGGTTTAGCTTGTCATCACAGGCTCAGCTTCTTAAAGTTGAAGATAACAGGTTTGGAGGAATGTGGTGTGTGAGTGTGTGGCTGGATGGGGGATGATGGTTGTTGGAGTAGAAGAACAAGGTTGAACTCTTTGACCTGACCCTCCCTTGTATCTTACCCTAACCTGCTCTCTGAGCTGATGTATAGCTTTAAGCAGGTGGTCTTTGACCAGGAGCTGTCTAGGATCATATAACATATTTGACTGGACACACACGCTAGCTCCTTTTCAGTCCTGATAGGCCTTGTCCTCTAATCAGTGACCTTTGAACCCTAACACTCTGTGCTATCTGTATTGTCAGATTACAGGGGAATAACTATTATCAGGACACGTTCTTAACACTGACACTGAGGGGTATACACATTCTGGTGTCTTAAGGATCCACCCCTTTTTAAAATATTTTCGCCTGAAATGACATACTCAAATCTAACTGCCTGTGGCTCAGGCCCTGAAGCAAGGGCATGCATGTTCTTGGGACCATTTGAAAGGAAACACTTTGAAGTTCATGGAAATGTGTAAGGAATGTAGGGGAATCTACCCCAATAGTTCTGGTAAAAGATAATACAAAGACAAAAATCAACAGTTCTTTTGTATTTTTTTTTGTAAATTTCTTTGAAATGCAAGAGAAAGGCCATTATGTATTATTCCAGCCTAGGTGCAATATACAGCAGTATATGAGCAACGTTTTAGAATGATCCAATGAACCATTGCATTTCTGTTCAAAATGTTGTATCAAGACTGCCCAAATATGCCTAATTTGTTCAAAATTGTGCACTCTCCTCAAACAATAGCATAGTATTATTTCACTGTAATAGCTACTGTAAATTGGACAGTGAATTTAAGCTTTCTGCCAATATCAGATATGTCTATGTCCTGGGAAATGTTACTTACAACCTCATGCTAATCACATTAGCCTACGTTAGCTCAACCGTCCCGTGGAAGGGACACCGATCCCGAATAAGTTTTTAAGTCCCTTAGTTCTGTTCGTTTTGACTGGTGTGAACACTATCTGCAATAGGAAGCCCACTAAACAATGCACCATGGTTCGCTCAGAATGGGCGGTCTTGGTCCGGTTCAGTTCGTACCGTGGTGCGGTTCGCTGCAGGTGAGAACGCAGTCCGAACCAAACACAGTCATGCCTAATTATTGGTCGTTTGATGAAATGCATGCACCATCATAACTTGCAATCTCTGAAAAAACATTCCGTGGGTAGCAGCAGCATTTATTAGCTCATCCGATGCAGATTATGGGAGACGGAGGCTATTCCGTGGATAGACTATTCACGTCGCAGTTAGAGCAGCTATTGCGCTGCATCCTCCTGCATGTTGTTGGAAGACCAGAGCGAAAGTAATATAAAGATTGGGACACACAACTGATGCTTCATGTTAATCATACATGGATCTAACGTGAACATTTTTTTGTCCAATAATGACTTCATGGGCACATGATTTTGTTAAGGAAATGTTGTTTGTTTAGCATTTGGCAACCGGGAAAACTACAGCACCAGTCAAAAGTGTGGACCCACCTACTCATTCAAGGGTTTTTCTTTATTTTTACTATTTTCTACATTGTATAATAATAGTGAAGACATCACAACTATGAAATAACACACATGGAAACATGTAGTAACCAAAAACGTGTTTAACAAATCAAAATCTATTTTCAATTTGATATTCTTCAAAGTAGCCACCCTTTGCCTTGATGACAGCTTTGCAAACTCTTGGCATATGTGGGAACTCGTTCAAGACTGTTGGAAAAGCATTCCAGGAGGTACCTGGTTGAGAGAATGCCAAGAGTGTGCAACGACATTATAAAATCCATGTACACAAATAACAAGTGTGTAATTAAATTTGGCAAAACACAAAATGAGGTGGAAACTGAACTGCACTTCCGAACCTCCTCCTAAATATATGACCATATTATGTCATTGTCGTTGTTTTAAATACGAATTTGTTCTTAACTGACTTGCCTAGTTAAATAGGTTCCATTTAAAATTACCACAAAAAAATACACAAACCCACAAAGAATTTTGGTAAACTCCCATATCTATTGGGTGAAATACCACAGTGTGCCATCACAGCAGCAAGATTTGTGATCTCTTGCCACAAGAAAAGGGCAACCAGTGAAAAACAAACACCATTGTAAATATAACCTATATTTATGTGTATTTATTTTCCTTTTTGTACTTTAACTATTTGCACATCATTACAACACTGTATAGATACTGTACATAATATGACATTTGAAATATCTTTATTCTTTTGGAATTTTTGGAAGTGTAATGTTTCATATTTTATTGTTTATTTCACTTTTGTTTATTACTTATTTCACTAGCTTTGGCAATATAAACATACATTTCCCATGCCAATAAAGCCCTTAAATTGAATTGAATTGAAAAATTGAGAGAGCGAGAGAGAGAAGCAGACAGAGAGAGAGATAGGAAGATCAGAGATGACACCACATCATCCCCCTCCCCAGAACATCACATGATGATGAAGCTAACTGTGATGATGTGCTTTGCTGTCTGCCTGGGGGGCCTATAGGGATCAGAACCCAGCAGGAAGTCTGGTTAGATCCATCCCATAATATATGGGCTCATTTGGAATCAGACCTTGTTGGCTTCATAGGGCCAAATCTCCAGTGGGTTCTGTCTTCTCCCATTCCCTTTATACATGCTAGAGCTTGTAGCTCGTTTCTGCATTACCACAAATATTCGACTGATTCATTCTCTTAAAGTCAGCTGTCACCTTCCTTTACATACATATAGTTGAAGTCCGGAGTTTACATACACCTTAACCAAATACATTAAACTCAGTTTTTCACAATTCCTGACAGTTAATCCTAGAAAAAAGTCCCTGTCTTTAGGTCAGTTAGGATCACTACTTTATTTTAAGAATGTGAAATGTCAGAATAATAGTAGAGAGAATTATTTATTTCAGCTTTTATTTCTTTCATCACATTCCCAGTGCGTCAGAAGTTTACATACACTCAATTAGTATTTGGTAGCATTGCCTTTAAATTATTTAACTTGGGTCACATTATTTAAGTTGGATGAATTTCGTCCCATTCCTCCTGACAGAGCTGATGTAATTGAGTCAGGTTTTAAGGCCTCCTTGCTCGCACACGCTTTTTCAGTTTTGGCCACACATTTTCTATAGAATTGAGGTCAGGGCTTTGTGATGGCCACACCAATACCTTGACTTTGTTGTCCTTAAGCCATTTTGCCACAACTTTGGAAGTATGCTTGGTGTTATTGTCCATTTGGAAGACCCATTTGTGACCTAGCTTTAACTTCCTGATGTCTTGAGATGTTGCACGTAATTTTCCTTTCAGGTTATGTTGATATAGGACTCTTTTTACTGTGGCTTTAGATACTTTTGTACCTGTCTCCTTCTGCATCTTCACAAGGTCCTTTGCTGTTGTTCTGGGATTGATTTGCACTTTTCATCTCTAAGAGTCAGAACGCCTCCCCTTCCTGAGTGGTATGATGGCTGCGTGGTCCCATGGTGTTTATACTTGCGTACTATTGTTTGTACAGATGAACGTGGTACCTTCAGGAGTTTGGAAATTGCTCCCAAGGATGAACCAGACTTGTGGAGGTCTTACAATTCTTTTTCTGAGGTCTTGGCTTGTTTCTTTTGATTTTCCCATGATGTCAAGCAAAGAGGCACTGAGTTTGAAGGTAGTCATTGAAATACATCCACAGGTACACCTCCACTTGACTCAAACCATGCCAATAAGCCTATCAGAAGCTTCTAAAGCCATGACATAATTTTCTGGATTTTTCCAAGCTGTTTAAAGGCACAGTCAACTTAGTGTATGTAAACTTCTGACCCACTGGAATTGTGATACAGTGAATTATAAGTGAAATAATCTGTCTGTAAACAATTGTTGGAAAAAGTATCTGTGTCATGCACAAAGTAGATTTACCAAAGCTATAGTTTGTTAACAAGAAATTTGTGGAGTGGTTGAAAAACGGGTTTTAAGGACTCCAACCTAAGTCTATGTTAACTTCCGACTTCAACTGTATGTATGTTATCATGAATTCCTCTTTTATTAGCCATATCGCAATATGCTAATTCTCACTCACATCCTCTTACAGTTAACATATGGTGCTGCATGGTGCTGTATTAAATTTTTGGGCTGTGTGTCAGGGGTGCCGCATTAAGTTTATGGATTGCTTGCGCTCCCCCCTCCCCATCCCCCAAAAGTTACCCCATGCATAGGGGATGAGATTAAGGGGCTTGGGTCAGCGGGGGCTCGGTGCCCCCCATTTGAAGCCTGCCTGCCCGCGCCCCCTAGATTAGATTGATAGGGTCAGAGTCCAACCCCCCTACAATCCAGATTATAGTGATAGGATTCCCCTACTTTCTGATTGGGTTAATCCCTGCTCTTAATGACGATTTAATCAAAGAGGGGATGCGGTTGTTTTGATGGGTTGAGCTTTGAGTGGACGGTGGCTCATTTTGAGGCCCATGTGGTGTGTGATGGCACTCAAAGCGTGTGGATACAGTTTGTCGATGTAGTACAAGCTTGGTCATTTATCACCCGTTATGGTATCCCAAGGCCAATGCTCCACAGTGCTAGCCTGTGTGTAGATTGGTGTTCTCTAGGTGGCCTGAGATCCTTGACTCCTTTTTCCATGCTACAGCCAGAAACCATTCCACCATTCTAGAGCCATTCCAGTCTTCCAGTGAAAGCCTACTGTTGTTCTCAGCTGGAATGTGTATCTAATCATGTTTATGCTGTCTGCTTTCCTGCAATCTCTATATCTTTCCCCATCACGTGAGATGTCCATCATGCACGAGACATGATGTCATTTTCATGCCTGGCTGTAACTAGTTCTGCACAGGATTTTTTATTTTAACTCCGTCTGTAACTAGTTCAGTTTCACAAATGTCATTTTAAAGTGCAGATTTCCTTTATTCTCTAAAGTCCTCAAACTCAACAGTTTTTTTTCCCATTCTTCCCCTCTAAACAGGGACAGCGGGCTCCAGACCTTGTAGGGTAAGAGTTGAATACCCCTGCTCTAAAGGAAGGAATTACTGGGATTATGTTGAAACGCAGAAACACGACTTAATCTGGCCACAGTCACGTGCATGTGTACTGTAGAGTGTGTACTTTATAGTGTGTACTGTAGAGTGTGTCAGGGTCAGAGAGAGAGTGAGAGGAGATAAAAGCAAGGTCAGATGTCTGATAGTCTCAGGTGAATCCAGACGTAGGGATTGTATCCAGTTGAGAGACAAAATGAGAAATTAAAATCTCCATCAAATGGATCACTGGGGATTGGAAATGAAATCTGTAATCAGAGGGTGATTATTCTGAGAGAGAGAGAGAGAGAAACCTAGAGTCTCTTTGCGTGACCAGACATTTCTGAACAGGCACTGTGATAGGGCTGCCTCATGGTCCATTAAGAAATTAGGGTCAAAGTCCCGACAGAGGAACAATTAATAGTGAAGTGAAACACGCCATTATTGACTAAGGGCCATTATAGCAGCAAAGAGACAAAAATGGATCAGAAAATTACAAGACCTCTCTCACTGTCACACTCTTGTGTGTCCCTGGCCTGTGGTAGTAGAGACATCTTCCTTTTCTAAACTGCTGTCAATCTGGGGAATTTGGATGATTTCCTCATTTTATCTGCCTGTACTCATAGATGACCTTAAGAACATTGGACTATATTCTATAATCAGAGAGGGACAGTGTTTGTCCATGAGGTTTCCTATAGCCTGTCTTCTGCTTTACTCGGATTGGTTCCTAAGTGTTTGAACTGCCTTCTGCTTGGTCTCTGGTTGAGCATGTGCAGTATGGACTAGCGTCCTATGGGTGGAGAGGATGGGGGAGAAGAGCGAGTCGGTATGGGCAAGAGAGGGGGATGATGGAGGGAGGAATAGAGGTGTAAGAGGAGGATGATGGAGGGAGGAATAGAGGTGTGAGAGGAGGATGATGGAGGGAGGAATAGAGGTGTTAGAGGAGGATGATGGCGTCCAGGTGGAAACTGTTATGACTGAGGGGTTATTGCTCCAGGATATACTATTTTAGGAGGGAGAGCTTTTGGGACAGCACTCTCCTCCTCTCTGTTCTGTTTAGTTGGTTCTGTCCCCAGCTGAACCTCCGCTGAACAAGTGGGCTCATTTCAAAATGGATGAAATTCCAAATGGGAAAAGTAGCTCAGGAGATCAGCCGAGTAAATCCTACATGCTGGAACTCTCTGAAATAGTGTTCACATGCTTGTGCTCTTCTCAAGCCTACAGTAGCCTTTCCACTGCATTTACCAAACCCTAACCTCTCTCCCTTCCTGTCTCGCTCTCTCTCCAGGCGTTTGGACAAGCCTACTCCAACCATAAGAAGGTGGCTGCAGACGGGGAGAGCAGGGAGGAGTCTCTGATCCAGGAGGCGGTGTGTAAGGAGGCCTATTACGAGCAGCGGGTCCTGGAGCTGCAGACGGAGCTCCGCCAGGCCCGTAATGTCCTCACCAACACCCAGTCAGAGAACGAACGCCTGGCCTCCATCGCCCAGGAGATGAGAGAGGTAAGATAGAACAGGTTCAGTTGCCACATCCTACTATAGATGCGAGTTTGCATACAGACTAATACGCCACCTGATATTAAAACATGTAAGATTATATTTTCTGGACAGGTGTAGACTCTATTCACAAAAGACACATTGTAATCCTATCTTGATTTGATCTAGATTCTAGTTAACTACCCATTACTGGATTTGTAGGGCAAGGCACTTGCATTGCCAGGGTTGTGGGTTCAATTCCCACGGGGGATCAGCATGATGGAAATGTATGCACTCACTACTGTATATTGCTCTGGATAAGAGCGTCTGCTAAATGATGTAAAATATTTTTGAGATTATTGTGATTGGATTTGACAATAGGTATAGACTTGGGTATATGAGATCAGATCCTATTGTTGAGTATTATATGTGCATGTATGTAAACAAAATTACACTTGCACATGCTCAACTACACAATTGCTGATACACACACACACCCACACACACACTTATGTACGCACACGTACCTGTACTAGCATTGAAGCTTTCCCAATTATCTATACTTGGCGACACTTGCGCAATGTACACACCCATGCAAATTTGCTATACATTCAGATATTGTTTATTTATACCCTGCCTGTGGCTACTAGACTACAGTTCCAGACTTGCCCGACTCCCGTGCTAGCGGTTGAACTCTGCTTGGTGTGTTCAGGCAGGACTAATCACACCCACCCTGATAGTTTCAACCCCCGTGGTGAACTGGCACAGATCAGGCTGATTGAACGAGCGCCATAATGGCTGTCGTACTGATGTGGTCCTGTCTCTGCAGCCCTGGGGATCTGGGCGAGGCTAAAATTACAGAAGGAGAGAGCAGGGGAATCTTAACGGCCTGTCTCTGCTGTGGCGTGATGAAGGGAAAGGTTAACAACTGCTTGGTTAAAGAAAATTGAGATAAATAAAAAAAAGTATACCAGTTTCATTTAAGGACCAAAGAATTGACAGCTGTGCCGTAGAGATTGCTAAATAGTTGGGAGGAGATTTTCGTTTTAACGATTCCATGGCACATCGATTCAAAACGTAGAGTTTTTCTATGTAAATGATTATACATTATTCTTGCAACCAATTGAATGTTATATACAGTTGAAGTCGGAGGTTTACATACACTTAGGTTGGAGTCATTAAAACTCGTGTTGTTGTCCATTAGTTTACTCCAATTAGGGGAGGGGCGGTAGGGTTAGGGGAAAGTTATAAAGGAAAAAAAATATATATATATATATGGGGTGTTGGAAATGACGCAGACAATTACATTGATAGAAGCCACAATCTATTCGTAATATTAAAGCAGATCATAGTTGAGTACAACTTCTACTATAGACAAACTAGGCATATCAGGCATTATGCATATATTATGGTTACAGGTTAATTGTTGCATTAGTAATGCATGTGTGTGTGTGTGTGTCTGGGCTGAGCCAGCAGTGAAGAGATTGAAATAACGAGAGGGGCCGGCATGTTGAAAGGGGGCCAGGCCCCTCTTGGGGAGGTTGTTAGCTTTGAACTGACAGAAGGAGAGGGAGACAGAAAGAGAGGGAGAGACAGAAGGAGAGAGGGAGAGACAGAAGGAGAGGGGCTCTCACTTTTGGATTGTTTGATCTGAAGGGCTGTGTTCTCTTAGTAGTAGGTATTAAGGGTGAAATAATGAGGAGGGATTTCTGACACCGGCTGCTGAGCAGGGAGAGGATAAGGTATATACAGTAGATTACAAGAAGGGCAAGACGATATAGCAGTACCTCACCTCCATAAGCCTAAAAACTGTTCCTGTGTCTCCTTCTCCTGTCAAATGTATTTAATCAAAACAAATGAATTTCTCAGGGTTTTACTTTGTTCACAGAAAATCACTAAAGCATGCTGTGAGCCCTCTCTCTCTCTCTCCCTCTGTCTCCCCCTCTTTCTCTCCCAACCTCTCTTCCGCTTACTCTCTCCCTTCCTTGTTTAACCCCTCTCCCCAAATCCCTCCATGTTGGGACTCATCAGATTTAGTTAAGCTCTGCGACAGCGTTTTGCTGCTCAAGTTAGCGATTACTCCGGTTCTGTGAGGGGAGAGGGTCTGAAGGCCTCCTCTAAGGGAGTTTGGCACCCCCCCGTCAGTTTAGAAACGCGTCTGCGGCAAGGTAATCAAATCCTCACACTTTGCTTTCAGTCTGGCGTTTCTTATAGATATTAGGGTAAGTACTAACAATTTTCGTCAGGCTCTAGGAAATAGGCCAGTTGCTACTTGGCTCTGGCGACTGAAACAAGTCTTAAGATTGGCTTTATGGAAGCCAGATGTCTTTCTCCAAACATAGCTTATGTTTGACTTAGGCTGTGTCTCGTCTGCAGTAACAGTAGAGTATCAGCCCCCTCTTTATGAACACATGGATCCACTTATTACCTACATACTTGCACTTACAGTTGACGTCGGACGTTTACATGGACTTAGTTTGGAGTCATTAAAACTAATGTGTCAACCACTCCACAAATTTCTTGTTAACAAACTATAGTTTTGGCAAGTCGGTTAGGCCATCTACTTTGTGCATGACACAAGCACTTTTTCCAACAATTGTTTACAGACAGATTATTTCACTTATAATTCACTGCATCACAATTCCAGTGGGTCAGAAGTTTACATACACTAAGTTGACTGTGCCTTTAAATAGCTTGGAAAATTCCAGAAAATGATGTCATGGCTTTAGAAGCTTCTGATAGGCTAATTGACATAATTTGAGTCAATTGGAGGTGTACCTGTGAATGTATTTCAAGGAGGACCTTCAAACTCAGTGCCTCTTTGTTTGACATCATGGGAAAATCAAAAGAAATCAGCCAAGACCTCAGAAAAAAAATTGTAGACCTCCACAAGTCTGGTTCATCCTTGGGAGCAATTTCCAAACTCCTGAAGGTACCACATTCATCTGTACAAACAGTAGTATAAACACCATGGGACCACGTAGCCGTCATACTGCTCAGGAAGGAGACACGTTCTGTCTCATAGAGATTAACATACTTTGGTGCGAAAAGTGCAAATCAATCCCAGAACAACAGCAAAGGGCCTTGTGAAGATGCTGGAGGAAACAGGTACAAAATATCTATATCCACAGTAAAACGAGTCCTATATCAGCATAACCTGAAAGGCCGCTCAGCAAGGCAGAAGCCACTGCTCCAAAACCGCTTAAAAAAAAGCCAGACTACAGTTTGCAACTGCACATGGGGACAAAGATTGTACTTTTTTGAGAAATGTCCTCTGGTCTGATGAAACAAAAATATAACTATTTGGCCATAATGACCATCGTTATGTTTGGAGGAAAAAGGGGGAGGCTTGCAAGCCGAAGAAGACCATCCCAACCGTGAAGCACGGGGGATGGCAGCATCATTGTTACGTCCTGACCTTAGTTCCTTTTTTATGTCTCTGTTTTAGTTTGGTCAGGGCGTGAGTTGGGGTGGGCATTCTATGTTTTGTAGTCTAGGTTTTGTATTTCTATGTGTTTGGCCTGGTATGGTTCCCAATCAGAGGCAGCTGGCAATTGTTGTCTCTGATTGAGAACTATACTTAGGCAGCCTGTGTTCCCACTATGATTTGTGGGTAGTTCCAAAATCAAATCAAATTTATTTGTCACATACACATGGTTAGCAGATGTTAATGCGAGTGTAGCGAAATGCTTGTGCTTCTAGTTCCGACAATGCAGTAATAACCAACAAGTAATCTAACTAACAATTCCAAAAAAAACTACTGTCTTATACACAATGTAAGGGGATAAAGAATATGTACATAAGGATATATGAATGAGTGATGGTACAGAGCAGCATAGGCAAGATACAGTAGATGATATCGAGTACAGTATATACATATGAGATGAGTATGTAAACCAAGTGGCATAGTTAAAGTGGCTAGTGATACATGTATTACATAAGGATGCAGTCGATGATATAGAGTACAGTATCTACGTATGCATATGAGATGAATAATGTAGGGTAAGTAACATTATATAAGGTAGCATTGTTTAAAGTGGCTAGTGATATATTTACATCATTTCCCATCAATTCCCATGATTAAAGTGGCTGGAGTAGAGTCAGTGGCATTGACAGTGTGTTGGCAGTAGCCACTCAATGTTAGTGGTGGCTGTTTAACAGTCTGATGGCCTTGAGATAGAAGCTGTTTTTCAGTCTCTCGGTCCCAGCTTTGATGCATCTGTACTGACCTCGCCTTCTGGATGACAGCGGGGTGAACAGGCAGTGGCTCGGGTGGTTGATGTCCTTGATGATCTTTATGGCCTTCCTGTAGCATCGGGTGGTGTAGGTGTCCTGGAGGGCAAGTAGTTTGCCCCCGGTGATGCGTTGTGCAGACCTCACTACCCTCTGGAGAGCCTTACGGTTGAGGGCGGTGCAGTTGCCATACCAGTTGTTTTCTGTTGTGTGTCTGCACCAGCCAGAACTGTTTTGTTCGTTCTCTTTGTTATTTTTGTTATAGCTGTGTTTATTAAATAAATATGGACACATACCACGTTGCACCTTGGTCCTCTCCTTCCAACAGACGTTACAGAACTACCGAGAAAAACAGGACCAAGCAGCGTGGTAACCAGGAGCAGAGGGTTCTGGACTCTTGGACATGGGAGGAGATTTTGGACGGTAAGGGACCCTGAGCACAGGCTGGGGAATATCGCCGCCCCAAGGCAGAGCTGTAGGCAGCTTAAGCCGAGCGGCGGCGTTATGAGGAGTTAGCACTGCAGCGCAACAGGGACGAGAGGCAGCCCCAAACATTTCTTGGAGTGTGGCTAAGTCAGGTAGGAGACTTGAGCCAACTCCCCGTGCTTACCGTGGCGGACCCGGCAGGCACTGTGTTATGCCGTGAGGCGCACGATTTCTCCAGTGCGCAGGCATAGCCCGGTGCGCTACATCGCAGCTCCTCGTATCGGGAGGGCTAGAGTGGGCATCGAGCCAGGAGCAATGAAGCCGGCTCAGTGCATCTGGTCTCCAGTGCGTCTCCTCGGCCCGGGTTATATGGCACCAGCCCTACGCACGGTGTCCTCGGTTCGCCAGCACAGCCCAGTGCAGTCTGTTCCACCCCGCCACACTTGCCGGACTATGGGGAGTATCCAACCAGGACAGGTTGTGCAGGCTTGGTGCTCAAGACCTCCAGTGCGCCTCCACGGTCCGGTCCATCCGGTGCCTCGTCCACAGCCTCCTGTGGCAGCCCCACGCACCAGGCTGTCTCTCCGTCTCCTCCCTCCAGGTGCTCCCTCCTGTCCAGCGCTTCCAGAGTCTCCCTCCTGTCCAGCGCATCCAGAGCCGCCCGTCAGTCAGGAGCTGCCAGAGCCGCCCATCAGTCAGGAGCTGCCAGAGCCGCCCGTCAGTCAGGCGCTGCCAGAGTCGCCCTTCACTACGGCGCTGCCAGAGTCGCCCTTCACACCAGCGCTGCCGGAGTCTCCCGCCCATTCGGGGCCTATGTCTCTGTTTTAGTTTGGTTAGGGGGTGAGTTGGGGTGGGCATTCTATGTTTTGTAGTCTAGGTTTTGTATTTCTATGTGTTTGGCCTGGTATGGTTCCCAATCAGAGGTAGCTGGCAATCGTTGTCTCTGATTGAGAACCATACGTACGCAGCCTGTGTTCCCACTATGATTTGTGGGTAGTTGTTTTCTGTTGTGTGTCTGGACCAGCCAGAACTGTTTTGGTCGTTCTCTTTGTTATTTTTGTTATTGCTGTGTTTATTAAATAAATATGGACACATACCACGTTGCACCTTGGTCCTCTCCTTCCAACAGACGTTACAATCATGTTGTGGGGGTGCTTTACTGTAGGAGGGACTGGTGCACTTCACAAAATAGATGGCATCATGAGGTAGGAAAATGATGTGGATATATTGAAGCAACATCTCAAGAAAGCTTGGTTGCAAATGGGTCTTCCAAATGGACAATGACCCCAAGCATACTTCCAAAGTTGTGGCAAAATGGCTTAAGGACAACAAAGTCAAGGTATTCAAGTGGCCATCACATAGCCCTGACCTTAATCCTATAGAATATGTGTGGGTAGAACTGAAAAAGCGTGTGTGAGCAAGGAGGCCTACACACCTGACCTAGTTACACCAGGTCTGTCAGGAGGAATGGGCCAAAATTCAAAACTTATTGTGGGAAGCTTGTGGAAGGCTACCTGAAACGTTTGACCCAAGTTAGACAATATAAAGGCAATGCTACCAAATACTAATTGAGTGTATGTAAACTTCTGACCCACTGGGAATGTGATGAAATAAATCATTCTCTCTACTATTATTCTGACATTTGACATTCTTAAAATCAAGTGGTGATCCTAACTGACCTAAGACAGGGAATTTTTACTGTGATTAAATGTCAGGAATTATGAAAAACTGAGTTTAAATGTACTTGGCCAAGGTGTATGTAAACTTCTGACATCAACTGTACATCACTCTTTCTCTGTGAATACGGATTTTAGCTCCATATTAATGCTGTGAGCCAGTCTTCAGTTTAGTGCTGTTACCGGTGCTCGACTGGTTCCCTTGTGTGTGGCTCTGTCTGCCTGCAGGTGCCAACCTCATTGTGAATGCAGACACACACACACACACACACACACACACACACACACACACTGGTGCAGTGGCAAGGTTAGCGGCCAGGGCTAATTGCCTAGATGGAGGAAGTTGGAGTGTATATCTCACTATGTATAGGAGCTAATGACACCCATCCACTGCCACTTTATGGGCAGAGGTAGCCAGCAGAAGGCGGGCAGCGGGTGGGAGCCAGGGCACTGAGGCTGCCATTGTGATGGGACTGAGGACTCTGAAAGAACCCTTTGTCAGCTGGGTTTCAAATTAGGCAGCTAGGGATGGAGGGAGAAAGGGAGAGGGTGGAAAGAGGAGAAGAAAATCCGTTAGGAGGAGGAGAAAACAGAGACTCTGAAATGTGATGTGTTTGTTTCTTTTTCTGGCATATGCTTGGCAGCCCTGATTTAGTCAAGGGGATGTTTTTCTCCCAAACCTCTGTCGGTTGGTCTGTCATGTGACTCCGTAGACAGAGTTGGGTCACCTTGTGATTGTCAACCTTTTTTTCTCTATGAGAGATTTGGAAATATAGCTGAACGATGGGATCTTTCAGAAATCAATTTATTTCAATCAACTGTATTCCCTATGGGCCAATTATTACATGGGCCAATTATTCATTATTATTATTATTATTACAAAGTGGCAGTCTCGACAACATAAACAAGTCTTGATACAGTACCCGTCTGCCGTCGGATGCAGAGGGTCTTTTTTTAATGTGATACATAATTGTCAGACAGGTTCATAAGGTGAGCTCGTTTTCATGAGGTAATGACCCCACTACACCTCAATGACCTACCATGCTCAATAATCATCCATCACAGTTAACCTATTGCTAGTAAAAGCATATACACTACTCAGACCTATAAACCATCTAAAATGGCAGCTGTCTATGATTGACTGTCTGAGATATCCTATGAATGCTTTCTCAATCCTGTAGCCTCCTCCCTCCCCCTCTCTTTCAATTGATCCTGTTTAACATACCACTGGTATACGGCGTTCATACGTCACATATAAACGTGTCTGCCGTCTATGAGGCCCATAGACACCCAGCCAGTGACTGAGAGCCTTGGGCAGTGATAAGCCACACTTCTATGCCACGGTGCGAGCTACAGTACAGGATTAAAGCCATACAATGGGTGTGGTAATGACCGTGACTCCATTAGACTCAAGCGCTCATGTCACAGACTGAATCTGTGCTGCCTCCCGCGCTCTTTTCAACACTCATAGAATTCCCTCAGTGAGCCGCTCAAGAAATTAACTAATTCACTCACAGTCACACAAAGACGGATTCATTATCACTGCACTGTTTAGTGTCTAGTCAGACATGGTAGCAGAAATCCCCTTACAGATACACAGTAGAGGACAGGGATAGATAGTGTAGTCGTGTAGCCTGCACTGCTCCCATGTCTAGCTGTCTGACCAGTAACATGTAACATTCCATTTTTCGTCCCCCTTACACATTACATTAGTGAGCTCTGGCTTAGCCAATCAGAGTAATGAGCTGGTCATTCAGACATGAAATATGATAGTTTTTTCCACCTCATTTGACACTGTGGGTAGACCTCTCAGACGTTAAGCTGCCCCTTTAAATTCACAAGCTCAATTATAACTCTTGAATTAGCTGGATTAAAGACCAGACGGAACGAGGGAAGGAGAAGAAAAAAAAGATCTAGAAAATGCTCAAGGGCAAGAATGAATGTTCTAGAATGTCAGAGGTTGGGTTGTAGGGTTTTTATAATAGAGGAGTAGCTCTTTGAAGGAGATTGTGAATGGTTGTAGAATGGTGATAGGGGCGGTGATTCTTTCTTCTAAATATTAGCTGGCATAAGCCCAATATAATAAAGGTGTATTCTACCTTGAATGATCTCCTCCTGTAATTGTGATGGGGAGAGCAGCAGGAGGGAGGGAAGGAGACTAAAAATAAGGAAGAAAATAGGGGTAGAGTGGGAAGGGATAGAGAATTAGAGCGAGAGAGAGAAGGGGAGATTGAGATTTGAGAGAAGGGGGAAGAGAGCTAACCTACCCCGTCTGCCCAGAGCAGGTGTGAAACCAGGGGCACTAAGCCCTCCAGATGTTCCCTGGGTAATCTTCCCACCCCGCCCAACGCACCTCGCCCTGCCCCCATCCCCCACCCTTCCCGATTCCGAATGTCTCTCAGATTGATGGCTATTTATAGTCACTAAAGCATGGCTCTCTTAAATACCTTTAAAAGATCTGCCATTGATTCGTAATGATATTTGTCTTTTCGTATCTGTTTTAAAAGGCCGGGGCTTTGAAAGTGTCACACAGGCCCCATGTCCAGTAACACCAAAGTGGTTGTTCATGTTGGATCGATAGGCTTGTAGTCAGTCTGTAAAACAGCTGTCAGGCATGCGCCCACGTACTACAGTTCACACTCCAGTGCACACACACAAACGCACACTCGCACAGACCCTCCTCCCCTCCCCTCACACACACTCAGACACGCACAGGCAGACAGGCAGACAGGCAGACAGACAGACAGACACAAACTAACTCACACTAATGCACATACTGTACATCACACATTTATGACCCCTGGACACACAGAAACACTCATTCACATTTATGTGCATGTATGCACTATATCACCCCTCTAGACTTACACACAAACACAACCACACACAAAGGGAAGACTAGAGAGCTGATCTTTTAGCATTCTTTTCAAAGCTTTGAATGTGACCTTGAGTGTGTTTGTCCCAGTCACGGTGTCTGGGGTGTTGAATAGAATGAAAATCACTCCCAGCAACAAGCAGGATAAAATAATATCTATTTTTACCCAGATTCTGACAATACAGCAAGATTTCAGACCTACACTATTCCCATAGAATTGTCTCTGTACAGTATGTGTGTGGTGGGGGTTGTGAGATGGTATGTCTGATTCCCTTCGTCCTCGTCTCTCATCCTGGGGGTAGAACAGCTGTACTGGGCTGAATCAGGTCTCAGGGACATTTCAATTTTCCTTATTTTGCTCTGTAGGCTTCTCTACGTTTTCTACGGCTCTGAGCAACACAGTCTCGCTAGACAATCTCTGTCTGTAAACGGAGCTGGACAAGGCTGCTCCTGTCCGTGTGATAGATAGATCTAATAGAGTTCACGTTTGACCTGGAAAGAGAACTCAAGGGTGACTGTTTGATATGACACGCAGCCTCTAAAAGGGATACACCGAGAGGAGAGGGGGGATGCGAAATTAAGCCAGGCAGTGCCGTCATATCAGTAATCCCGTCTCGTGCCATCTGGGATCGTCCCATCTTTTCTTTCCGGGGAAGGGAAATGGGAAAAGGTAAATGTGGTATTTCACAGAAACACACTCCAGATATCCCATAGTGTTAAGACCAACCCAGAGTCTAACCACAGTTTCAAAGCCTACCTAATCGACAGCAGTGTTAAGCTCAAACACTTTAGGCGTCAACTCAAAGCTTTGCTGAGCCCTAAGCTGGTTAAGACTCAGTATGCTGTAAAAGGCAGTTTTAGTTGTGAAATTGGAGCTGGAGAAAGTGAAGTGTTGAGTACAGTTCCAGTAGGACTGAATCAGCTCAGAGGAAGGAGAATCGACTGAGCTAGTGCTTCCATGTCTTTTACAGCGGCACTCACTGCATCCCCTACAGAGAGAGGATTAGACCAGTCAAGGACTTTTCAATAGTACTCAAATGTCCTACACACATACAGTATACTGCACACGAGACTTAATCTAACACACAGCTACATGCGCCTACTTACACACACATTAACATTAATGATCTGAAGCATTAGCCAAGCACACACACTCCCTAGTCAGGTGGGTTTGAGTGTTTTTAGTGAGGCAGCTGGTGTGTCCCTATAGTGGCAGTAGGCAGGGGGGTCTTCATAAACCATACATCTGTTCATGCTAATCAGAGACCTCCCATTGACAGGGTCCTTAAAGGTAGCACGTCAAACATAAATAAAACCAGACCCCCCATCTTCTACCCCCTGTGCCCCTATCACTAACACCCCCAGGGGAGAACTCCATCATTCGCCTGACTAAATGTTATTAACGTATTATGGCAGGCATGCATGCACACAGCCACCTTATCCCCCACTGTGCAACTACAGCTCACCTTTTTTGTCAGGCAGTCTCTGAGGACCTCTGTGTGGCCAGTGAGGTCGAGGGCAGAGTGGGCTTTTACGGAAAGCAGTGTCAAAGGTCAAAATTCTCGTTTGCATCCTAATGAGTTTGAGGAGCCTCTTAATCAGTTTGTTTGTTGGTTGATATTCATTAAAGGAGCAATCAGCAGTTGCTACATAACATGTTTTCTTATAAATTAATGATACAGGATAGACCCATTGAGTCTTGAAGAATATTATGTATACAGTTTAAGTCGGAAGTTTACATACACTTAGGTTGGAGTCATTAAAACGACTCCACAAATTTACTCCACACTCCAAATTTACTCCACACTCCACAAATGTCTTGTTAACAAACTATAGTTTTGGCAAGTTGGTTAGGACATCTACTCTGTGCATGACACAGAGTGCATATCATTTTTCCACCAATTGTTTACAGACAGATTATTTCACTTATACTTCACTGTATCACAATTCCAGTGGGTCAGAAGTTTACAAACACCAAGTTGACTGTGCCTCTAAACAGCTTGGAAAATTCCAGAAAATGAAGCTTCATATAGGCTAATTGACATCATTTGAGTCAAATAAAGGTACACAATTAAATTTAAATTGGAGGTGTACCTGTGGATGTATTTCAAGGCCTACCTTCAAACTCAGTGCCTCTTTGCTTGACATCATGGGAGAATCAAAAGAAATCAGCCAAGACCTCAGAAAAAACATTGTAGACCTGGTATGGTCTGGTTCATCCTTGGGAGCAATTTCCAAATGCCTGAAGGTACCATGTTCATCTGTACAAACAATAGGACGCAAGTATAAACACCATGGGGACCACGCAGCCATCATACCGCTCAGGAAGGAGACATGTTCTGTCTCCTAGAGATGAATGTACTTTGGTGCGAAAAGTGCAATCAATCCCAGAACAACAGTAAAGGAACTTGTGAAGATGTTGGAGGAAACAGGTACAAAAGTATCTATATCCACAGTAAAACGAGTCCTATATCGACATAACCTGAAAGGCCATTCAGCATGGAAGAAGCCACTGCTCCAAAACCACCATAAAAAAGCCTGACTATGGTTTGCATCAGCACATGGGGACAAAGATTGTACTTTTTGGAGAAATGTCCTCTGGTCTGGTGAAACAAAAATATAACTATTTGGCCATAATGACCATCGTTATGTTTGGAGGAAAAAGGGGGAGGCTTGCAAGCCGAAGAACACCATCCCAACCGTGAAGCACCGGGGTGGCAGCATCATGTTGTGGGGATGCCTTGCTGCAGGAGGGACTGGTGTACTTAACAAAAATAGATGGCATTCCATCATGAGGATGGAAGATTATGTGGATATATTGAAGCAACATCTCAAGACATCAGTCAGGAAGTTAAGCTTGGTCACAAATGGGTCTTCCAAGTGGAAAATGACCCCAAGCATACTTCCAAAGTTGTTGCAAAATGGCTTAAGGACAACAAAGTCAAGGTATTGGAGTGGCCATCACAAAGCCCTGACTTCAATCCCATAGAAAATATGTGGGCAGAACTGAAAAAGCGTGTGTGAGCAAACCTGACGAGGTTACACCAGCTCTGTCAGGAAGAATGGGCCAAAATTCACGCAATTTATTTTGGGAAGCTTGTGGAAGGCTACCTGAAACGTTTGACCCAAGTGAAACAATTTAAAGGCAATGCTACCAAATACTAATTGAGTGTATGTAAACTTCTGACCCACTGGGAATGTGATGAAAAAAATAAAAGCTGAAATAAATCATTCTCTCTACTATTATTCTGACATTTCACATCTTTAAAATAAAGTGGTGATCCTAACTGACCTAAGAATTTTTACTGGGATTAAATGTCAGGAATTCTGAAAAACTGAGTTTAAATGTATTTAAATGCCACGTGAGCTTATTTCAACTGTCGTACATCATTAGAACCCAAAATATAAGATTGTTTTACTCCGATATTTGTAAACAAAGTGAATGTAAACAAACACCATATTGCCTCAAAACATGGTTAAAACTATAATTTTGACATTTGGATGGTCAGTCCTTGCATCTCTAGCTCTGTCTATGAATTTGAGAGTTCTTATATTTCCCCAGCCCTATCCTTCAGCGTTTTACTAAAACAGGGGCGGGTAGGTCATTTCGTTATTGTATCTACTGCTGATTTCCGCTTTAAGGCCAGACAGCACTGACCCTCCAGCTGAGGCAACTGACCCGGGGGCCTGGGCCTGGGCCTGAAGAGACCTGGACCACCTGGCTATTTTGTCTATCCTTGACAAATTGAAACAGTCCATGGCAGTTGCACAGTCGCAATGATGTTAACATAGATGTATCCTACTCCTGGACTCGACTCTTAAAACTCTCTCCATTGAAAGTGCTCTTCAATCCAGAAGTAGGTCATTGCCATTAAAATGGCCTTATTTCAACCCTGTGTGCAGAAAACTGCACTCCTGCGGCTGACCAAATTAGGTTTCTGAAAAATGTGTCACTGGTGTCACTGCTAAATTGGGGGTGTATAGGGGAAGCTGAATTACATTGCTGGATGTTGTTGATATGGTTCAACTAAATGTCCGAATGTCTTGGATGGGGTTTACGTCCAGATTTGAGCACAGGGGTCATGTCATTTACATTAACAGATAAGCAGGCAAAAGCCCTTCTACATTTCAACTTTCCTCATTATGGTCATTATATTATAGAGCCTAACCCTTAAGTTACTTAATAGCCTCAAACTGTCTTTATAAGTGTAGCCTACCATCTACAGTAAGTTTGTTAATCAGTAGTGAAAGGAGGATTGAAAACCAGAAAAGCGAAAAACACTCAAGTTTAAGTGCACTGTCCAGTAAGTCTAGAGTCTAGGTAATAGTTTAGCTACAGGGATATTTACTGCGATATGTCCCGGATAGCCTTAGGCAAAAACATTGATGTATACGCTGACTCGGTGAGCGAGTTTATTAGCAAGTGCATCGGGGATGTTGTACCCACGGTGACTATTAAAACCTTCCCTAACCAGAAACCGTGGATTGATGTCAGCATTCGCGCAAAACTGAAAGCGCGAACCACTGCTTTTAATTAAAGCAAGGCGACCGGAAACATGACCGAATACACACAGTGTAGCTATTCCCTCCGCAAGGCAATCTAAGCGTCAGTATAGATACAAAGTAGAGTCACAATTCAATGGTTAAAATACGAGACGTATGTGGCAGGGTCTACTGTCAATCATGGATTACAAAAAGAAAACCAGCCCCGTCGCGGACACCGACGTCTTGCTCCCAGACAAATGAAACAACTTCTTTGCTCCCTTTGAGGACAATACAGTGCCACTGGCACGGCCCGCTACCAAAACCTGTGGGCTCTCCTTCACCGTGGCCAACGTGAGTAAAACATTTAAACGTGTTAACCCTCGCAAGGCTGCTGGCCCAGACAGCATCCCTAGCCGCGTCCTCAGAGCATGCGCAGACTAGCTGGCTGGTATGTTTACGGACATATTCAATCAATCCCTACCGCACTCTGCTGTGCCCACATGCTTCAAGAAGGCCACCATTGTTCCTGTCCCCAAGGCTAAGGTAACTGAGCTAAACGACTATCGCCCCGTAGCACTCACTTCTGTCATCATGAAGTGCTTTGAGAGACTAGTCAAGGATCATATCACCTCCACCCTACCTGATACCCTAGACCCACTCCGATTTCCCTACCGCCTCAATAGATCCACAGATGATGCAATCGCAATCACACTGCACACTGCCCTAACCCATCTGGACAAGAGGAATACCTATGCAAGAATGCTGTTCATTGACTACAGCTCAGCATTTAACAACATAGTACGCTCCAAACTCGTCTTTGTGCAACTGTGTACTGGACTTCCTGACGGGCCGCCCCCAGGTGATGAGGGTAGGAAACAACATCTCCACCCCGCTGATCCTCAACACTGGGGCCCCTCAAGGGCGCGTTCTCAGCCCTCTCACCCATGACTGAGTTGGAGGCCATGCACGCCTCCAACTCACCCCCCCCCCCCCACCACCACCACATCGATGGGACAGTAGCGGAGAATGTGGTAAGTTTTAAGTTTGGACAAACTGAAATGGTCAACACACACAGACAGCGTGGTGAAGAAGGCGCAACATCTGTAAAGTAGGTCTGATCTTGTATGGTAAATCATGCGTTATTCATTAATGCACCATAGTTTTTACACAGGCACTATAGACTATACCCATGCTCATTATACACGCACACTGCCTCATGAATATTCATTAGCCTTCACCCAACCATCAGCATCAATCGGGCGCTGCACTTAGTGATGAATTATTACACAGCGCTAATGAGGAGCATGTTCTTCCTTCACCAGGGAATTTGATTTGCTCTGAATATGTAATGGTATCTGTAAGCTAAGCTAATAATGGCATGAAGTCGTATTACATGGGTAAACAGAGAGTAAAAATGTAACATTCGTTGATTGTGTTAAAGTGATGAGTCAAATTACTAAGATGTTTTCGGAATTTACATTTCGAACTATTCACACACACACACACACACACACACACACACACACACACACACACACACACACACACACACACGCACACGCACACGCACACGCACACACACACACACACAACATCTGTTCGTAAGGAAAATGACCCTCTGATCTGTGACTGGAGTGACGTGTGTGTTGAGGGACTCTCCTTTGTCACCTCATCTCAATCACCTGAAAGGATTTGAGACCATGTGTCACGCTACACACACACACACACACACACACACACACACACACACACACACAATAACATAACCAAAGAGAGCACACTGCGCAGCTGAACTCACACTCATTCTCAAACTACAGAGAACAGATTGCACATGCTCTCTTTCAAAGTCACACACGCATACACTACAGTTCGAAAGTTTGGGGTCACTTAGAAATGTCCTTGTTTTTGAAAGAAAATCACATTATTTTGTCCATTAAAATAACATCAAATTGATAAAAAATACAGTGTAGACATTGTTAATGTTGTAAATGACTATTGTAGCTGGAAACGGCAGATTTTTTTTAATGGAATATCTACATAGGTGTACAGAGGCCCATTCATTTTAAAAGGCGAATTGATCATTAGAAAACCCTTTTGCAATTATGCTACCACAGCTGAAAACTGTAGTTCTGATTAAAGATGAAATCAAACTGGCCTTCTTTCGACTTGTGTGTGTGTGTGTGTGTGTGTGTGTGTGTGTGTGTGTGTGTGTGTGTGTGTGTGTGTGTGAGAAAAACAAGGACATTTCTAAGTGACCCCAAACTTTTGAACGATAGTGTACATTCAGAGTAAGCACCACACACCCCTTTGCTGAGTATCTCCTTACTGTAAAGCTTTTAAGTAGCCTAACCGTCAGACTCCGGTTTCCTGCATTTGTCAGATAAGGGCTGACTGGCTGGGATGGGTAATGATGGGGGACGGCAGGGGGAGGTTCAGGGGTGGTGGTAGGGGAGTTGATCGAGTCTACCGGAGGGGGAGGAAGGGGTATGGAGGAGGACAGACAGGGAGACGGTGAGGACACAGGCTTGCCGCTCTCTGCAGGGCTTATCTGATCCTGTTGGCTTTGAGCCTGTCAGTCTGTCACTGCAGGAGGAGGGGGCAGGGAGAGATCTCCGACTCGTTTACTGTGCCTTCCTGTGTCAGAGCTTTTGTCACCATCTGGGAGATAAGTGTGGTGCTCTCGCTGTGGTGCCATCCGAACTGGCAGACAGGCACCCCGTGGCCCGATGCCCATAGAGAAACCTGGCACCTGGATACACACACAACCTGGCACCTGGATAAGTATGGGTGCACATACTTATCCAGGTAGATTGGCTGTTTTAAAACACTCACACAAAAGCCAAAAATATGGTTCACTGACAATATTTGTTATTTTTTGTCCCTTTCTCTCCATCCCTCTCTCTCTGTAATTCGCTCCTACAGAACAGCCAAGTGGTGGAGCTGCAACGGACCAGTCTGCGTGATGACATCAAGGAGTATAAGTTCCGGGAGGCACGTCTGCTGCAGGACTACACAGAGCTGGAGGAGGAGAACATCTCCCTGCAGAAACAGGTCTCCATGCTCAAACAGACCCAGGTAAGGATTAACACAACCACACTGTGAGAGGGGTAGGTAGTGGGACTAGGGGTAGAGCATGGCTGGATGGTAGGAGAATAGGAAAGGGAACAGAGGATTAGGGGTGGGGCTAGATGGAATGGGGAATGGGAAGGAAAATTAGAAAAGATCAACCCACCTTTTATATGTACTCCCTCGCTTCTGCAGGCTACTCCTCCACTCACACTTCATAATGAACCCCTCCTCACTACAATTATCTGCATTTAGCTGAATCTGCTCATTAGGCTCAGTGAACCCAATAGCTGCAGGCTCTCTGAACCAAGGCATTGCACTACTGTCTACTACACATCCCAGTCTATGTGCACCCAACCCCAGTTTTCCATGCTTACACACCATAGACCTCTACCTGTATTATCCAGTTTCTGCTACCACAGCCCAAACAAGCCCTGGAATACACTGATTTAATTCAGATTAGAGAAACCACACTCAAATGTAATAAAGAGATTAGGCTTTATGTGGCGACCTATTTGCGCCCGGAGAGAGGGGGAGCGTGTCTGACTGTAACACAGTTTAAAGGGTGTGTTCCTGATAGCTAGCTTTCCCTCTCCGTAGACCACAGAGACACACACACACAGAGAGAGAGAGAGAGAGACACAGAGTTGCAAAGCAAATACTCTGATTTTAATTCACACATTGATTGCAAGAGTAAAAACAGCCACGAAATATAAGAGAATCTACAAATAGGGGATTTCCTTTTGAAATAGATTTTTATGTGGGAACTGCTAACACTCTCCATCTGCCCTATATGAAGGGATTTTGTTTGCTAAATTTAGAGGCATGAATTTAAAACAAAGACCTGTAGGCTATAGTTTTAATTGGCCAATTACAGTACCAAATCCTATTTAGATGAAAAGACAATAAAAAAGGCAATTTTGCACTTTTAAAAGCCCTCAATTTATGGTGACAAAATGAGTTGATTAAACCAGTATGGCATCCTATTTGCATTTCTCTCATATAAGCCCCACCCTTCTGCTTTGACACATCCTTGTCTGTCCCGCCCTTACAGGTGGAGTTTGAGGGTCTGAAGCACGAGATTCGTCGTCTGGAGGAGGATACCCAGTTCCTGAACAGCCAATTGGAGGATGCCATCCGCCTGAAGGAGATTGCAGAGCGACAGCTAGGGGAAGCGCTGGAGACCATCAAAACTGAGCGCGAGCACAAGGCCGCCCTGAGGAAAGAGCTCTCCCACTACATGAGCATAGGAGACTCTATGTACCACAGGTACACACACAATCAAAGTCACACCTCATGCATCCACCAAAGCCTTAGACAATATAATATAATACGAACTGTTATGAGAATAACAGTGAACTTCATGTTTTTATGTTCTGGTCCTCTCTCTCTCACCAGCCCCCTCAGCATCTCTCTGGATGGACTCAAGTTCAGCGATGACGCTGCCACAGAACCCAACAACGACGAAGCTCTCCATGGTTACGAGAACGGCTTCAGCAAGCTGGCCAACGCCATCGCCGAGGACAACCGTGCGTTTGCGCACAAGAAAGGTGACCTGTTCCGTCCCGTCCCCAGCCTGGTAGACGACCTGCTGAGTGAACTGAACATCTCTGAGATCCAGAAACTCAAACAGCAGCTGCTGCAGGTACGTAGCTACACCCTACAAACCGTTAATTCATTGAGTATGATAGGGTAAACAGTGAGGTATAACCAGCTGCTGCAGCTACAGTGCCTTGCGAAAGTATTCGGCCCCCTTGAACTTTGCGACCTTTTGCCACATTTCAGGCTTCAAACATAAAGATATAAAACTGTATTTTTTTGTGAAGAATCAACAACAAGTGGGACACAATCATGTAGTGGAACGACATTTATTGGATATTTCAAACTTTTTTAACAAATCAAAAACTGAAAAATTGGGCGTGCAAAATTATTCAGCCCCCTTAAGTTAATACTTTGTAGCGCCACCTTTTGCTGCGATTACAGCTGTAAGTCGCTTGGGGTATGTCTCTATCAGTTTTGCACATCGAGAGACAGAATTTTTTTTCCCATTCCTCCTTGTAAAACAGCTCGAGCTCAGTGAGGTTGGATGGAGAGCATTTGTGAACAGCAGTTTTCAGTTCTTTCCACAGATTCTCTATTGGATTCAGGTGTGGACTTTGACTTGGCCATTCTAACACCTGGATATGTTTATTTTTGAACCATTCCATTGTAGATTTTGCTTTATGTTTTGGATCATTGTCTTGTTGGAAGACAAATCTCCGTCCCAGTCTCAGGTCTTTTGCAGACTCCATCAGGTTTTCTTCCAGAATGGTCCTGTATTTGGCTCCACCCATCAATTTTAACCATCTTCCCTGTCCCTGCTGAAGAAAAGCAGGCCCAAACCATGATGCTGCCACCACCATGTTTGACAGTGGGGATGGTGTGTTCAGGGTGATGAGCTGTGTTGCTTTTATGCCAAACATAATGTTTTGCATTGTTGCCAAAAAGTTCAATTTTGGTTTCATCTGACCAGAGCACCTTCTTCCACATGTTTGGTGTGTCTCCCAGGTGGCTTGAGGCAAACATTAAATGACACTTTTTATGGATATCTTTAAGAAATGGCTTTCTTCTTGCCACTCTTCCATAAAGGCCAGATTTGTGCAATATATCATATACTATGATTGTTGTCCTATGGACAGAGTCTCCCACCTCAGCTGTAGATCTCTGCAGTTCATCCAGAGTGATCATGGGCCTCTTGGCTGCATCTCTGATCAGTCTTCTCCTTGTATGAGCTGAAAGTTTAGAGGGACGGCCAGGTCTTGGTAGATTTGCAGTGGTCTGATACTCCTTCCATTTCAATATTATCGCTTGCACAGTGCTCCTTGGGATGTTTAAAGCTTGGGAAATCTTTTTGTATCCAAATCCGGCTTTAAACTTCTTCACAACACTATCTCGGACCTGCCTGGTGTGTTCCTTGTTCTTCATGATGCTCTCTGCGCTTTTAACGGACCTCTGAGACTATCACAGTGCAGGTGCATTTATACGGAGACTTGATTACACACAGGTGGATTGTATTTATCATCATTAGTCATTTAGGTCAACATTGGATCATTCAGAGATCCTCACTGAACTTCTGGAGAGAGTTTGCTGCACTGAAAGTAAAGGGGCTGAATAATTTTGCACGCCCAATTTTTCAGTTTTTGATTTGTTAAAAAGTTTGAAGTATCCAATAAATGTCGTTCCACTTCATGATTGTTTCCCACTTGTTGTTGATTCTTCACAAAAAAATACAGTTTTATATCTTTATGTTTGAAGCCTGAAATGTGGCAAAAGGTCGCAAAGTTCAAGGGGGCCGAATACTTTTGCAAGGCACTGTATAACCATAGTAGGTCATTCACTCAGTGAACACTGTGTATGATATGAATGACACCAAGGTTTTAATTATACAATACACATTGATACTCAGATAACGTTCAAAACAAACGTTTATAGCCACGTGCATCCAGTGGCTCTTTTGGCCAGGCTGCACGCCTCTGAATCCTGTTAGGGGGAGCTAATCCTGTAGGACATACCCCCAGGATGTCACACACAAACACGCACATACACACACACACAGTGTTAGGCCATCTGTCAGAACATCAGAACGCCTCAACCGTCTCCATGGTTAACATCAAATCAAATTCAAATCAAATTTATTTATATAGCCCTTCGTACATCAGCTGATATCTCAAAGTGCTGTACAGAAACCCAGCCTAAAACCCCAAACAGCAAGCAATGCAGGTGGAGAAGCACGGTGGCTAGGAAAAACTCCCTAGAAAGGTCAATACCTAGGAAGAAACCTAGAGAGGAACCAGGCTATGTGGGGTGGCCAGTCCTCTTCTGGCTGTGCCGGGTGGAGATTATAACAGAACATGGTCAAGATGTTCAATGTTCATAAATGACCAGCATGGTCGAATAATAATAAGGCAGAACAGTTGAAACTAGAGCAGCAGCACAGTCAGGTGGAAGTTGAAACTGGAGCAGCAGCATGGCCAGGTAGACTGGGGACAGCAAGGAGTCATCATGTCAGGTAGTCCTGGGGCATGGTCCTAGGGCTCAGGTCAGTTGAAACTGGAACAGCAGCATGGCCAGGTGGACTGGGGACAGCAAGGAGTCATCATGTCAGGTAGTCCTGGGGCATGGTCCTAGGGCTCAGGTCCTCCGAGAGAGAGAAAGAAAGAGAGAAGGAGAGAATTAGAGAACGCACACTTAGATTCACACAGGACACCGAATAGGACAGGAGAAGTACTCCAGATATAACAAACTGACCCCAGCCCCCCGACACATAAACTACTGCAGCATAAATACTGGAGGCTGAGACAGGAGGGGTCAGGAGACACTGTGTGTACTGGTTGGATACCTGTGGGTGAAAAGACTGAAGACTTTAGGACCTGGGTCTTCCTACCCCAAACACGATTATGTTTTAATGTTGTCCCAGGGTTGCCTAGATGTTACCATAGTGTTGCTTTGGTATAAGTACCATGACATTTAACCTGTTCTGGTCCTTTGGTACTGAATCTCATGGGCAGCAGCAGGTGTTAGTGTACAGCATTAAGCCAAAATCGTGTCAAGCAGCCCTCTGGGTCTTTTCTCCTCTGGCAGTCCATTCCACAGATTACTGGCGGGAATTGCAGCAGGGAAACCCAGACCTTTTTACTCAACAATTCAGCTGCTCCAATGCTCTTCTCTCTCTCCTCGTCCATTCGATCACAGACTGAATAATCGCTCGCAGCAGGTCACCCTACTCCTCGGTTGCAGTAGAATCCATGTCCCCACTGTGCAATCAGATCCAAAATGGCTTGGCATTACCAACAAGTTTGTCAAGGTCATCAACGAGAATTAGGGAGGGGGACAGATCAGGTGGAGAAGGGGGGGTGGGGTATGGCAAGTGTTATTCTTAGTGTCCATATCATCACATAATTATGTTTTTATATACTGTGCTTAAAGATACAGTATGCTGAGAGCTAAAAGTACCTTCTGATACCTATCTTGGCTAGTATTCTAAATAGATATTAATTAAACCATTTTCTCTTTTTTAAATCCTGTCCTTGAGGCGTATTCAACCTCCAGAGATGTTATACTGCAGCCACCTCAGTTAGACCCTAAAACCTCCAGAGATGTTATACTGCAGCCACCTCAGTTAGACCCTAAAACCTCCAGAGATGTTATACTGCAGCCCCCCCAGTTAGCCCCTAAAACCTCCAGAGATGTTATACTGCAGCCCCCTCAGTTAGCCCCTAAAACCTCCAGAGATGTTATACTGCAGCCCCCTCAGTTAGCCCCTAAAACCTCCAGAGATGTTATCTGTTATTTGGAAAAACAACCACCTTTATCATCCTTTAGGACAATCATATGCATTAGGTAGAGAAGAAGAGGGATAGACAAACACAATGAAATGGGAAAATTAAACCTGCATAATTATGCCTAAATGGTCATCTGCCTATAATTTGCGTCAGTCTTTTTTCTGTCCGGACACTTGTAACATTACTTAACTTACCAAATGAATACATCTGTCTTATGCTCCGTCTCCCCTTGTCTAGATGGAGCGTGAGAAGGTGTCTCTGATGTCCACGCTGCAGGACTCTCAGAAGCAGCTGGAGCAGGCCCACGGGGCCCTGGAGGAGCACCAGGAGAAGGTCAGCCGCCTCAGCGAGAACCTCAATGCCATCCGGAGGCTCCAGGCCAGCAAGGAGCGCCAGTCAGCCCTGGACAACGAAAAGGAGCGCGACAGCAACGACGACGGAGACTACTACGAGGTGGACATCAACGGACCCGAGATCCTGGAGTGCAAGTACAAGGTAATGAAACATGTATACACATATACACAGATGTTGAAGCTACTGTCTTCCTAAAACTCTGGCTATTGCTAAAACTCTGGCTATTCCTAACTCTGCCTCTGGTTGTCTCAGGTTGCGGTGTCGGAGGCAGGTGAGCTAAAGGAGGAGCTGAAGACCCTGAAGGCAGAGTACCAGTCCTGTCAGTCACGTCACGAGGAGGAGCGAGGCCGTCTGGAGACTGACGTCACGGCCCTGGGAGAGAAGCTGTCCTCCCTGGAGAAGACCAGCCGCGTGGAGAGAGAGGAGAAGGCCGTCCTGGCGAAGGAGCTCCGCAAGGTGAGAAACACCCTCCATGATACAGTGCCCCTAATGTCTTAGGCTAGTTAATGTTTTTTTTTTGTGGTGTTATATTGATGAGTGGTTATCTGTAGTCAATTATTTTCACTTTTCTCTGTGTAGGAATTGTTTGTACTTTTTCCTCACACTTGCAACCCAGATTTCTCTCTTCGATCAAATTGTATTAATTGACAAAGTTTCTCTCTTTCTATCTGTAAAGGTGAGTGACGTGGCGGGCGAGTCCCAGGGCAGCCTGAACGTGGCACAGGACGAGCTGGTCACCTTCAGCGAGGAGCTGGCCACCCTCTACAACCACGTGTGCATGTGCAACAACGAAACTCCCAACCGCGTCATGCTCGACTTCTACAAGGAGGGCAAGGGCGGGCGCACGAGTCCCGAAGGTCGCGGCCGCCGCTCCCCCATCCTGCTCACCAAGGGCCTGTTCCCCGTCCCCGATGCTGCCGACAGCGCCTTGTCCCCTGTCTCCTCTTCCCCCTCGCCCCGGGAGCCAATGAACGTGTACAACCTGGTGGCCATCATCCGGGACCAGATCAAGCACCTGCAGCTGGCGGTGGACCGCACCACAGAGCTGTCCCGTCAGAGGGTGGCGTCTCTGGAGCTTGGCGCCGTGGCTGACAAGGACATGGAGGCCTGCATGGAGGAGATCCTCAAACTCAAGTCCCTGCTCAGCACCAAGAGGGAGCAGATCGCTACACTGAGGACCGTGCTCAAAGCCAACAAGCAGGTCAGATACTGAACCTCCATGCTTGTATTTCCCTCCCCTAAGAATCAGTCGGGAGACTGAGGCAGGGAGGTGGCTGTCTAAAGCCTCTTCAGCTGTCGTAGCAAATGCACTGCAGCCAAGATTCATAACAAGACAACAGGGAGAGAAAGCTGGTGGCTGTGAGTGTTTGTGTGTGTCTGTGTGCCTGTGTCTGTCTCTGTGTGTGTCTATGTGATAGAGTTTTAAAAAAAGATGAAAGCTTACTAAAGCAGACACTCCCTAACAGCCCAGAACCCTAATGTTTGTGTGTCCAGTTGCTGTCAGATCTTTGAAGAGGGTGTGTGTTCCTCAGCTCCTGAATCTGACTCTCAGACAAAAGCCTCTCGTAAAGAAACACACCTGTAGTCTTTAAATCCAGCCAGCTCCCCACTGAACTGTTGTGCAAATAAACCTTCAAAGGTCACACACTAAAACAGACTCTAATGACATTAAAGCTGCAGGAAAAAGACTCAAAATGACCCATTTTATTTGGTCTGACCGTTGTTGTGTTGTGTCCCCCCTACAGACGGCTGAGGTGGCGCTGGCCAACCTGAAGAGTAAGTATGAGAACGAGAAGGCCATGGTGACGGAGACCATGATGAAACTGAGGAATGAGCTGAAGGCCCTGAAGGAGGATGCCGCTACCTTCTCCTCACTCCGAGCGATGTTCGCCACACGGTAAGAGGAGTACATTGTCACGCGCCCCGTTTAAAACAAGTTAGGAACTAGTGATGGGAGAAGAAAAAAATTGCGACAGTTACACATCGCAATATTATATCAATATTTGACTCCCAAGAATCGATTTGTAAAAATAAAAAAAAAAATTGATTAAATTTTTTTTTGTTTTTGGTACTGTAAGTAGCATAAGCTTGCGCTAGTCAACTGTACCTGCGCCAAAATGCATCCTTCTTCTCCATCTCCTTTTTAAATAGTGAGCCAACATGTTTTTAGAACTTTCGTTTCCCTGACTGATCAAAACTCATTTTCTCGTGCTCCCTCTCGTCTCTCTGAAACAGACATTACAGTGAGCAATATGTTTGGAACACCAAATCGCAATGCAATCGCAGTATCGAATCGCAATACATATAGAATCATGAGAATCACAATACATGCCACATCGGCACCTAAGTATCGTGAGGTCCCCAGCCCTATTAGGAACACACTATTAGACTCCTAGTTTAGAACACACCTTGACACATGCTCTGTCTATATACTATAACAGATTCATCTGGGCATATGATATTAGGCTCTCTCGTTCCTTTATGCTTTGTTTGCCACACTACAAGACAAGTACTACACCTACCTAGCTTACCTACAGAAATAAATCATACCAAAAGGAAAGCACTGCATCAACAAAAGCAATACCATTACAATATGATGTTTACATACAGTTGTATTGTTTACATGCATATGTATTTAGCCTACTAAAACGCTGTCGCCATGAGATTTTAATGGAAAGATTTGTTGACCAAAACACCTCGACGTCCCAGTGTCCATCTGACCACTTTTACTATGTTAACCTAGCAGTAACACCACCGATACACCATCCTAAGACCACACTCGCGACAACCACAAGGTAAATCTGTGTTTAATACCACACGGTAAGCCATATTCACCATATGCCAACGACGTGTACATAGCCTGCTTTTAATAACCGACAGGTTTAATAGGAGTGTTGTTTTTCTTTGTGAATCTGGGCCAGTGGAGGATGACCATACGACGGACACATCTCTAATCTGTAGTAATTACTATGCTGAAGAAGCAGTGTTTTATGACCAGTGACTGCTTATCAGATGGAGGGGCTACGTTAACCCCTCGCTGGCTAAGCCTGCTGATTCCCATAAGAAGCAGGCCAAAGGTTCCCCTTATAATCCCTACCTCGACCTGGTCTGGATAACTACCTCAGATACAATGTACTCTCGTTTCACCATGGTCTCACTGTACTGTAGTCTTCCTCCTGAAGGATTGTGTGTGTGTTTGTGGGGGGGGGGGGGTGACTATGAGTGTGTGTGCAATGTGTGTACGCTGTATACAAGCATGTAGACCACTGCACATTCTTGTGGTACTTTGTTTGCTCTGTTGTTTTGATGTTGAGCTCAGTGCGTCCTCCCTTCTCCTGCAAACCCTCCCTGAACCAGATGGCAACTCTGAGGCAGTCTCGCTCTGTCTTTAAGACTCCTCCACTTACAGCAAAGCTCAAATCAAGCTGTGCAGAAAGGAGAGGAGAGAAGGGAGGGCTGCTCTATCCATAGAGAGTGTGCACTCGGCACCCCTCATATTTACAGTGGAGTAATGCCACGGTGTATCTGCACTCCCAGTCCATTAGCTGGTCTTATTGAGAAATTCTATATAACTGTAGTAGCTTATTGATTAACATGGCGGAGAAAGCTGTCTTCCTCTGCAAATATGGGTGTGTTTCTGTTGTCATAACGATTTGGTGCAGTGCAGGGCCAGATGGTCTGTCGATGCGGGTGTTAAGCCATCCCTCTGAAGACATGAGAGGAAATCAGCTCTCACTGAGCACCTCAGAGGAAGCCATTTTGAAAATGACTGGCATTCTGCTTAGAATGACTTTCACTGACCAATCAGGGTTCCAAACCAAGTGTTCTTTAAGAGGTACTGGCTATTAGCAGCAGAACAAGGGTGGTAGATGTGATACAGAGGAAAATGGCGGCGCTAGAGAGGCACGCATGTGAAATGTGCCTTTCCCTTGTCCCTTTTTGCTGTTGTAAGACACTGAAGATGCTCCTAACACAACATAACAAAACATAACTCAACTCTGCTCAGGGGTCCGCAGGAAATCCCTCTGCCTTTACCTTGTATGGTGCTTTCTATGTGCCTTAGATATAATTAATGTTCTGTTTTTGCTACCCCCTATATTGTGGTTGTCACGAGACCAGTATCGCGATGCTACGATGGCAAAAAAAGCACAAAGCAGACTCTTTGGTCCTTTAAAAAACCTACTGTATGTAGTAACATTTTGTGCTATAGGAAATTGTTTTGTCTCCTTGCCACGATACCGCTGAGTATCGCAATACTGTTATCGTGACAGTCCTACCCTATATACTGCACTATAGGGAATAGGGATCCATTTTGGATACGGCCTCAGTATGTTCTGGGCTGTGTACATGCCTGGGTATTTGTGGTAGTGTTCATTCAGGTCCTTCTTGAGCCTGTACGTATTGGTATGCTAATTTTGGCCTATAGAATGATGGTGGGGAAGGAGGGGGGGGGCTCTTTGAAAGGCTTTAAGAGGCAGAGGGATGTGATTGACCCACGTTTCCCACACTCCCCCTGTTTCTTCCCTCACTCCCCTCATTTATCCTCACAGCAAAACACAAGGTCCTCTACCCTACAGAGAGAGAGGGAGTCTTTCATTTCAGCTTCTCGACATGGGGCTAATTTGAGAGTCTTTCTCATGGTTATTCCAACTTTGACATACTCAGTCGACTTAAATGTAGATTTGGGGATTCCTGAGATTTTCAGTGGACTGCCTTAGTTTCGAGTGTGTGTCCTCAGAGTGAGAGAGTTAGAGTGAATGGAGTGGGACTGATTGAATGTGCAAATCTCTGTTCGACTCTTTTGTGTAATGCAAGTTCCTAATATGTGTATTCTATGTCAGTTTGTACGTATCCATCTTGTGTATGTGTGTTGTACTCCAGCTGTGGACTGTGTTATCAGTCTACAGTAAGACCCAGTCTCTTACATTCCTACGACCAGTGCTTAATTTGAACATTTGGAGGTGAGCGAGAGAGAGGGGTGGGGGAGTTCTGAGCTGGAGTCCTTAAAATGCTTTCCAGTTTCACTGACTCACCCAATGATCACTCGTCGGTAATTTGCCTGGGCAGGAGAATTATCGAAGATGCAACTCATATGAACTTTGATCTCTTTTATTATAGTTTTTACATATAAAAAAAGTGAGAAGGAAAAAACAATCATGCCACGAGAGTTACCGGATCCGGCCAAATAGATTCCGGACCAAAACACTCGATGGAGAGGTGCAGGATCGGACTCCAATGAAGCACTGCCTGGACATGCCTGCTCTTAGCAGGCTGTAGGCACTATACATGCAAAGAATCAGTCAGCCTTCCCCCAGTCAAATCGAACAGGCACACACTCTCATTCTATCTCTTTGTGTTTCTCTGATTCCCATTTTGCTCTTACTTTCATTGTTGGTTATTTTATTCCTTCTTTATATTCCCTCTCCTCCCTCCTAAATCCTCTCACTTATCCTCCTCCACAATGACCAATGCTGTTCCCACATAGCCAGAGAACAGCCGAGGCGAGTGTGTGTGTGACAAACAAATGTGCTGTGGTGCTGTGTTTCTACACTCATTTGTCAGTATATTTAGGGTGTATGGCTGTGGAGGCTGATGAGGGGAGGACGGCTCATAATAACCTTTCCACTTATTCCGCTCCAGCCATTACCACGTGCCCGTCCTCCCCAATTAAGATGCCACCAACCCCCTGTGGTATGTGCCTGTCAGTGTAGTCCATACCCTTCCCTATGAACGTTTCATCGTGTTTCATGCAGTGCATGTGTTTGGGTGTGGATATGAGTGTATGCTGTGCACGTTATACTCTGAGTGCATGTGTGTGCAGTACGCCTGTGTGTGTCTCGTGACCCCTGGCTACTGTAGATCATCTGAGACATGGAGCCTCTGTTCCACACTATTCTGAATGTGGAGACTGTTCTTCTACAAAGGGCCAGCCGCCACCCAGGGCCATTGTGGCCCTCCAGTCCCTCTCTATCAGGCCAAGAAGGGCCCCATTGTATCCCTTCATCCCTAGAATGGAAGCCTGTATTTTTTCCCGGGAAAACCCACGCCCTCTTAGACCCTCCACCCAGCATGGCTGGTCCATCTTAAAGGGCACTGTGACCCCTGGGAACCCCCCCCCCCCGCCCCCCCATTCGCCATCTCACACTGGGTCAAATGAAGCTGCACTGATCCCCTTTGTCTGGGTGTGTCCCCCAGTGGGAGTCCGACTGCACGCCCACGCGGGGGGACTGGGTTTGTGTTTGTGTATGTGGTGGGAGAGGATGTATACATCGTGGGGAGTGCCCATGTGCAATAACACAACACTTCAACGAGCCAATAGTAAGAGACTGAATAGCAACATTCGGTCCTATGTGACCAATGAGAAGACGCACTGGGCACAGTCATCAGTTCAACTTTCGACTTCTTGTAAAGTCCATTCCCTGATGAATTGATGCTGTTCTGAGGGCAAAAGGGGGTGCGACTCAATATTAGGAAGGTGTTCCTAATGTCTTTTCCACTCATTGTAGATTGTAATTGACACTTGGAAGTGTAGAGGAAACATTCCAATCCACAAGATAGAACAGGGAGTGTTTTTGTCCCACATTTAGATTCACAGTAACCTTTAATTCCCCTGATATAGACTGTTCTTGTCCTGCAGGTAGGTCTGAAGGAGTGTTCTGAGATGCCAGGAATTTCATTCCAATGTGGGTTAGGCTGAATGACAGCTGGAAGGGAAGGTGGTGTACTGCACAGATCTCTGCAGAGGTGTGGCTACCATTATCACTGGGGAATGTCATCTCAGATCGCTGTGTTAGCAGGATGGAGACAGGTGGGGGGGTGGGAGTGACTGCAGGTACCGAGAGTAGATGAGTTTGAAAAAAGGCTAGAGAAAGGCAGAGGCAGACAGAGAAGAGGACATTAAGAGAGGAGGATGGAGGAAGGATGATGGAGATATAAATGAAGGATGGAGGGAGGATGACAGAGAGATGAAGGTGAGATGTAATATGAGGGTGCAGAGAAAGGAAAGAGGGGTAGAGAGAGTGAAGGGCAGAATGATTAATAATGAAAGAGGAAGGATGTAGCAGATGAAGGACAGTGATATGAACCCCTGCCTCTACATTCCAGGCAGCATGACCTAGTTTTTTGGACCTGCATGGCCCTAACACACACTTAAGTGCTCACAGTGAGTGAGTGAGTGAGTGAGTGAGTGAGTGAGTGAGTGAGTGAGTGAGTGAGTGAGTGAGTGAGTGAGTGAGTGAGTGAGTGAGTGAGTGAGTGAGTGAGTGAGTGAGTGAGTGAGTGAGTGAGTGAGTGAGTGAGAGAGAGAGAGAGAGAGAGAGAGAGTGAGAGAGAGAGAGAGAGAAAATAAATATCTTGTGCTATTTCACACTAACGTGAGAGGCAGAATTGATATTTGATGTTATATTACACTGGTGCTAGAGAAAGAGTGGAGAGAGTTGTTTGAGTGATAGCGAGAGGAAGGAACATCTCAGTTTGGTGAGTTTAGAAGTATTTCTTCCATACTTTTCTTTGCACCTCTGTTGTTTGCTCTCTCCCTTAGCCCACTCCTAAAGGGACACAGGGGGGGATCTTGGAGTTGGGTTAAAGCTTTCCTCCTTTGTGTGTGATCTACGATTAACTTACTCCGTGCTCAGACTCCTCATATTGTCATGCAGACAGACGTCCGGGTAGAGCTGCTTTCAACCTCAGCCCTCAGCCTCGCTGTTCATGAATGTTAATTACACCAATAGGGGTTATAATCAACATCAACACAGCCCACATGAACCCCAACCCCGGGATACATTCAAATGGGATGTATGTTCAGACATTAAACTCTTCATATATAATGCATACTGTGTTTGGATATTAGCAGTACAAAGTGAATCATGCGTAGCTGGGCTTTTAGTGAATAGTAAACACATCTCTACATTTTCTACTGGCCCAGTGCAATACAGATGAGGTCTTAAGTGAGTCTTGTGGGGGTGAAATTAGTTCCTATTGTTCTTACTTGAATAGGATGTTTAAAGTCTATAGTGCTGAGCATTAACCAACATTTTAGTTATTTTTTTTCAGTTATTTTTCATCTACACCTTTCAATTATTTGGATTTAAAACATATTTCCTGCAATTCTACACATTTTGTTGTAAGGTGCAGAGAAATGTTGCAGTTTTAAAGCAAATGTTCTTGCAATTCAATGCATTTTGCCATGTCTAATGTTTATTCATATTTAAGTGACTCGAACATTACGGCAAAGTCTATGGGCCCCCAAAAAATTGCTAAAAAACATTAGCTGACATGGGCTAGTTGATCTGGACATTTCTGACAAGTTATAAATAGCTCTCCAAGGTATGCAATGACTAACATGACTCATGATGAGGAACTGATGATGCACTACCCAATTTAGTAATGTTACCTTGTGCATTCTACTATTACAACAAAGAGTACGTTTAAAGCCGGACTCAGTTCCTTTCCAGTTTGGGAACCACTGGTTTAAGTGATTGATAGTGTTCAGCAGTCATAAAAGTATGCCATATTTTCATTGAAATACTACAAAATAGTGATTTTGTCAGACAGCATAGGAAGCAGCCCTATAGAGATGAGGTGATGACTGGAAATAAAATAAAACAAATTTAATATACACAACAGCTGAAATATTTTATTAATGTAACGTAATGTGAATAAATGATGGTTAATAATGGGCATTCTGTAACGGCTTTCTTCTATCTCCTCCTCGGACGAGGAGGTGTAGCAAGGATCGGACCAAAATGCAGCGTGGCTATTGCAATCCATGTTTATTAAATAATAAAGAAACACGAACTTACAAAAACAATAAACGTAATGTGAAAACCGAAACAGCCCTATCTGGTGCAAACACAAAGACAGGAACAATCACCCACGAAAACACTCACAGAATATGGCTGCCTAAATATGGTTCCCAATCAGAGACAACGATAATCACCTGACTCTGATTGAGAACTGCCTCAGGCAGCCCTAGACTACTTAGACACCCCACAAAACCCCTAAGACAAAAACACACCACAATAACCCATGTCACACCCTGGCCTGACCAAATAATTAAAGAAAACACAAAATACTAAGACCAAGGCGTGACACATTCACAACCATCATGTGACTTGTATTAATTGTTTTATTCTGTGATGTTACAGCATTCAACCCACATAGTGCATTTCATGTTTTAAAAAAAATATCAAAACCGAAATCGAAAACCATGATTAATTTTTCATAATCGAACCGAAAACGAACTGACCTCAAAAAGCACTTATCGCTCAGCACAAGAAGTTTAGGACAGAGAGGTTTCCAGGGAGAAGAGAGTGGTGCTGGGGGAGATGGAGAGATAGTCTGATGAAATGGTAGAATGCCGGATGGCAAGGCTCTGGTAGACACCTCAAGGGCTTTATCTGGTGGAGAAGACACTGGGGAAGTAGGTCAAAGGTCAAGACGAATGTAGGTTAAGCCTTTTTTCTTGCATTGATTTTCTGTGGGCTTGAAGGTCAGTGAAATCCATCTGAAATAGCCACAGACAATATGAACAGTCAGATTGGAGATCCAGACCATTACCAATGGTAGTGAACCATACAGACCACAGTCACTGTCAGATCACTGTGCCTTTGGCTGTTAACACTGGAGGTTTCTACTGCCACCTATTGGATGGCTAGTGAAAATGCAGTAAATGTTTAAGGACTGAAATCTCACTGACGTTGGCGACAAATGCCTTATTCTAATGTAATCTCTCTCCCTCCATCCCTCTCTCTCTCTCCCTCCTTCTACTGTAGCTGTGACGAGTATGTGACTCAGCTGGATGAGATGCAGAGACAGCTGTCTGCGGCAGAGGATGAGAAGAAGACCCTGAACTCCCTCCTCCGTATGGCCATACAGCAGAAGCTAGCCCTGACCCAGCGCTTGGAGGACCTGGAGTTTGACACCGAGCAGACCCGCCGCGGGGGCAAACCTAAAGGCAGGACCGCCAACGGCAGAACCACCAACGGCCAGACCAACACCGCCAACAACCCCCACGTAAGTCTCGGGCTCACCTGCGCCGGCATCGGTCGCCCCAGTGAGCACAACATCATGCCCAACGGCATCCTGGGAGGCCCAGTGGTCTTCTGCAGCGAGAAGTACAAGATCTACTGCGACTGAAGCGGCTGCATTGTCAGCACGGGACTGCTGTGTACAGAGGGGAGGAGCCCGAGGTCCTCCCCTGACTTAGTGTTAAAGAGCCCTACTATGCTCGCTTAGCTCCCTGCCTGCTCAGCCTGCAGCCTCATAGAGCCTGGTGTGTGTCTAACCTATAGTACATACTTATGCCTATGGCCACGTATGGCCACTCACGCCTGCTAGTGTAAACGCTTAGGGGAATGCAGCTGTGTATGTACTGTACCGTACAGTACAGTGTGCCCTAGAAGTTTGGGATTGTAGTAGACATAATGTATGGCATGTGGATATGGCCTCAACCGGCCGCCGTTGGGCTTCTGTGGATATTATGGGGTGTCACTTCTTTCCGCCGTCATGGTGCTGTACTTATGATGATGTAAAAGGTGGCAGCTTTTGTGCTTAGTGTGTTCTGACCCCCCCTGAGTGTGTTGCCTGGTAACCATAATGCATTTGGGGGGTGGGGACTTGTGAAGAGGGTGTCACTTTTAGGATCATGTGACAGAAGTTGACGTCCTCTCCTCGTTTTGCTTGCCTGTTGGTGTTGGTGCTCCTTCGATAAAGCCCCCGCTCCTCTTCCCCTCTCTCTCCTGGCCCCCCAGGACTGAGCCAGCCCCAGCAACCCACTGACCAATCAGGTTGCTCATAAACAAATGAAACAAAACAATATGCAAACTCCCCCTGCTGTTGCTAGGGAGCCCAGTGTGATTTGCTGGATTTTCTAACTGAAATTCAAAATTCTCAAAGCGGGTTGGCTGATAATTAATGATGTCGGAGGTGGGCGGTAAAGGAGCACCTAAGACCACAGGTGTTTCATTTCAAGATCCTTTAAGCTGTACACCAACGCGGTAGAGTCAGGCAGTCCAATCGCATGGCTTTGCAGCTGAAAATGCTACTGAGCTTTATAACAGTTTTTCTCTGTAAACAGGTGTGTCACAGCACATGCACATGTGCTACAGGGCTCTACATCTGAACCAGAGCAGTTATTTAACTTCTGCAGAAATAAACAGAGGGCTATTCCATGTGACCCAGTATATGTCATATTGGGTGGATTCTCTCAGCCATATTACTTAAGAACGAAAGAAAATGATCAAATAACTGTGAACAGATACAATATAGTTTTGATTGATGGTGATTTTTGTAATAACAGAAAAGATCCTAAAAGAGCACAAAAATCAATGGCACCCAGATCCGGATCGTAATTCTACAAACAAAACCGACCAATATCCCTCGGCAAAGTGCCTGTCGACCCAAACACTTGAAATCAACTACATCTATATATCGATGTAAAGCCCTGTCTTTGTGTCTGTCAGCCTAATGCTGATCTCTCTTCCTCTCTCTCTCCCTGTCGCTTCTCTCTTTCTCTTTTGGGAGGCCCTTTTGAGCTCTCAAATGAACTATGTGTGGTTATGTGGCTGAAAACCCTGTCCTCCTCACGTCTCAAACGTGTGGTTCGTCGCTTTGTTGTCATGACAACCCCTCTCTCTTTTAGATTGTCAGCAGCTTGCTCGCTCTACAACACCACTCTCCCTTTAAGTAGAGAGGGGGATTGTGGGGAAAACCCCTGGATATTGTCAGGTAACGTCCTTGCGCACGTGTGTTCTGGAACCCTGCCTGTGTGTGTGTGTGTGTGTGTGTGTGTGTGTGTGTGTGTGTGTGTGTGTGTGTGTGTGTGTAATCTCAGCTCCGACACTGAGGTGAAAGACCCTTGTGTGTATGTCGTTTTCTCCAAATATTGCAAATAGATTCATTTCTGAGATGCTGTGTGGATGTGAGAGGACAACCAATGTACTGTCTTTATTACCCCCCCCCCCCCCCAAAAAAAATAGCTTTAACCCTTGCAATCTAGTGCCAGGCAGATTAAAAAAACTGATGTGGGGCTTGTGTTAGATAGATCCATGTAATGCATACACGGTATTAGCTTTGTGGCGCTAAAAGCAGGGTTGATGCGAAGAGATTCTTGGAAGATTAATTCAATTATGCTTTTTAAAACTATATATTCTTAATAATACGATCGTAATCAGGTTCTAATCTTCTAGGATACTCCTAGGCCACCTCTCTCGGGTATGGAGAGGGAGAGCTTTGGTTCCTCCGAACGAGGGACGTCCTCAACCCTGCTTGAGTTGAGTATGTGCTGCGCTGCCCTACGAGGCCTTTAGTCACGCCACACAGTATGGAGACGAGGCTATCGCTCACATCAGAGAAGAACCTCCATGGGAGGGGAAATCACTATTCTGTTCTTGTTCCACTTAAGCGAAAGTGATAGAATCACACTTTGTGTCAGTTTGCTCTGGGTGTAGAGAGTGGGAGAGGAGAGAGAAGTAATACTGGTGTTTAAAAGCACCTGCACCCGAAAGACGAGCTCTCTCAGCCGATTCTGAACATGATTTTGATACTGTGTTTGGGGAAATGAGTTCCAGGGTTTTCTGAGGGAGATGCTCTAAGATGACAAATGTATTTACATGAGGTTTTTGTTTGACTACTTTGTCTCTAAATGTGGTATTTTACCAGTGGACATTGATTCAAATGAGTTGACCTTCTATCCCTGTTCCCTTGTGTAGGCACTATAGATTCACTGAATAATCTATATATTTCATAATCCAGGATGTGATTGTGGCTAGAGAGACCCTCGCTAGTTCTCTTGGTTTAGTTTGAAATCAATGTCTGTTTATCTGGTGTCATCAATAGAATGCCACCAGAATAAGCTCCCTCCTACCTCTGCCTTTAGGCTCCGCCCACTTCACCTTTGAGTTCTCTCACACGCTCTTCGTCTGATTCCTGATTGGTTGAACGCCTGCACGCTAAAAAACACACCCGTTCTCATTAACCTGCATGCCAGTAAGGAAAGCCCTTCCTATAACTGACCTGGCTCTGGGGTGTGGATTAAACTCTTGGGACTCATCATGTGTTTTGGAGGTGTGTCAAAGGTCATGGTACTTGTGAGGTCATCAGCTTCTTGCACTCACTGGTCTTCCTCGTGCAGTGGTGCTTTTATATCAGCTCCTCTGAAACATATTGACACAATGTTGATATGACAGTCTGCTTCAGCACTACTAACCCAGTTTGCACCAACCGCTAGTTAGTAGCTACTTTAACTAACTGGGCCTTCGGTGTACATCTTTTTACTCTTCCTTATTTCATGTTTTTGATTGGAATGGAATCATTTCTGAGGAAGTTAACATCTCTCTACCAGTAATGCACATTTTTATGTTTTCTTTGTTTCTCCGTTTTGCAGTCATTTAATTCTGCCCGGAGGAGGATCCTCCAACACAGGATCCTCTCACAATGCCGATGTCACATTCATTGTGCAGAAAACAGATATCCCTATAGGCCAAGATTATGAAACCCACTTCAAGACTAAAAAGATCAAATGAAATCTCTGATATGAAAATCCAATATTCCTCCAGGTTGCCCTTTAACTCGCAATATAGCACGACCTCTATGTCCTATGCATGGGAATGAACAAGGTATTTCACATTTCCCCTCGCTGCTGCCGATGCTCACAAGTACAGTGAACTCTGCCCTCCTCATGAAATGATGATCAGAGTTTGTGATTGGCGGAGTTATCCCTCCAATGAGAAGCCAGGGGAACCATGGTCTTTTCTTAATGTAAATCAACCAACTGTTTTGTCTGGTTTGATCTTCTTTTGTTTTAGTTGATTTGTTTTCTTTAACCTGTGCACTTTTATTATAGGATTATATACCTTTATATTATTAACCTAGGAAAGGTTTGTAGTGCTAAGGTTTGTGACTTATTTAGTCAAGTATACACATATATTAATAGGAATATATTTCCTCCTGTATATGGTCTCTTTGTACCATCTACGGAGACCATTTACTCTCCTAAAGTCTCAGCGCAAACCAGAGTCCATCTATTGTTATTATGCTTCTGAGAATTGATCCATCTGAATAACCATCCTTTTATTGTTATGTCTCATCATATTGCTTTATTATGCTGTTGGTTTGGTTTTATATGTATGTTCTACTGCCATGTTCTAAACAAAATCCAGGGTGAGCTAATTCTGGGGTTTTCATGTATTTATTATTCCTAGGAATAGTTCAAAGCTAACGCGCAGAAACTTGACGACGCTCTGATTAAAAAAAAATTGGTAAGAAGTTCTTGGGGGGAAAAATGGAGTGACAAAATGATTTTGTTTTTTTCCATCTTCTTACCAGGGGTGTCACACTGATAAGGGATCACTGGCTCACAGAATTCTCTGCAAGTGCAACGATTAAATTCCAAATTGGAATTGTTTAATTCTCTCTTTGTTTATCGTGCCAAATCCTGGTACACCGTTTAGGTTTGAAAAGATTCAAGAATCAGAAAGACATGCCGTACATCAGTGAGAAAGGTGTAGTTTGGGGCAGTGGCTTTCTGCTGAAGCGCTACCCGGGTTTTGCTTTGGGTTTGTTTTGTTCTTCATTCTGACCAGTAGTGCCTTTCATTGTTTCAAGGGAGAATTGTAGACTAGTACTTTGTGTTTGTTTTTTAGGGGAGGAGTTTGGGTTGAATGACTTTGTGAGCAGCAATAAATGCAAAGAGGAGTAGCCCTTTTTGCAGGAGTGAGATGATCGTTTTGAAATTAGCTCAATTCAACTGATATTGTATTGAATTCTGCAGGTCAGTGATCCCAACAGCAAATTCAGGGGTATTGAGAAAATGTAGTTTTTTTAATCAAAATTTGGGAACCAAAAGAAATCCCTTTGGCCTCATTTTGAACAAAATGTTCCATGCACCACTATGTGTTTGGGCAGATCAGTGTACTATTGGAAACATTGACATGATCTCTAGCTTTGTATGGTGAAGGTAATGTAATATCTACAGTATTGTTGGCAAATGTGCAGAGAGCGCATTTGTTTTAGTTTTTTTATCGAATTTTTTTTTTTACATCATATATTAAAGTGTTGTGATTTCAGGAAATAGAAAACAGATTTTGCATCAACAAGCTTGAATAGTGCCATCCTAGCCAATGCTTGTTTGTTGAGGCGTAAAAAGTTATCAATACGGTTGAGAAGCGAAAAATACAGAGAAAATAAAGTGCAATTTAAATGCTGTTTTACAAGGAAAATAAAAGTTTTCTGTTTGCTGGAAGCGATAGCATTGTGATAATACACTAGCCGTGCAAACTTTATATTGTCATATTGTGTTTCAGTATTGATCCATATTGAGTTTGATACCTTTATATGAAATAACGACTTAATCTGTATGTTGGTATTTATTTGGATTGTCATGCAGTACTGTATTCTTATCAATAATGTGCATTATAATTAGTGGCATATTGATTACAACTTATTGTCATATGCATGTTTTTCAGTCATGGGAACCTTTACACAGAATCGAAAACAAACCTATAACTTTGGAGATGCTGAAAAAGTGAAAAAATAAAATGATGAAAAAATGAGTTTAGTCTAATGTATTACTGCTGAGCTAATCCTATGAAAGTGTTGTTTTGTTTTCCTATACAGAGGTGTTATGTCTGTGTAAAGGTAGTCATACTGGTTAAAATCAATAAATGTGACTAAAAAAAGACAAAAGTGTCCCGTGTGTATTTTCATCCCAAACTCATCCCACTGTAAGTAAATTAACAGTTAACTTTGGAGCCAGTCTGATGCTGCAGGCTCCCCCTCAGAAGATCCCCAGCTGGGAAACAGAATGAGGGGGGACTTCCCAGCTGTCTGTAAAGACTCCATGACATGATCAAATTTCACACAATGCACAAAACTCTTCCACCCCCACCTTCTGTCTGGCTCCCCCTCTTTTTCCTCTCTCCCTGCCCTCATCCTTTGTCTTCTCTATTCTTCCTGTTATTTTCCATTTTCTTTTTCTGTTCTCCACAACATCCCTTTATATCTCTTTAACTCTCTAGATCTTTATTTTCTCTCCCATTTACTCTCTTTTTCTGTCCTTTCCCTCTCTTTTATCCATAATTTGCTGCTGTGTATTAAAAACTCCCGCATACAAACAAACCCGGTGACTCTTGACCTCTCCACCCCCAGTAACTTCCTGTCCATGCTCCGTTAGGACCAGTTTCCATGAGTCATAAAGACTTGCCCCGTTTGTCTCATGCAACAGTTTTATACCACGTGGATGGTTTTATATGGCAAGAATATGTAGAGCGCTATTGATTTTCAGAAAATAAGAATTGATACAAAATACAGAAACAGATGAACAATGCAAGTGATAAAATAACTGGTCCCATACAGAAGCTGTCATTCTACAAATATAAGGATTTATTGTATTCTAATGTCTAAAGTTTATAAATTGCATTTTTAGACCACCGTACAATTTTGATTAATAACCATCTTACAGAAGTAGGATGGAAACAAAAGGACCATTCATTGAGTTTTTAAATAATCTATCCCAGCGAGAGATGGTGGGAGAGATGCGAAAGTTCTGCAAGCAGTAACGCCTGATTTCCTCCTCTAGTCCTCTCTGTAAAGGGGGGCTGATGAGGATGGCTGGCTTTGTGTTTCTGAAACCCCACAAGTACAGAACAAATTCTGTTCCAAATCTGGTTACATTGAAAAGCAATGTGTGTGTATGGCCAACAGTGAGTGTGATGTCTGAGTGATAGAAGAAGTGCTCTAATCAAGACAATCAATGGTTTGCATGCAGGGCTGAAACATAAAAACTATAATACACACTATTCATACACAAAGAATCACATACAACTAGGCTACAGTGTACCATTTACCAACCACACTACATAACAGAGACTGCCCCAACTGAAAAAGTCCCGATTTGCAGAATCAGGATACTGTATGAAAGAAAGGTGGGAGGTCACTCCATTGGCAGTCTATGACATCACTATCCCCCACAGTGGACGCTTTGTCGTCATGGCATCTCCCCCATTTCCTGTTCATTATGCCATATGGAATATGGGTCAGTGGAATATGTTCTATCCCACTGCTCCATTCCAAATTCAGGTGGTGTGATTGTACCTGAAGTAGCATGCTGCGTCGTCTCACAGTGGTTGGTGCAGTATCCTCTCTGACCAATTGGGGTCACCATAACACTGACAAATACAGTGGTATCCAGTGTCTGTCTGAATCCAATGAGATTCTTCACTCTTTTTTGAGTGATATGATATGGGTATGTGTTTGTGCACAAGCGTGTTTTGTATGTATGTGTGTCTGGGTGTGTACGCAATGTTGAGTGTGAGTGTGTACGCAATGGTGAGTGTGCTGCTGTCAGTGGAGTGGGACTACTAAACCGTAACCTAACACAAAGAGCCCTCTCTCTTTCTCAGCCACTCCTGTCATGTGATGAGCTGAACACATGAGGACCCTGAAGGAGCATTGAATGCATCAGGTGGTGCACAGTACACACACACACACACACACACACACACACACACACACACACAGTTACACCACACGGCCAAACAGACAGCCTCGCCATGTCTGACTCATGTGTCTCTGACTACTGTGCGCACACACACACACACACACACACACACACACACACACACACACACACACACACACACACACACACACACACACACACACACACACACACACACACAAACACACACACACACACACACACACACACACACACACACACACACACACACACACACACACACACACACACACACACACACACACACAGGAGGTTCCACACACAGCAGGTCTGACGAACTGTGTGACCTCATCCTCATCATACACCAAACATTCTGGCTGGACAGGGATGTGTCTTCTCCCCTATGCTCATGAGAGAAATGGATACTCCAAAAGAGATCTATCTCTCTGTAATCTGTAGATGTGTGTCTCTACCCTTGTTCTCATTGAAATCATGACAAAACATGTCATGCAAAATGTTCACTTTATTTTCAGTTCACACTCTTTGATGAGTACTGTGGTTTGATAACAGCAGAGGAGGTGTGATTTGAAATTGGTGTGAAAGAAGTGGATGGCCTAACTCACACCTTCCCTCCTTTCCCCCACATCTCTCTTATCTCTCTGCCTACCTTTCTTTTTCCTCCAATTCTCTGCGCTTCTCTGACTCCCTCCCCCCATTTTCACTCTGGTTCTTTCTGTCCTTCCATCCTCTCTCCTTTATCCATTTCCCTCCCTCTGACTATCTCTCGCCATCTCTCTCTTCACTCTCAATTTCAATTCAATTTAAGGGGCTTTATTGGCATGGGAAACATATGTATACATTGCCAAAGCAAGTGAAATAGATAATAAACAAAAGTGAAATAAACAATACAAAATTAACAGTAAACATTACACTCCCAAAAGTTCCAAAAGAATAGATACATTTCAAATGTCATATTATGTATATATACAGTGTTGTAATAATGTGCAAATAGTTAAAGTACCAAAGAGAAAATAACATAAATATAGGTTCATTTTACAATGGTGTCTGTTCTTCACTGGTTGCCCTTTTCTTGTGGCAACAGATCACTAATATTGCTGCTGTGATGGCACACTGTGGTATTTCACCCAATAGATATGGGAGTTCATCAAAATTGGATATATTTTCAATTTTTTTGTGAGTCTGTGTAATCTGAGGGAAATATGTGTCTCTAATATGGTCATACATTTGGCAGGAGGTTAGGAAGTGCAGCTCAGTTTCCACCTCATTTTGTTGGCAGTGTGCACATAGCCTGTCTTCTCTTGAGAGCCAGGTCTGCCTTCGGCAGCCTTTCTCAATAGCAAGGCTATGCTCACTGAGTCTGTACATAGTCAAAGATTTCCTTAATTTTGGGTCAGGCACAGTTGTCAGGTATTCTGCCACTGTGTACTCTCTGTTTAGGGCCAGATAGCATTCTAGTTTGCTCTGTTTTTTTGTAAATTCTTTCCAATGTGTCAAGTAATTATCTTTTTGTTTTCTCATGCTTTGATTGGGTCTAATTGTGTTGCTGTCCTGGGGCTCTGTGGGTTCTGTTTGTGTTTGTGAACAGAGCCCCAAGACCAGCGTGCTTAGGGGGCTCTTCTCCGGGTTAATTTCTCTGTAGGTGATGGCTTTGTTATAGAGGGTTTGGGAATCGCTTCCTTTTAGGTGGTTGTAGAATTTAACGTCTCTTTTCTGGATTTTGATAATTAGCGGGTATCAGCCTAATTCTGCTCTGCATGCAGTATTTGGTGTTTTATGTTGCACACAGAGGATATTTTTGCAGAATTCTGCATGCAGAGTCTCAATTTGGTGTTAGTCCCATTTTGTGAATTCTTGGTTGGTGAGCAGATCCTAGACCTTACAACCATAAAGGGCAATGGGTTCTATAACTGATACAAGTTTTTTTAGCCAGATCCAAATTGGTATATCACATTTTATGTTCCTTTGATGGCATAGAAGGCCCTTCTTGCCTTGTCTCTCAGATCGTTCACAGCTTTGTGGAAGTTACCTGTGGGGCTGATGTTTAAGCCGAGGTATATATCGTTTTTTTGTGTGCTCTAGGGCAACGGTGTCTAGATGGAATTTGTATCCGTGATCCTGGGAACTGGACCTTTTTTGGAACACCAAAAAACACTTACTGAGATTTACTGTCAGGGCCCAGGTCTGACAGAATCTGTGCCGAAGATCTAGGTGCCACTGTAGGCCCTCCGTGGTTGGGTACAGAAGCATCAGATCATCAGCAAATAGTAGACATTTGACTTCAGATTCTAGTAGGGTGAGGCCGGGTGCTGCAGACTGTTCTAGCGCCTTCGCCAATTCATTGATATATGTTGAAGTGTGGGGCTTAAGCTGCATCCCTGTCTCACCCCCCGTCCCTGTGGAAATAAATGTGTGTATCTCTCTCTCTTTCAGTAACTGGTTCTATTTAGCACTGATCTGTGGCATTGACTATGGGAGCCCCCAGGTGAATCGAGGATGTTGTTATAATTATACATTATACATTATTATTACAACAATAGTCCCCAGACCTCCAAAAGATGTGATTTAGAGAGTGAAAATCTGAAACGTATTTGTTTTGCCATATAAAACCCTAGAAAACATAGGCTTTTTCACAGTGGGTGCCTTTCCTTTGCTGGGCAAGCCGTTTGGGATTTGTTTAGCAAAATATGAGTATACACACTTCTCCAGGCTCCAGTACACCACTGCATAGTGCTGATGGAAAAACAGCAGTCACACACAGAATGATGTTAAAGGTTAGGCAGTCCATTCACTCGGACATTAGCCAGTAGGTCCCAATCATAAGAATACAAAAGCACAACCATTAGGCTAAGCATTCCTAATAAGTAACTGACGACCTAAAGATTAAATGCAACAATGTTTCACACATCAGTTATTTTCAACGAGATGGCCAACAACAGCGAAGGTGCTGCAATACACAACACAGTTCCACTCACCAGATGATAATTTGAAACGTAACTTCTTGTTGAAAGTTATTCTTGAAAAGGGAGAAGATAACAAACAAGCAACAACATCCTCTTTGATAATACCTGCTGCAGCCGCTGCAAACTAGCCTATAACAAAAAATAGCTAGCTAGACCGTCAGAAAATTAATGCTTGCTATTTCGCAGTGACCTTTTGGCTTTTGAGAAGGCAGAAGCTTCCATAAGTTTTTTTGTAAAAATGGTCCCACCCAGTTGATTCCACTGTCACTCCAAAATGTTGCCCTCGTACAGTTGAACAGCAGATAGAACAGCACCTTCTATCTAGCTTCTGAAGGCTTAGCCAATGGCTGACTTGGCTAGCTAGATTTATCTCCCCAGAGACCACAAAAGAAAAATCCTGATTGGATCTTCTTTCGCTTCGATGCTAACCCTTTCCTTTCCAACAAAACTGAAGAGATTAAATCAGAACATCATTGAAAATAATAATGTAATTATAATTATAATTTTTAGTATAATTATTTTATAAATCCTTAGCCCTTCTCTGAAGTGGTAGAAGGCCCTCCTTGTTCCCCACTATGTTGGGGTTAGTTGTCACGCCCTGGTCTTAGTATTTTGTGTTTTCTTTCTTTATTTGGCCAGGCCAGGGTGTGACATGGGTTTATTTTGTGGTGTGTTTTTGTATTGGGGTTTTAGTAGGTATTGGGATTGTGGCTTAGTAGGGTTGTCTAGAAAAGTCTATGGTTGCTTGAGGCGGTTCTCAATCAGAGGCAGGTGATTATCGTTGTCTCTGATTGGGAACCATATTTAGGCAGCCATATTCTTTGAGTGTTTGGTGGGTGATTGTTCATGTCTCTGTGTTTGTTTGCACAAGATAGGCTGTTTAGGTTTTCGCGTTACGTTTCTTGTTTTTGTATAGTTTGTGTTTATTCGTTTATTAAACATGTATGAAAATTACCACGCTTCATTTTGGTCCGATCCTTGCTACACCTCTTCGTCAGAGGAGGAGATCGAAGAAAACCGTAACAGAATCACCCACCACAACAGGACCAAGCGGCGTGGTGACAGGCAGCGGCAGCAGGAGCAACTAAGTTTGGAATATACGACTTGGGAGGAAATAGACAGGTGGGCGGTCGACCCAGGGAGAGTGCAGGAGCCCGCCTGGGATTCGCTGGAGCAGTGCGAAGAGGGTTATAGGAGAATGGAGTTGAAGAGACTAGCACGGCGGCGCGGAAGGAAGCCCGAGAGTCAGCCCCAAAAATGTCTTGGGGGGGAGGCTCAGGGAGAGTGTGGCAGAGTCAGGGTTCAGACCTGAGACAACTCCCCCTGTTTATCGTGAGGAGCCAAGGAGGAGACCAGAAACAGAGCCGGTGTTGGAGGTGAGCGAAGCAGAGACTGTGAAGGAGTTAATGGGGAAAGTGGAGGAGAGAGTTATGAGGGAGTTGCTAGTTTGGTGCTTTAGGTACGATATTCGCCCGACGGAGCGTGTCGGGGATTTGATGGCACCTGGGTCAGCGCTCCATACTCGTCCTGAGGTGCGTGTTAGTCGGCTGGTGAATATTGTGCCAGCCTCACGCACCAGGCCTCCTGTGCACCTCCCTAGCCTTGCACGTCCTGTGCCAGCCCTGCTCTCATGCTCTCCAGTACGCCTTCACGGTCCGGTCCATCCTGTGCCACCTCCACACACCAGTCCTCCGGTGGCAGCTCCCCGCACCAGGCTTCCTGTGCGTGTTCTCGGCCCAGTACCACCAGTGCCAGCATCACGCACCAGGCCTTCAGTACGCCTCGCCTGTTCAGCGCTGCCTGAGCCTTCCTCCTCTCCAACGCTGCCGGAGTCTCCCGCCTGTTTAGCGCTGCCAGAGCCTTCCTCCTCTCCAGCGCTGCCGGAGTCTCCCGCCTGTCTAGCGCTGTCAGAGCCTTCCTCCTCTCCAGCGCTGCCGGAGTCTCCCGCCTGTCTAGCGCTGTCAGAGCCTTCCTCCTCTCCAGTGCTGCCGGAGTCTCCCGCCCGTTTAGCGCTGCCAGAGCCTTCCTCCTCTCCAGCGCTGCCGGAGTCTCCTGCCTGTTCAGCGCAGCCAGAGCTGCTAGTCTGCATGGAGCAGCCAGAGCTGCCAGTTTGCATGGAGCAGCCAGAGCTGCCAGTTTGCATGGAGCAGCCAGAGCTGCCAGTCTGCATGGAGCAGCCAGAGCTACCAGTCTGCATGGAGCAGCCAGAGCTGCCAGCCTGCATGGAGCAGCCAGAGCTGCCAGTCTGCATGGAGCAGCCAGAGCTGCCAGTCTGCATGGAGCAGCCAGAGCTGCCAGTCTGCATGGAGCAGCCAGAGCTGCCAGGCTGCATGGAGCAGCCAGAGCTGCCAGTCTGCATGGAGCAGCCAGAGCTGCCAGAGAAGCTAGATCCGCCAGTCAGCCAGGATCCGCCAGTCAGCCATGATCTTCCAGATCCGCCAGTCAGCCAGGATCCGCCAGTCAGCCAGGATCTTCCAGATCTGCCAGGATCCGCCGTTCAGCCAGGATCCGCCATTCAGTCAGGATCTGCCAGAACCACCAGCTAGCCAGGATCTGCCAGAGGCAACTACCTGCCTGAGCTTCCTCTCAGTACTGGGCTTCCTCTCGGTACTAGGCTTCCTCTCAGTACTGGGCTTCCCCTCAGTGCTGAGCTTCCCCTCAGTGCCGAGCTACCCGTCAGTCCCGAGCTACCCCTCAGTCCCGAGCTACCCCTCAGTCCCGAGCTACCCCTCAGTCCCGAGCTTCCCCTCAGTCCCGAGCATCCCCTCAGTCCCGAGCTTCCCCTCAGTCCTGAGCTTCTACCTCAGTCCCGAGCTGCCCCTCAGTCCAGTGGGGTCCTTGGTGAGGTTTACTAGGACAAGGTCGGCGGCGAGGGTCGCCAATCATGTTTAATAATGATACAAGGGGACTAAGACTTGGTTGGAGTGGGGTCCACGTCCCGAGCCGGAGCCGCCACCGTGGACAGACGCCCACCCGGACCCTCCGATATGGGTTTAGGTGTGCGGCCGGGAGTCCGCACCTTGGGGGTGGGGGGGGGGGGGGGGGGTTCTGTCACGCCCTGGTCTTAGTATGTTGTATTTTATTTATTTATTTGGCCAGGCCAGGGTGTGACATGGGTTTATTTTGTGGTGTGTTTTTGTATTGGGGTTTTAGTAGGTATTGGGATTGTGGCTTAGTAGGGTTGTCTAGAAAAGTCTATGGTTGCCTGAGGCGGTTCTCAATCAGAGGCAGGTGATTATCGTTGTCTCTGATTGGGAACCATATTTAGGCAGCCATATTCTTTGAGTGTTTGGTGGGTGATTGTTCATGTCTCTGTGTTTGTTTGCACAAGATAGGCTGTTTAGGTTTTCGCGTTACGTTTCTTGTTTTTGTATAGTTTGTGTTTATTCGTTTATTAAACATGTATGAAAATTACCATGCTGCATTTTGGTCCGATCCTTGCTACACCTCCTCGTCAGAGGAGGAGATCGAAGAAAACCGTAACATTAGTAATAATTTGTAGAGTGGCTCTATTTTCCCTCAGCGCACATTTTTTCACCATTCTAAATGTCTAAAGAATCCATATGGCGATTTGACAAAATGTTGATCGTGGTATAGAATTGAACTCACATTTTTCTGGTCTCGGTCTTGACCCCTTCCGGTCTCACCCCTCCTCTGGTCTTGGTCTTGACTCGATTTGCTCCAGTCTCCCTTTAGATGGTCTCGAACATAACACTGTTAAGTGCCGTACTCATTTTGTATGACAAGGGCATATAAACAGACATTTCACCTTGGGTATTTGAACCAGCAAATATTTGTTTACTAACCCAATGCCTTAACCGCTAGGTTACAACAATGTAGCCTACAACTTTTTTCTGTGCTTGTCCTTAGTGCCTGCTATGGCTAGCTACAGTAGCCGGACACAGACTATCACAGACTGCAGAGTGTCAGTGAATGAACAAGTGAATGGCAGCCAGCCAGCCTGCCAGCCAGCCAGTGGGCATGTCACTACAGACTCCAACACTTTGTCTGTGTTGATCAAGGGCAGACGAGGAGCGTGCAACTACAAAAAGAGGCACAAAAGTGGTTAATTGCGCATAGCTAAATTGACATGGGTTAACTCAGAGGGAGCGAGAGGGAGGGAGAGACAGGAGAGAGAAGGACCTACCACAGTCGACCATTACCCACATGATTGGCTCAAAATGGTAACACAGTTAGCCAAACAGTAGGCCTGGATATGTCTATTCAAGTTAGATAGCATTACAATATGCCACAAACATACTTTACAATCATATGGTTATTGATGGCAGAGGGTGGCTACAGACAGTAGCTCTACACAATATCACATGTTCATTGACATTATAAAAAAATGTATATTTCAACTTTATTTAACTTGGCATTAGACATTAAAATGAATTATAACTCAGGGTGTCACACCGTCACCTCAAACTTAGCATTTTTATTCTGAGGGGCGAATTAACAGTTGGTTATGATACAGAAATAGCAAAGTATTTCATATTTAAGCAAGCAATTTGGCTTTCTGCCTCAATCAATTCCTTGTTCCTCTGAAAACTAACTCACAGGGACAGCTGACAAGGTTTATTCAGCATGCTGGGAATTCAAGATGAATCAACACTGCTCATCTATGGGAGGGAGAGGGCCTGAGCAGTGACATAGAAACGCCAGTTAATATATGTGTTTCAGTGTCTTTTCTTCTCAGCCATTATTGATGAATCTAGTCAAAGGACCAAGGAGGAAGCCAAGCCCAATGATAACCATTAATGCAGTGATGGAAGCACCCAGCGACCCTTATACAAATGGCCAAATGGGGCATCGATTTAGGCCTACAGTGGTGCTCATTTCAACATATGTTCTGTTATAATGACCCTTCTAAATGGTCAGTATTAAAGGTACAACAATCTGTGTTTTCCAAAGCCTAATCCTGCCACTTTGTTTGGTAGAAGGATGGGGCTGGGTGGGAACTGACAGTCCGTGAGACTGACGTGATAGTTTGTTGAAACATATTTTGAAGCACTGTTTACGGACTCAAATACATAATCATTGGAAATATTTGATTTGGGGTTATAATATGGTAATAGCCTACGGTAATAGGTTTCAGGGTTGGGTAGGTTACTTTATAAATGTAATCACTTACTAATTGTCTGTCCAAAACTGTAATCAGTAGGTAACTTTTGGATTACCCAACACATTAACGTTACTTTTGAATTACTTTCCCCTTTAGAGGCATTAGAAGAAGACAAAAGGGATCCATCAACCACATTTGGTGTGTCGTCATAGTGTTCTCTGACGTGCTCAGGTGGAACAGACTTAAACTTGCACCATTTTAAATGCTGAATTTGATGTAATTGAGAAAACATAAACATTTTGTAGGTTAATGTGTAAAATAACTAAGCAAAAGACATGCAATAAACAACAATGTATACAAACATAATAGTCCCATGATTTACTATGTTCTACTGTACTCAATGAATGGCCATGGTTGTCGTGACCGCGCATCAGCGTGAACGCGCAACTCCTTTCTCCAGTGGCGGAGTTGAGCGCACTCAACGCATAGAGAAGAATAGTTTTGCTATAAGGAGGACAGAGCCGGGAGGAGTGAATGGATCAGTGCTCCAATGCATCAAACGCGCTCATTGGACACCCTCTTATATCCGTGAAAGAAACCCTACATGCCCGTTATGCCCTGCCGCGGAGGCTAGAGATTTTTGCCAAGAGAAGGGAAAACGCAGAGGACTCTGAAGTCGGGACACTCCTTCGTTTGAGTTGACTGTAACGTTAGTTCGCCTGTGCACTGTTTCCAATCTCCTGTGAGCCTAGCGTCGGAGAGGGGGGATTCAGCCAAGCAGGACAACAACTGTAGGCAAGATGCAGGGGGTTTCAGCAACAACTGGTAAGCCAACGCTTAGGCTACACATTTTACAGCTCTGAATTGTTCTGTTTCTTGTTTTGGGAGGTTTGTCTTGAAGTATCAATTTCTAGTGGCAGTATCGTGCCACAAAGTTACAACAGGGGAGGCTACATTGTAGCAAAAACGATCTCCTTTATGGCACAAATTTATGGAGCAAACTTTTCCTTTCTATTGTTCCCCGATTCAAGTCTAACGAATGCAGTTTATGCGGGTGACAAAGACAAACTTCAACAAACGGATTATCATTATTCGTAGGCCTACATAACAGGATATTTACCTTTCAATTAAATGTCACACACACACATCACAAAAAACGTCAAGGTCCTTGGGGAGAAGAGGGAAAATCGGCACCAAACCCCAAGTGGCAGCAGCTCTGACTTCACCATTGCCCCTGTGCCACGCATTATAAGGCATATGCTTCTCTCAGCCTTTCTCTTAGACACACACACACACACACACACACACACACACACACACACACACACACACACACACACACACACACACACACACACACACACACACACACACACAGAGCTCAGCTCTCTAGACACGGGTGGATTGAACATCTGGCAATTCTGGCAAATGCCAGATGGGCTACACAATTTTCTTGTTTGGTGGGCTGGTCGAAATTCACACGCAAAAATATATAAAGGTGACATGGCCATACTAATCTATAATGAGCCTTTGGCTGATCATTGGGCAACAGCTGGCACTTACCAAGATGGGTTTTCTGAGCTGAGGTAACGCAAATACACATTCAAAGTCAAATGCGGTATCAGCAAAGAGACCTCCCCCAACTCGTGATCAGATCGACATCCAAGATCATGGATCGTAAAAAACGGAAAGGGTGCCTATAAATGCAGAAAGAGCACATTCTACATCATCATCTCATTCAAAACGTCCTAATTTTTGTGCGTCTAAAACCATGGTTTGGTCAAACAGTAAAGTGTATTATCCTCATGATCCCTGTAACAAAAGTGTCTACCCTGCCACTGTGCCTGTGCCCTAGATAGGGCGTGCTGCTGTGATGGGCAAGCCACTCTCATCTCCCCCATGAGCTCTCGAGAAAAATGCATTCTGATCATATGACATTTCAAAATGCAATTGGGGGAAAATGCTTTCGAAGCTTCGTCCCTTGTCACTGTCGAAGAGAGAAGGGTCTCAGTTTTCTGTAGGTACAGAAAACGTTCAATTTTCAGCTCAATAGCAGCTATTTTACAACCAAGATATTTGATATGGGTTTGAGATATGCACACCAGCCATTGCAAGGGCATAGGCCGATAGATCTCGTGCTTGCAACTGCAAAGTTTATTACATTACATTTACTATTGGATGAATACATGGCTACTAGCAGTGGGTATTATATTTAGAGTTGGAGATCTAGTTAATTTGTGTTGAGTTTACACTTCCTCAGGTGATGAACCCCAAATTAATTAGCCAACATTAGTTAGTGCACATAACGATGTATGTAATTCATCTCTATGGGGGGAAAAGGAGATTCTGGAGTGCTATTTTGACTAGGGTGACCAGACACCTGGAGACAGTCCCCGATTTCCGGGGACAGTCCCCGATTTTGGTGGCCTGTGCCCGGCTGGAGCTGTCCCCGAAAATGGCCCAGATTAGCCCTCAGAAGAAAAAGCAACTCTGAAGTTAAATTGAGGCCGATATCTCAATAATCAAACAATGTATCCAATGAGATTTGCATATAAAAGTGATGTCTATCCCTGTACCAAACTCTTTTGATACCACAACCTTTTATGAGAACATTTGACCAGTGATACATTGTAACCACTGCATGAGCAACCATGCCCATGTCCAGAAAATGCATACAACAGCATAGGCTACCAAATTTAGGTGATCGTAAAATTACTAGATAGGCGAAGATTCTGTGTTATACAGTGCTTTCAGAAAGTATTCAGACCTCCCCTTTTTCCAAATTTTGTTACGTTACAGCCTTATTCTAAAATGGATTCAATATTTTTTTCCCCCTCATCAGTCTACACACAATACCTCATAATGACAAAGCGAAAACAGGTTTTTAGACATTTTTGCAAATGTTAAAAACAACAACAGAAATACCTTATTTACATAAGTATTCCCACCCCTTTGCTATGACACTCCAAATTGATCTCAGGTGCATCCAATATCCTTTGAACATCATTGATTTGAGCCCACCTGTGGCCAATTTAGTTGTTTGGACATGATTTAGAAATAAACACTACTGTCTCTATAAGGTCCCACAGTTGACAGTGCATCTCAGAGCAGAAACTATACTAAAAAGTCCTAGGAACTGTCCATAGATCTCTGAGATGTTGTGATGTGGCATATATCTGGGGATAGGTATAAAATAATTTCTAGTGTTGAAAGTTTCCAAGAGCACAGTGGTCTCCTTCATTGGGAAATTGAAAAAAATATAGAACTACCCAGACTGCCTTGAGCTGGCCATCCAACCAAACTGAGCAACCGGGCGTTGGTAAGGGAGGTGACCAAGAACCCAATGACCAGTCTGACAGAACTACAGAGTTCCTTGGCTGAGAAGAACCTGCCAGAAGGACAATAATCTCTACAGCACTTCACCAATCTGGGCTTCATGGGAGAGTGGCCAGACAGAAGCCAGTCCTGAGAAAAAGGCACATGACAGCACACCTGGAGTTTGCAAAAACGGTATGTGAAAGACTGAGATCATACAGCAAAATATTCTGTGGTCTGATGAGATAACAATTATATGTCTGGAGAAAATTAAGGCACAGCTCATCTCCCATCTAATACCATCCTTACCGTGAAGCATGGTGGTGGCAGCATTATGTTATTGGGATGCTTTTCAGCGACAGGGACCGGGAGACTGGAAAGGTTAGAGGGAACAATGAATGGAGCTAAATACAGGTACATCCTTGATGATGACCTGCTTCAGAGTGCAAACGACCTTAGACTGGGCCAAATAGTTACTTTCCAACAGGTCAATGACCCCAAGCATACAGCCAAAGCAACACTTGAATGGCTTCAGAACAAGAATGTGAAAGTCCTTGAGTTGCCCAGCCAAAGCCCAGACTTGAGTCCCATTGAAAATCTGTGGAAAGACTTTAAGATTGCTGTTCACTGCCGCTCCCCATTTAATTTAACAGAGCTTGAGAAAATCTGCAAGGAAGAAGGGGAGCAAATCCACAAATCCAGATGTGCAAAGCTGATACAGACTTACCCAAGACGACTCATAGCTGTAATCGCCGCCAAAGGTGGTTCTACAAAGTATTGATTCAGGGGTGTGAATATTTATGTGAATACATATGTAAACGAGAGAGTTCTGTATTTCATTTGAAAGTTTTCACTTTGCTATAATGGAGTATTGTGTCACGGCACACTCAGTGATGTTGCTGGTGTGGATAAAATGCCAGGGCCGAATTCTTGTCCCAGTCCGCCCCTGCCAAGACATTAATATGTTCTTTGTTGTAAAGTCCCCTCCTCATTTATCCTATGTGTTTTGTCTGATGATGATTATTAGGCTACAGGGAAATAGTTGTATTGAATGGAGGGAGGAGGAGGCTGTTTGAGATGAGGATGTTTATATGACATGTAACTGGGGGACAGGATGTTGAGGGGAGTTATAGACTGAGATATGATAAGTGTGATGAAGATGGTGATCATGAGAGGCCAATAACTGATACTTGTAGAGAGGAGTTGGTTTCTGGTGTGTTCTGCTGAAGATTATGAAGCCAGTGAACAGGGGTGATGATAATGATCACAATTAATTATAATAATGATGACCATGATCACATTCAATGATATGCAGGCTGCTATCTGGTGTGCAGGATGTAATCAGAGGGGAGTCAGAGGCTGAGGCTGATACATGGTGTGTGTATAAAGACTAGTGTTCTAATGCTCTTCTCCATGTGAATCCCTCATGGTGAGGAATATGATTAGACTGGAGGAGAGTGTCTGCAGACAGAATCTAGGAGAGAATCGCCTGGCCTCAGGATCGCCTGGCCTCAGGAATGAGATGACTAGATAGGAGAGGAAGAGGGAGCGAGAGGGAGGGAGGGAGTGGGAGAGAGAGAGTAAGAGTGAGTATGTAAACTCAGCAAAAAAAGAAATGTCCTCTCACTGTCAACTGCGTTTATTTTCAGCAAACTAAACATGTGTAACTATTTATATGAACATAACAAGATTCAACAACTGAGACATAAACTGAAGTTCCACAGACATGTGACTAACAGAAATTGAGTAATGTGTCCCTGAACAAAGTGGGGATCAAAAGTAACAGTCAGTATCTGGTGTGGCCACCAGCTGCATTAAGTACTGCAGTGCATCTCCTCCTCATGGACTGCACCAGATTTACCAGTTCTTGCTGTGAGATGTTACCCCACTCTTCCACCAAGGCACCTGCAAGTTCCCGGACATTTCTGGGGGGAATGGCCCTAGCTCTCACCCTCCAATCCAACAGATCCCAGATGTGCTCAATGGGATTGAGATCCGGGCTCTTCGATGGCCATGGCAGAACACTGACATTCCTGTCTTGCAGGAAATCACGCACAGAACGAGCAGTATGGCTGGTGGCATTGTCATGCTGGAGGGTCATGTCAGGATGAGCCTGCAGGAAGGGTACCACATGAGGGAGGAGGGCGTCTTCCCTGTAACGCACAGCGTTGAGATTGCCTGCAATGACAACAAGCTCAGTCCGATGATACTGTTACACACTGCCCCAGACCATAACGGACCCTCCACCTCCAAATCGATCCCGCTCCAGAGTGCAGGCCTCGATGTAACGCTCATTCCTTCAACGATAAACGCAAATCCGACCATCACCCCTGTTGAGGTAAAACCGCGACTCGTCATTGAAGATAACTTTTTCCCAGTCCTGTCTGGTCCAGCAACGGTGGGTTTGTGCCCATAGGCAGTCCAGCCTCTCTCAGCCTATTGCAGACAGTCTGAGCACTGATGGAGGGATTGTGCGTTCCTGGTGTAACTCGGGCAGTTGTTGTTGCCATCCTGTACCTGTCCCGCAGGTGTGATGTTCGGATGTACCGATCATGTGCAGGTGTTGTTACACATGGTCTGCCACTTCGAGGGCGATCAGCTGTCCGTCCTGTCTCCCTGTAGCCCTGTCTTAGGCGTCTCACAGTACGGACATTGCAATTTATTGCCCTGGCCACATCTGCAGTCCTCATGCCTCCTTGCAGCATGCCTAAGGTACGTTCACACAGATGAGCAGGGACCCTGGGCATCTTTCTTTTGGCGTTTTTCAGAGTCAGTAGAAAGGCCTCTAGTGTCCTAAGAGTTCATAACTGTGACCTTAATTGCCTACCGTCTGTAAGCTGTTAGTGTCTTAACGACCGCTCCACATGTGCATGTTCATTAATTGTTTATGATTCATCAAACAAGCATCGGAAACAGTGTTTAACCCTTTACAATGAAGATCTGTGAAGTTATTTGGATTTTTACGAATTATCTATGAACAAGTGTCCTGAAAAAGGGACGTTTCTTTTTTTGCTGAGTTTATGTGTGTGTATGCGCACGTCAATGTACGTGTGAGACATTTGTTCTCAGTCTATTAATATAGAGTTGTGTTACTTGTGTAGAGAGTTAGCTACAGTGGTGTGATCACACATTTGCCACAGGTACCCAGACAGCCACTGACTTAACAGTTAAATGCAATGTCCTTTACCTATTAAGATCTTTTGCATTGGTTTATTTTAAAATATCTTGGTCATTTTGCCTTTAAGAGTGTCAATCATTGGGTCAAAGTGCACACTAAACCACAAAGAGTTGGAGAACCATAACATAATATTAGAAAACTAAATCTTAGCATAGTCATAGAGATGAAACAATATACTGTAGGTCTTAGAAAGATATGTACAAAATGGGAGACAGTCAGAGAGATATGGATGGAGAGAAAGATGGAGAGAGAGTGATGGTGTTGATTGGACAATAACAAAGGTTGTTGGGGTGGTGAACTGTAGAGAGTGTGTTTGTTGGTGGTCTCTGGGGACGGATCGATTGGCTCTCCTCCCGGCTGCCTTCCGCCAGTCTGTCTTCTTTCTTCTACAGTTCTCTCCCTCCTACATATCTCTCTCTCCCTCTCTCAGACCTCCAGTCATTCTCTTTGCCAGACCTCTCTCCCCCAGATCTCCCCCGTTGTATATTTAAGCAGTAAGGCACAAGAGGCAGTCATATGTAAATGGCCTTGTTCAGCCCAATGGCGAGCAATAATGAATGACACATTTTCATAAAAAAACATTATTTTAATAAGTAAATTCATACAATTTCATAGTCCGGACAGACATCTGGTCGTTAGTTATTTTGGTCATGTTGCTACAGACGTTAATTATTTTTGCAGAGTTGCTATGGAAAAAGACTGGTTATCCGTTCTAACAAAAATGGTTGCTATCAAATCAAATCCAATTTTATGGGTCACATCCACATGGTTAGCAGATGTTAATGCGAGTGTAGCGAAATTCTTGTGCTTCAAGTTCTGACAGTGCAGTAATATCTAACAAGTAATCAAACAAATTCACAACGACTACCTTATACACTCAAATGTAAAGGGATGAATAAGAATATGTACATATAAATATATGGATGAGCGATGGCCGTGTGGCATAGGCAAGATGCAGTAGATGATATAGAATACAGTATATACATATGAGATTAGTAATGTAGGATATGTAGACATGATTAAAGTGCTGTTATTTAAAGTGATGAGTGATACCTTTATGAAATCAATTTATTAAATGTATTAAAGTGGCCAGAGATTTGAGTCTGTGTGCTGGCAGAAGCCACTCTTTGTTAGTAATGGCTATTTAACAGTCTGATGGCCTTGAGATAGAAGCTGTTTTTCAGTCTCTCGGTCTCAGCTCTGATGCACCTGTACTGACCTCACCTTCTGGATGATAGTGGGGTGAACAGGCAGCGGCTCGGGTGGTTGTTGTCCTTGATTATCTTTTTGGCTTTCCTGTGACATCGGGTGCCGTAGGTGTCCTGTGGGGCAGGTAGTCTGCCCCCGGTGATGCGTTGTGCAGACGGTACTACCCTCTGAAAAGCCTTGCGGTTGTGGGCGGAGCAGTTGCTGTACCAGGCGGTGATACAGCCCGACAGGATGCTCTCGGTTGTGCATCTGTAAAAGTTTGTGAGTGTTTTCGGGGACAAGCCACATTTCTTTAGCCTCTCGAGGTTGAAGAGGCGCCGTTGCGCCTTCTTCACCACGCTGTCTTTGTGGGTGGACCCTTTCAGTTGGTCCGTGATGTGTACGCCGAGGAACTTAAAACTTTCCACCTTCTCCACTACTGTCCCGTCGTTGTGGATTGGGGGCTGCTCCCTCTGCTGTTTCTTCTAGTCCACAATCATCTCCTTTGTTTTGTTGACATTGAGTGAGAGGTTATTTTCCTGACACCACACTCCAAGGGTCCTCACCTCCTCTCTGTAGGCCGTCACGTCATTGTTGGTAATCAAGCCTACCACTTTATTTGTGTTTGTTTTTATTACCGATCCCCATTACTCTTAAGTCAGTTTATACAATTTTTAAATATTACAATACATTCACCGATTTCACAACACACTGTGTGCACTCAGGCCCCTACTCCACCACTACCACATATCTACATTACTAAATCCATGTGTATGTATAGTGCGTATGTTATCGTGTGTGTGTGTGTGTGTATATGCATGTGTCTGTGCCAATGTTTGTGTTGCTTCACAGTCCCCGCTGTTCCATCAGGTGATTTTTATCTGTTTTTTTAAATCAAATTTTACTGCTTGTGTCAGTTACTTGATGTGGAATAGAGTTCCATGAAGTCATAGCTCTAAATAGTACTGTGTGCCTCCCATAGTCTGTTCTGGACTTGGGAACTGTGAAGAGACCTCTTGTGGCATGTCTTGTGGGGTATGTATGAGTGTCTGAGCTGTGTGCCAGTAGTTTAGACGGACAGCTCGGTGCATTCAGCATGTCAATACCTCTCATAAATAAAAGCAGTGATGAAGTCAATCTCTCCTGGCTGAAAGTGGAGGAGAGATTGACTTCATCACTACTTTTATTAATGAGAGGTATTGACATGCTGAATACACCGAGCTGTCTGACATGCATATTATTAATGATCAACCCTGCCGATGACGCATTGGCATCAATGCTATGGCAATTCAAGATGGCCTACCTATACCTCTAATAAATGTTGTTCAAGATTAAAGTCTTAAAAATAGAGATAGTAGTAGTTTCTATGTTAAACGTACATGTTTAGTATTAGTGGATTGAATACACCTCTTTGCTTAGCTTTACTGCCCAAAGTGTTTCCATTCCCCTTTAACAGTTCCATTTGATTTATCAATGTGCATCCACTGTTCCACAGCCCAGCCAGGCAATTCATAAACTTAATCTCCCCCGGAAAAAAAGTGTCTAGACATTATTTCCCCATGCTCCTAGGCTAGCATTTGGTTTGCAACAGTTGGGATTTGTCTAAACATTGCTGCCTGCCTCTCTGACCATGTGCAACAGCGTTGCTGTTTTTTTTGTTGCAATCTCCACTTTGCCATATTTTTTATTTATTTTACCTTTATTTAACTAGGCAAGTCAGTTAAGAACAAAATCTTATTTTCAGTGACACCAAGGAACAGTGCGCTAACTGCCTTGTTCAGGGGTAGAACAGCAGATTTTTACCTTGTCAGCTCAGGGATTCAATCTTGCAACTCTTACTAGTCCAATGCTCTAACCACTAGGCTAACTGCTACCCCAAACCATAGAGTGAATGAACGTGACGAAACTGACAGCTTCTTTGAGCCAGCCAAATTCATTTATCAGGATCATTACAATGAATATATCAAAAGAAATGGCAATATATATAAAGGCAAAACAAATGAAAATGCACATAGTTTGCTGTCATTTCAACTGCTTGATGTGATTGTGTGTTAGCTTTAGTTGGCTAGCTAGCAAAGGAGAAGTAGCTAACCTCCAAACCAACCTTTTTTGCTTAGAACTTGGGATAGCAACTAGAGATCAACCGATTTAATTGGAATGGCCGATTAATTAGGGCTGATTTCAAGTTTTCATAACAATCGGAAATCTGTATTTTTGGATGCCGATTGAATTATTATTATTTGTTTTACACCTTTATTTAACTAGGCAAGTCAGTTAAGAACACATTCTTCTTTTCAATGACACCTAGGAACACTGGGTTAACTGCCTTGTTCAGGGGCAGAACGACAGGTTTTTACCTTATCAGCTCGGGGAGTCAATCTTGCAACCTTACAGTTAACTAGTCCAACGCTCTAACCACCTGCCTCTCATTGCACTCCACGAGGAGCCTGCCTGTTACGCGAATGCAGTAAGAAGCCACGGTAAGTTGCTAGCTAGCATTAAACTTATCTTATAAAAAACAATCAATCAATCATAATCACTAGTTAACTACACATGGTTGATGATATTACTAGTTTATCTAGCGTGTCCTGCATTGCATATAATCGATGAAGTGCACATTTGTGAAAAAGGACTGTCGTTTCTCCAACGTGCACCTAACCATAAACATCAATGCCTTTCTTAAAATCAATACAAGTATATATTTTTAAACCTGCATATTTAGTTAATATTGCCTGCTAACATTAATTTCTTTCAACTCTGTAAATTGTGTCACTTCTCTTGCAACAGAGTCAGGATATATGCAGCAGTTTGGGCCGCCTGGCTCGTTGCGAACTGTGTGAAGATAATTTCTTCCTAACAAAAATAGCCAACTTCACCAAACGGGGGATGATTTAACAAAAGCGCACTTGCGAAAAAAAAGCACAATCGTTGCACGACTGTACCTAACCATAAACATCAATGCCTTTCTTAATTAAATTCAGTACACAGAAGTACATATTTTTAAACCTGCATAAAAGGAATCATATTTTTAAACCTGCTGAAAGGAATCCATATTAGCAGGCAATATTAACCAGGTGAAATTGTGTCATTTCTCTTGCTTTCATTGCACGCAGAGTCAGGGTATATGCAACAGTTTGGGCAGCCTGGCTCATTGCGAACTAATTTGCCAGAATTTTATGTGATTATGACATACATTGAAGGTTGTACAATGTAACAGCAATATTTAGACTTAGGGATGCCACCCATTAGATAAAATACGGAACGGTTCCTTATTTCACTGAAATAATAAACGTTTTGTTTTCGAAATAATAGTTTCCGGATTAGACCATATTAGTGACCAAATGCTCGTATTTCTGTGTGTTATTATGTTATAACTAAGTTTATGATTTGATATTTGATAGAGCAGTCTGACTGAGCGATGGTAGGCAGCAGCAGGCTCGTAAGCATTCATTCAAACAGCATTTTTGTGCGATTTGCCAGCAGCTCTTCGCAATGCTTCAAGCATTGAGCTGTTTATGACTTCAAGCCTATCAACTCCCGAGATTAGTCTGGTGTAACCAATGTTAAATGGCTAGCTAGTTAGCGGGGTGCGCGATAATAGCGTTTCAAACGTCACTCGCTCTGAGACTTGGAGTAGTTGTTCCCCTTGATTTTGTGGAGTGATGGGTAACGATGCTTCGAGGGTGGCTGTTGCGAATGTGTTCCTGGTTCGAGCCCAGGTAGGGGCGAGGAGAGGGACGGAAGCTATACTGTTACACTGGCAATACTAAAGTGCCTATAAGAACATCCAATAGTCAAAGGTATATGAAATACAAATGGTATAGATAGAAATAGTCCTATAAATACTATAACTGCAACCTAAAACCTCTTACCTTGGAATATTGAAGTCTCATGTGGAAAGGAACCACCCGCTTTCATATGTTCTCATGTTCTGAGCTCATGTTCTGAGCTTTTTTACATGGCACATATTGCACTTTTACTTTCTTCTTTTGCATTATTTAAACCAAATTGATGTTTCATTATTTATTTTAGGCTAAATTGATTTTTATTGATGTATTATATTAACTTAAAATAAGTGTTCATTCAGTATTGTTGTAATTGTCATTATTACAAATAAATAAATACAAATTGGTAGATTAATCGGTTTCGGGAGTTTTTGGTCCTCCAATAATCGGTAACGGTATCGGCGTTGAAAAATCATAATCAGTCAACCTCTATAGCAACCATGCTAAGAGAATGGATGACCAGCTTGTTTTGCTAGAAGCATCAGAATATCAGATCTAACAACTGGCTTTTGCCTGGAATATATTGTCTGGTAGAAGGATGAAATAAAACCAATTTACTCATTAAAATAACGTTTCTAATGAAAACACATCGTTCATATTTTAAAAAAAAAACAAAAAAAAAACATGTTGGTAAATGTTTTATAAATGCAATTAGGCCCTCGTACCCAGGAATTATCATGACTAACACCCTTCTTAGGGCTGCTTCCCCAGTCGGGCCTAAGAACAGCCCTCTGTTCGGGAGTTATTCACACGAATGGGTTCTCATTCCTTATTGCTTAAGTATTCTAGAGTATACTACAGTTTGCTAAAGAATTGTATAGTATGTAGTACTGTAGTATTATATAGTAAACTGTAGTATTTTTTCTTGTGGGAAGTTCCTCCTTTTGATGTGTTGATTGCAGCCCCCTAAAGGTTTTAGCCTCCTTAAAGGTTCTACTCCTCAGACAAAAGATAACGGAGTCCTTGTCACATTCCCTCTACTGTACAGATGAATTTGTCCCTGTTTTCTCTTCTTTTCTACATGACCACACACACTATTCCACTCTCTGTCTCTCTCTCAACTGTCCCTCTCTCTTTCTCTACCAGGGAAGTGGGTAAATGTGAATGTGGGTGCTGTCTCTCTGTCTGTTAGTGGATCAGATCCAGATACAGGACAATGTCCCTGGCACACCAGCCATCCCAGCATGCTTTGCGGCATATTGCAGCTTACGTTATTTATTATTAACAAAAGTGATTGGCTCCGGCTGTGTTTAACCTAGACTCTGTAAACATCGCCCCTATGTGTTAAATAAACACTGAACACGGGAGAAGAGAGGAGGCGGAGGAGGATGGGGAACATTTAGAAATTTCTCCCATCCAACACCTTCTTTTAATCTCACTCCCCAGTCCCCAACTCTCACACACTTGCTGTTTCTGTACTGTAGCTCTTTCACACTCAATGTCTCAAACTCTCCCTGCTTCTTTCAGCACTCTGTGTTATAATTCTTTCTACCCCTCCCTCCCTCCCTCCCTCCGAGACAGCATGACTAAGTACTAAAGACCTATAGAAGCCCCAGGTTTCTTCCCTGCATGTGTGTCACATTGATTTCTCTAATTGTGTTCCTGCTTGGGACACACTCACTGTTGGAGGCACGTCACGGAGCCTGCAGAAAGCGAGAGAGAGAGAAAGTGTGATTGTTGTGTGTGCCTGCGTGCGTGCGTGTCCATCTCTATGTAAGATGAGATCGAGGCCATTTAAAAAAACAGTTCTGTTTTTGCTGGATGTCCGGAAGGAACGGAAGCCCTTGCCTGGACTCGCTGTTTGAATGGACTGTAGGAATGTGTGTGCTTGTGTTCGCGTGCCATGCAGTGTGTGACTGTTTCCCTCAGATGATGCTGCTTGACTACTGGTGACATGACATTCATTTGTGACATTCAGAGTAGGGAACATTCACTACAGTCTACTATTCTATTCACATTTTCAGTCATTGTTTGAATCTTGCTCTATCTCCAACTGTTCTGATGATATATGTGTTTATGTTGTGTTAAACATTAGCCATAATGACAGAGAACACAGGGACTGTAAACTGGTGAACAGTGGTGGTATTATCCTCCCAGAGGTGCAGAGAGGAATGCTGGTGTGGTCTGTTGCTGACACCCTAACCTCGTCCTCAGGCTATTGCACACAGCACATATACAGTTGAAGTTTGAGGTTTACATACACTTAGTTTGGAGTCATTAAAACTCATTTTTCAACCACTCCACAAATTTCTTGTTAACACACTATAGTTTTGGCAAGTCAGTTAGGACATCTACTTTGTGCATGACACAAGTAATTTTTACATTGATTGTTTACAGACAGATTGTTTCACATAATTCACTGTATCACAATTCCAGTGGGTCAGAAGTTGACATACACTAAGTTGACTGCCTTTAAATAGCTTGGAAAATTCCAGAAAATGATGTCATGGCTTCAGAAGCTTCTGATAGGCTAATTGACATTATTTGAGTCAATTGGAGGTGTATCTGTGGATGTATTTCAAGGCCTACCTTCAAACGTATTGCCTCTTTGCTTGACATCATGGGAAAATCTAAAGATATCAGCCAAGACCTCAGAAAAGAAATTGCAGACCTCCACAATTCTGGTTCATCCTTGGAAACTATTTCCAAATGCCTGAAGGTACCACCTTCATCTACAAACAATAGTATGCAAGTATTAACACCACACAGCCGTCATACCGCTCAGGAAGGAGACGCGTTCTGTCTCCAAAAGATGAACGTACGTTGGTGCAAAAACTAAATATCAATTTCATAACAACAGCAAAGGACCTTGTGAAGATGCTGGAGGAAACAGGTATAAAAGTATCTATATCCACAGTAAAACGAGTCCTATATCGACATAACCTAAAAGGCCGCTCAGCAAGGAATAAGCCACTGCTCCAAAACGGCCATAAAAAAAGCCAGACTACGGTTTGCAACTGCACATGGGGACAAAGATGGTACTTTTTGGAGAAATGTCCTCTGGGCTGATGAAACAAAAATATAACTGTTTGGCCATAATGACCATCGTTATGTTTGGAGGAAAAAGGGGGAGGCTTGCAAGCCGAAGAAGACCATCCCAACCGTGAAGCACGGGAGTGGCAGCATCATGTTATGGGGGTGCATTGATGCAGGATCGACTGGTGCACTTCACAAAATAGATGGCATCATGAGGATGGCTACCTGAAACGTTTGACCCAAGTTAAGTGCTGCTCTCCGTACCTCGTGAAGATTGAATTCAGCCCGACAGAGAAGGTGAGTTTGACACCCCTGTTTGTAGCTGAATGCATCTACCTTGTACTACTGGGGTTATGGTTGTTTACACACATTTAGATGAATCTTTCTACTAATTTTCATGGAGAGAAATGGCTTAACACCAAGTGTAAACTTAATCTTCATCTTAAAGCGGTTATGGGCTTGGCGCCTCCAGCAATGCAGTCTCAGTCTATAATGTTGAAAGACATAGTGGTTCCTGCCCTTTACATTTACATCCAAATGAATGGGATGCTAAGTTAATCAAATCAAATTGTATTTGTCACATGTGCCGAAAACAGCTAGTGTAGACTGTCATGACGTGGCCCTCTTTGGGTATAGTGTGTGCCTTCCCCCTCTCTTCCTCTTACACCCAGGTTATGTTATCTCAGGTTGTAAATTCCTGACGGAGACTCTCTCCCTCATGTGGTATAGAGAGAGGGTTCACAAAAAAACTTCTTCCTCACAGAACTTGAGAACTGAACAATATCCATGTTTTGGAGAATCCAGCTACGACCGGTCCATTTTTGTCTAATGTTTGTGACATCATGAGAGACAATACAGCCACATTACCATAACTCTGTTTATACAAGAGTCTCCGTTATGAGATTTGCATCTAATTATTGTATAAAATGAATGAGTAAAGATTAAACTATTTATCAAATTATGTATTAATTATGTATTATGTATGTATTAATGTGATTTTAAACTGTATAACCTTTCTGGGAAGGGTGTTCCGGAACACCTGGCCTACAGCCAGTGAAATTGCAGGGCGCCAAATTCAAACCACAGAAATCTCATAATTAAAATTCCTCAAACATACAAGTATTATACACCATTTTAAAGATAAACTTGTTATTCCAACCACAGTGTCCGATTTCAAAAAGGCTTTACGGCGAAAACACACCATGCGATTATGTTAGGACAGCGCCTAGCCACAAAAAAAAACATACAGACATTTTCCAGCCAAGGAGAGGTGTCACAAAATTGACATAGCTTTAACATTAATCACTAACCTTTGATCTTCATCTGGTGGCACTCACAGGACTCCATGTTACACAATAAATGTTTGTTTTGTTCGATAAAGTTAATCTTTATGTCCAAAAACCTCTGTTTAAATTGCCGTGTTATGTTCAATAATGCATTGTCTCAAACAAACATCCAGTGAAATTGTAGAGAGCCAAATCAAATGACAGAAATACTCATCATAAACATTGATGAAAGATACAAGTGTTACACATAGGCTTAATGAAAGATAGTTAAATTTGAAAGGGAATTGGATTAAGTCATTGGCCCACCCCATGAGCACAGACATTGATCTGGCGTCATGGGACAGCCCTTTTCTGCTGTTCCGAATATAAACCCCACCTGGAGAAGCCCACTTGAGACCACGTGTACCTCGATTACCGAGAGGGCTAAGGTTTGAGTAGAGACCATGCATTCCTCGGTTGTTGAATTCCTAACCAAACCACATGGAGCATTGGCTACACTGGTGGAAATGGTTAATCTCTGAGACTATCGATACCAACAGAATAAGAGCAAATCTTCGATACTAATTACTAGTCTGCAGCTAGAATTTGTCGACTGAGTGCGTAGACCGGCAACCGCCGAAACATCTATTCTATAAGAATATTTCTGAATGGGACTCTGAAGTATGCAATCTAACTACAAAAGACTCCAGGGATGCAAAGAGAAGTTCAGATGAGCTTTCCAACAGAAAGACGGACGATTCCAACAGAGGTCATGACGACACACTGAGCGTAAATATATATATTGATTGCAATTATTCCCGAATGAGTGTGCATTCATGTGCAAAGGATTAGCATTTAAATTATTATAATTATCAACTGTGTAATGTGTTTTGTCTTTCGCACCCTGCTCAGTCCCTTTGTCTACCAAGCCGCCATATCGATTTAGCCCACTAGGGCACATCCCCTATCATTTCCTTGTAACTGTATCTACTGTTTGTTTATGCATTTCTGTGATTATTTAGTTAGTTAGTAAATTAATGATTTAGACTATTGATGTATGGATGATTCAGAGCAAAGACTGAGTTTGTGCAGATAACCAACAACTTGCGACGTTTGGATTGAGACTAGCGTGAGGTAAAGAATGATTAATTAATTAAAAGACTATTAATTAGAAGACTAATTGGTCAGATATAACTTTTCAGATATTTTAATTAGGAAAATAATAACTTTAATCTGAAGGTTTTCCTTGGTGCCCCGACTTCCTGGTTAATTACATTTACATGATTAGTTTAATCCCGTAATAATAATTGCAGAGAATTGATTTGATAAAATAAGTCTTCACTTTAATGATGCCAAAGACACGACAAGACTTTACCTTGAAATGCTTGCTTACTGCCCTTCCCAATGAGGCATAAAATAGTAGCACAAGGAATCTGTTACGGCTTTCTTCCGTCGAAGGAGAGTCGGACCAAAATGCAGTGTGGTTAGTTCGATACATGTTTAATGAATGAAAATACGAACAAATACAAAAACAACAAACGGAAATGTGAAAACCTAATACAGCCTGTCTGGTGAATACAAACACACTGAGACAGGAACAATCACCCACAAAACACACAGTGAAACCCAGGCTACCTAAATATGGTTCCCAATCAGAGACAATGAGAATCACCTGACTCTGATTGAGAACCGCCTCAGGCAGCCATAGACTATGCTAGACACCCCTACTCAGCCACAATCCCAATACTTACTAAAACCCCAATACCAAAACGCAACACAAAATAAACCCATGTCACACCCTGGCCTGACCAAATAAATATATAAACACAAAATACTAAGACCAGGGCGTGACAGAAACCCCCCCCCCCAAGGTGCGGACTCCCGCCCGCACACTAAAACCCATAGGGGAGGGTCCGGGTGGGCGTCTGTCCACGGTGGCGGCTCCGTCGCGGGACGTGGACCCCACTCCAACCAAGTCTTAGTCCCCCTGTAACGCGTCCTTTGATTGGCGACCCTCGCCGCCAACCTAGGCCTAATAACCCTCACCAAGGACCCCACTGGACTGAGGGGAAGCTCGAGACTGAGGGGAAGCTCGAGACTGAGGGGAAGCTCGGGACTGAGGGGAAGCTCGGGACTGAGGGGTAGCTCAGCACTGAGGGGTAGCTCAGCACTGAGAGGATGCCTAGTACCGAGAGGAAAGGTAGTAGACTCTGGCAGATCCTGGCTAGCTGGTGGTTCTGGCAGATCCTGGCTGACTGGCGGATCCTGGCTGACTGGCGGATCTGGAAGATCATGGCTGACTGGTGCTGAACAGGCGGGAGACTCCGGCAGCGCTGGAGAGGAGAAAGGCTCTGACAGCGCTGAACAGGCGAGGCGCACTGAAGGCCTGGTGCGTGATGCTGGCACTGGTGGTACTGAACCGAGGACACGCACAGGAAGCCTGGTGCGGGGAGCTGCCACCGGAGAACTGGTGTGTGAAGGTGGCACAGGATGGACTGGACCGTGAAGGTGTACTGGAGAGCCTGTGAGCAGGACTGGCACAGGACGTGCAAGGCTAGGTAGGTACACAGGAGGCCTAGTGCGTGAGGCTGGCACACTCTTCACCAGCCAGGACGAGTATGGAGCGCTGACCCAGGTGCCATCAAATCCCCGACACGCTCCGTCGGACGAATATCATACCTAAAGCACCAAACTAGCAACTCCCTCATAACTCTCTCCTCCACTTTCCCCATTAACTCCTTCACAGTCTCTGCTTCACTCACCTCCAACACCGGCTCTGGTTCTGGTCTCCTCCTTGGCTCCTCACAATAAACAGGGGGAGTTGGCTCAGGTCTGAACCCTGACTCTGCCACACTCTCCCTGAGCCCCCCCCAATACATTTTTGGGGCGGACTCTCGGGCTTCCATCCGTGTCGCCGTGCTGCCTCTTCATACCAGCGCCTCGCCGCTTTCGCCCCCTCCAGTTCTTCTTTGGGGCGGCGATATTCTCCAGGCTGTGTCCAGGGTCCTTTTCCATCCAATATCTCCTCCCACATCCAGAAGTCCTGTGATCGCTGCTCCTCACGATAAACAGGAGGAGTTGACTCAGGTTTGAACCCTGACTCTGCCGCACTCTCCCTGAGTCCCCCCCCCCAATAAATTTTTGGGGCTGACTCTTGGGCTTCCTTCTGCACCGCCGTGCTTTTCTCTTCGACTCCATTCTCCTATAGCCCTCTTCGCACTGCTCCAGCGAATCCCAGGCGGGCTCCGGCACTCTCTCTGGGTCGACCGCCCACCTGTCTATTTCCTCCCAAGTCGTATACTCTATACTCTTGCTGTCCATAACGTCCTCCCATGTCCATTCCTCTTTTCGCTGCTGTTGCTGTCGCTGCCTGTCACCACGCTGCTTGGTCCAGTTGTGGTGGGTGATTCTGTTACGGCTTTCTTCCGTCGAAGGAGAGTTGAACCAAAATGCAGTGTGGTTAGTTCGATACATGTTTAATGAATGAAAATACGAACAAATACAAAAACAACAAACGGAAATGTGAAAACCTAATACAGCCTGTCTGGTGAATACAAACACACTGAGACAGGAACAATCACCCACAAAACACACAGTGAAACCCAGGCTACCTAAATATGGTTCCCAATCAGAGACAACGAGAATCACCTGACTCTGATTGAGAACCGCCTCAGGCAGCCATAGACTATGCTAGACACCCCTACTCAGCCACAATCCCAATACCTACTAAAACCCCAATACCAAAACACAACACAAAATAAACCCATGTCACACCCTGGCCTGACCAAATAAATATATAAACACAAAATACTAAGACCAGGGCGTGACAGAATCTAGTGTAGATAATAATAGGAGTAAAATAAAGAACAGAGTAGCAGCAGTAAATTCCAAATCAAATCCAATCAAAGTTTATTTGTCACATGCGCCGAGTACAACCTTACAGTGAAATGCTAATATACAGTAGCGAGGCTAAAAAAGTAGCGAGGCTACATACAGACACCAGTTAGTCAGGCTGATTGAGGTAGTATGTACATGTAGATATGGTTAATGTGTCTATGCATATATGATGAACAGAAAGTGATGTACTGGGCCGTACGCTCTACCCTTTGTAGGGCCTGCGGTCAGAGGCCGAGCAATTGCCGTACCAGGCAGTGATGCAACCAGTCAGGATCTCAGGACCCAGGCCAAGTCTTTTTAGTTTCCTGAGGGGGAATAGGCTTTGTCGTGCCTTCTTCACGACTGGAGAGGGCAGCACCAGTGTTGAGGATCAGCGTGGCAGATCAGCGTAACAAAAGACACTTACCACATGTCCTGGTAATCCATCTGGCCCCGCAACCTTGTGAATGTTGACCTGTTTAAAGGTCTTACTCACGTCGGCTACAGAGAGCGTGATCACACAGTCGTCCGGAACAGCTGATGCTCTCATGCATGCCTCAGTGTTGTGATTTAGCTCTTCTGGTAGGCTCGTGTCACTGGGCAGCTTGCGGCTGTGCCTCCCTTTGTAGTCTGTAATAGTTTGCAAGCCCTGCCACATAAGACGAGCGTCGGAGCCAGTGTAGTATAATTCAATCTTAGCCCTGTATTGACGCTTTGCCTGTTTGATGGTTCGTCGCAGGGCAAAGCAGGATTTCTTATAAGCTTCCGGGTTAGAGTCCCGCACCCTGAAAGCGGCAGCTCTACCCTTTAGCTCAGTGCGAATGTTGCCTGTAATCCATGGCTTCTGGTTGGGGTATGTACTTACAGTCACTGTGGAGAGAGAGAATTAGAGCATACTTAAATTCACACAGGACACCGGATAAGACAGGAGAAATACTCCAGATATAACAGACTGACCCTAGCCCCCAACACATAAACTATTGCAGCATAAATACTGGAGGCTGAGACAGGAGGGGTCGGGAGACACTGTGGCCCCGTCCGGCGATACCCCCGGACAGGGCCAAACAGTAGATAACCCCACCCACATTGCCAAAGCACAGCCCCCACACCACTATAGGGATATCTTCAACCACCAACTTACCATCCTGAGACAAGGCCGAGTATAGACCACAAAGATTTCCCCCCACGACACAAACCCAATGGGGAGCGCCAACCCGGACAGGAAGATCACGTCAGTGACTCAACCCACTCAAGTGACTCAACCCTCCTAGGGACGGCATGGAAGAGCACCAGTAAGCCAGTGACTCAGCCCCTGTAATTGGGTTTCTTAGGAGAGAATCCCAGTGAAGAGAGGGGAACCGGCCAGGCAGAGACAGCAAGGGCGGTTCGTTGCTCCAGTGCCTTTCCGTTCACCTTCACACTCCTGGGCCAGACTACACACAATCGTAGGACGTACTGAAGAGATTAGTCTTCAATAAAGACTTAAAGGTCAAGACCATTCCATAAAAATTGAGCTCTATAGGAGAACCCCTGCCTCCACCTGTTTGCTTAGAAATTCTATGGACAGTAAGGAGGCCTGCGTCTTGTCACCGTAGCGTACATGTAGGTATGTACGGCAGGACCAAAACAGAAAGATAGGTAAGAGCAAGCCCATGCAATGCTTTGTAGGTTAACAGTAAAACCTTGAAATCAGCCCTTGCCTTAACATAAGCCAGTGTAGAGAGGCTAGCACTGGAGAAATATGATCAAATTGTTTCTAGTCAAGATTCTAGCAGCCATGACTGAAGTTTATTTAGTGCTTTATCCGGGTAGCCAGAAAGTAGAGTATTTCAGTAGTCTAACCTAGAAGTAACAAAAGCATGGATTCATTTTTCTGCCACATTTTTGGACAGAAAGTTTCAGATTTTTGCAGTGTTACGTAGATGGAAAAAACTGTCCTTGAACAGTCTTGATATGTTTGTCAAAAGTGAGATCAGGGTCCAGAGTAACGCTGAGGTCCTTCACAGTTTTATTTGAGATGACTGTACAACCAACAAGATGAATTGTCAGATTCAAAAGAAGATCTCTTTGTTTCTTGGGACCTAGAACTAGCATCTCTGTTTTGTCCAAGTTTAAATGTAGAACATTTGGCACCATCCACTTCCTTATGTCTGAAACACATTCGGTGCATTCGATTTAAATTGATCATCATTGAGATGTTTCTATAACTTGATTGGAGTCCACCTGTAGTAAATTAAATTGATTGGACATGATTGGGAAAGGCATACCACTGTCTATATAAGGTCCCACAGTTGACAGTGCATGTCAGAGCAAAAACCAAGCCACGAGGTCAAAGGAATTGTCCGTAGAGCTCTGAGACAGGATTGTGTTGATGCACAGATCTGGGGAAGGTTACCAAAAAATGTCTGCAGCATTGAAGGTCCCCAAGAACACAGTGGCCTCATCATTCTTAAATGGAAAAAGTTTGGATCAACCAAGACTCTTCCTAGAACTGGCCACCTGGCCAAGCTGAGAAATCAGGGGAGAAGGGCTTTGGTCAGGGAGGTGACCAAGACCCGATGGTCACTCTGACAGAGCTCCACAGTTCCTCTGTGGAGATGGGAGAACCTTCCAGAAGGATAAACATATCTGCAGCAGTCCACCAAACAGGCCTTCATGGTAGAGTGGTCAGACAGAAGCCACACCTTAGTAAAAGACACATGACAGCTCACTTGGAGTTTGCCAAAAGGCACTTAACCTGTCTGGGAACGAGGGGTTCTGCTAGTTCCGTTAGCGGAACCCCTTGCCAACAGCCACTAAAATTGCAGAGCACGAAATTCAAGCAACAGAAATCTCATAAATCAAAATTCTCAAACATACAAGTATTAGGCACCATTTTAAGATACAATTCTCGTTAATCCAGCCACAGTGTCTGATTTCAAAAAGGCTTTACAGCGAATGCTCCACAAACGATTATGTTAGGTCACCACCAAATCACAGAAAAAAAAATTTCCAGCCAAAGAGAGGAGTCACAAAAAGCAGAAATATAGATACAATTAATCACTAACCTTTGATGATCTTCATCAGATGACACTCATAGGACTTCATGTTACACAATACATGTATGTTTTATCAAACGAAGTATAGAATCAATCTTTAGGATGTTTTTAATAAATCTTCAATAATGTCCCAACCGGAGAATTCCTTTGTCTGTAGAAACGCAATGGAACGCGAGTTAACTCTCACATGACCCTGCATCACGAGCCCGTGGCTCTCTTCCAGACACCTGACCCATTCCTCTCTCATTCAGCCCCCCTTCACAGTTGACTCCTGAAACAACGTTCTAAAGACTGTTGACATCTAGTGGAAGCCGTAGGAAGTGCAACATGACCAATATCCCACTATCTTCAATAGGGGCTGAGTTGAAAAACTACAAACCTCAGATTTCCCACTTCCCGGTAGGATTTTTTCTCAGATGTTTGCCTGCCATATGAGTTCTGTTATACTCACAGACATCATTCAAACAGTTTCAGAAACTTCAGAGTGTTGTCCATCCAATACTACTAATACTATGCATATATTAGCATCTGGGACTGAGTAGCAGGCAGTTTACTCTGGGCACGCTTTTCATCCAAAAGTGAAAATGCTGCCCCCTATCCCAATGAAGTTAAAGGACTCTCAGACCATGAGAAACAAGATTCTTTCGTCTGATGAAACCATGATTGAACTCTTTGGCCTGAATGCCAAGCGTCACATCTGGAGGAAACCTGGCACCACCTGACTATTTAACAGTCTTATGGCTTGGGGTAGAAGCTGTCTCGGAGCCTGTTGGTCCGAGAGCCGATACTCCGGTACCGTTTGCTGGACGGTAACAGAGTCTATGGCTTGGGTGGCTGGAATCTTTGGCAATATTTTTGGCTTTCCTCTGACACCACCTGATATAGAAGTCCTGGGTGGCAGGGAGCTCGGCCCCAGTGATATACTGGGCTGTCCGCACCACCCTCTGTAGCGCTTTGCGGTCAAGGGCGGTGTATTTGCCATAGCAAGTCAAGATGCTCTCGTTGGTGCAGCTGTATAACTTTTTGAGGATCCAAATCTTTCCAGCTTCCTGAAGAGGCGCTGCCGTGCCCTCTTCACACATGTAGGGATAAGGCTGAGGTTGAAAGAGAGAGAGATAGTGATGGTGAGACAGTTGTGTGATAAAGAGAGAGAGAATTATGTTTCTGTCGGGAGTACCATGTGTTTATATTGCAGGTCTCTCAGAGTAGGGTCTGGCTGAGATGCACATCCTGCTACACGCACGCACACACACAGTTTTACAGAAGGCGGAAGTGACCTAGATTTGCTAAATGGTACCAACTGTTGGAGTCCTCCAGAAATGGACTGGATTGTTTTTTTTACTCAGTGTCATCCAATATAGAGCTGATATGCTCAGTGACTTGGGAATAATGTATAGCTTTGACATATTGACTATCACTAGTAGCTTTTCTTGGTCTAGATACTAAACACTGATGCAGTAATATTGTATCTGTGAACCAGTATAAAACCTATGGACATTGTGGAGCCTCCATGCACACTCAAACAACTACTGTATCTGGGCTATAGGTATAGGAGAGTGATAGAGACTCTCCATGCTCCTTCTTTGTCTGTCCTCCCCAGGCTCAGGGCTGTCTGACTGGGTTGGACCTACACTGATGAGGGGGAATTTACTGGGAAAGTCATATGGAAAGAAAAAAAGTGTAATATTAAATGCACGTGCCATTGGATTTCTCTGTGTTTGTGCGTGCATGCTTGTGTGTATGTGTGTTTTATGAGTTGTGCTCCTTCTAGCACACTGTCAGAATTGTGTTTTTCCCCTCTGATCATCAAAGAAGCCCACTCTCTGGAATGGAAGCTTCCTGCACACGCAGGGGTGAGGTTGAGGGATCCGGCGGGAAGGAGGAAGAAGACAGGACGAGGAGGAGTAGAGGAGAGGAGAGAAGAGGATTGAGGGGAGAGAGGATAGATGTAAATGGAAGAAGAGAGGGAAGGAGGGAGGGAGAGAGACAGGGAGGAGGGGTAGAGGGAGGTGACGGGTGGTCGGTCATGGGTGGAAGAGAGGACGAGGAAGCACCTGTGTTAGTCTGCTGTGGAGCTCAACAACAATGTGTTCTAAATTGGTACTTTGGGCTGGCACAATCACCGTATGACCGTGTAACCTTTGGTTATGGATGAAGATTGTCATGAAAATAAAATAACCCTGTGTCAATTTTACACATATTTGAGTTTGAAATCACATCGGAGATTTAAGTATGATTTCCCTATGATGCTCAGAGGGTGAGCAACACTGATCTGAAGTCAATTTGAACTGCAATTTGATCTATAACTCTTAAACAGTGTGCCTTAGAAGCAAGCTGCTACCTGCACATGAAAGGCGTGACCATGTCGATCAATAGGTATAAGTCTGATTTCCCTATGACGTTCAGAGGGTTTGCGCATCATCTTACACGCATCACACGGTAGGCAAAAAAAAAAGATCAGTTTCGGACTATCAACCCAGAAAAAAAGAGTATTTGGAAGAGGACATTCTCAGCAACATTTAGATAACTGTACTTACCGTATTTTCTGTGTTTACTGTGCTTATTGTACTGTGTCAAATTGACCCGGAACATAACAGTGTATAGCCAAATAGAACACAAGGCAAGGGTTAGAAGAATAGATACAAATAAGGTGCTATCTAGAAGCTTAAAGTATTATTTGGCTGTCCCCATAGGAGAACCCTTTGAAGAACCCTTTTTGGTTGCAGGTAGAACCGAACCAAAAAGGGTTCTCCTATGGGGACAGCCGAAGAAGCCTTTTGGAACCCTTTTTTTGAAGAGTGTAGCCTACCCGACAGAAATCGAACCGTTTTAACACATTACATCCTTGTACATAATGAACTAGGCCAAACCCTCCATACATCCTGATGGGCTATGCTAAGCTAAGCTAATACCATGTCCTCAGCCCTCAGGTCATATCAGTCGGTTGGAAACCAAAACACATGTCATCCGTCTTTTCTGTAGCACCTGCCCAAGCCTGTCATCATGTCTCCCCAGACAAAATAGCTTGCCTGTTTGCACACTCTCAGAGCATTATTACAAATTCACTGTGAGGGGAGAGAGATTTTTTGTTTAACTTTTAGTTATTAAGGGGAGCCCACCTGAGACCAGGGTCTCATTCACATTTGTGCCCTGAGCACAAACATTCAAAATAAAACAAGAAGAATAACGAAACTACAAGGTACAATTAAAATACTACAATTTCAACAAGTAAACCATTACAATTAAAAGGGGGGGGGGGGGGCAGGTGAAAGGAATAACAGAAAGAGGGAAAGGAGATATAGGGGTGGGAAGGGTGTGTGCTGGTGTCAGCAGAACTTTGGTTCTTAGCGCCCATGCTGTGTTTGAGAGGAAGGCTTTATGAAGGAAGTGTGTTGTTATCTTAAGGCCCTCTAGGCCCCCTGTTGGCTTATCATACAGAATACAGAGAAAGAAGGACCTGGAGACCCCATTTGGAACTACTCAATGCTGTGGAATTGTTAACGGTTCAGTAAATAGTTGTTAACACTAGTTCATTGTTACAGTTGTACTCGACTGTCTCTTTGTATGGCTTTGTGATAATGGCTGAATTTAGTCTGTCTGTTGATCTTTCCTCCCACACATTGTCTCTGGAGTGTTAATGAGCAATCTGAATTTGAGGAGCTCAAGAAATTGAAAGTGTCAGTCAAATTCAATCAAATGTATTAATAAAGCCCTTCTTACATCAACTGATGTCAGAAAGTGCTGTACAGAAATCGCAAGCAATGCAGGTGTAGAAGCAGGCGTAGAAGCACGGTGGCTAGGAAAAACTCCCTAGAAAGGCTAGGAAGAAACCTGGAGAAACCTGGAGAGGAACCAGGCTATGAAGGGTCCTCTCATAGCCTAGGTCCTCTCATAGCCTGGTTCCATGTTGAAATTAGAGGTCGACCGATTAATCGGAATGGCCGATTTAATTAGCGCCGATTTCCTATTATTATTATTATTATATATTTTTTTATACCTTTTATTTAACTAGGGAAGTCAGTTAAGAACACATTCTTATTTTCAATGACTGCCTAGGAACTGTGGGTTAACTGCCTCGTTCAGGGGCAGAACGACAGATTTTCACCTTGTCAGCTCAGGGGTTCCAATCTTGCAACCGCACAGTTAACTAGTCCAACGCATTGCACTCCACAAGTAGCCTGCCTGTTACGCGAATGTAGTAGAAGCCAAGGTAAATTGCTAGCATAATCACTAGTTATAACTACTGATCCAGTTTAGCAGGCAATATTAACCAGGTGAAATTGTGTAATTTCTCTTGCTTTCATTGCACGCAGAGTCAGGGTATATGCATCAGTTTGCAGTTTGGGCAGCCTGCAGAGAGAGAGAGAGAGAGAGAGAGAGAGAGAGAGAGAGATCACATAGGACCTACTGGTACTGTACTACCTCTGCCTGTACCATTCCAGTTTGACCACTAGAGGCCTCTGTAACACAGCCTGAATGGTGCCTTTTCTCAGCCTTCGCTCACACCCTGCATTCACAGGAGAGGAACCATCTACAGGCCATGGCCACTCTGAGTCAGTGTTCAGCCAATGATGAATACTCAATGGCATTTCATTACGGGAAGGAATTGGTATCAATTTTACATGAGGTTGCTTGGCATTGCATAAACTTATTGTAGATTCCTATGGTCTCTTTGGCCTGTTTTGTACAAATGCACTCTATTCAACAAATCTTGCCTACTACAAGTTTAGCTCTGCCTGCCTCAAACCATCATAAATGAGAACGCTCTAACTCTATATTTCTATATTTGTCATTCATTTGGGTTTGAAGTCTGCAGATTTCAACTGACTCCCCTTGACTTTTAAGATATGAAAAGTTACAACCTGACATGTTACACTGTGATTGCGGTGCTCGGCTCGTTCTGGCTGTTGTCAAGATTTTTGACTCTGAAGGTCACCGTGACAACGACAGACTGATTCTCCCCATCTCCGCTCTTCCTCTCTTTCTCTGTCCTATTATAGTCAGCACACACTGTGAGCCATATATCATGTCACTCTCTTCTTCTATCCTCCCTCTCTCTGCCTCTCTGGGTTCAGGCAGTAATGATTTTGTAAAACTGGATACTCTCTCTGAATTCAATTCAATTCAAACATTACACTCACAGACGTTCCAAAAGAATAAAGACATTTCAAATGTAATATTATGTATATATACAGTGTTGTAACGATGTGCAAATACTGAAATCTTTCTCTCTCTCTTTGTCTCGCTCTTTCTTCGTTTATACAGTTGAAGTCGGAAGTTTACATACACTTAGGTTGGAGTCATTAAAACTTGTTTTTCAACCACTCCACAAATTTCTTGTTAACAAACTATAGTTTTGGCAAGTAGGTTAGGACATCTACTCTGTGCATGACACAAGTAATATTTCCACCAATTGTTTACAGACAGATTATTTCACTTATACTTCACTGTATCACAATTCCAGTGGGTCAGAAGTTTACATACACCAAGTTGACTGTGCCTCTAAACAGCTTGGAAAATTCCAGAAAATGAAGCTTCGTAGAGGCTAATTGACATAATTTGAGTCAATTGGAGATGTACCTGTGGATGTACTTCAAGGCCTACCTTCAAACAGTGCCTCTGCTTGACATCATGGGAAAATCAAAATAGATCAGCCAAGACCTCAGAAAAAAAGGGTAGACCTCCACAAGTCTGGTTCATCCTCGAGAGCAATTTCCAAACGCCTGAAGTTACCACATTCATCTGTACAAACAATAGTACGCAAGTATAAACACCATGGGACCACGCAGCCGTCATATCGCTCAGGAAGGAGACACGTTCTGTCTCCTAGAGATGAACATACTTTGGTGCGTGAAGTGCAAATAAATCCCAGAAAAACAACAAAGGACCTTGTGAAGATGCTGGAGGAAACGGGTACAAAAGTATCTATATCTACTGTAAAACAAGTCCAATATCAACATAACCTGTTAGGCCGCTCAGCAAGGAAGAAGCCAACCGCCATAAAAAAGCCAGACTACGGTTTGCAACTGCACATGGGCACAAAGATCATACTTTTGGAGAAATGTCCTATGTGCTGATGAAACCAAAATAGAACTGTTTGGCCATGATCATGATCATCGTTATGTTTGGAGGAAAAAGGGGGAGGCTTGCAAGCCAAAGAACACCATCCCAACCGTGATGATGTTGTGGGGGTGCTTTGTTGCAGGAGGGACTGGTGCACTTCACAAAACAGATGGCATTCTGAGGACGGAGAATTATGTGGATATATTGAAGCAACATCTGAAGACATCAGTTAAAGTTAAAGCTTGGTCGCAAATGGGTCTTCCAAATGGACAAATACCCCAAGCCTACTTCCAGAGTTGTGGCAAAATGGCTTTAAATGCCTTATTTATGACTTCAACTGTATATATATACACTGCTCAAAAAAATAAAGGGAACACTAAAATAACACATCCTGGATCTGAATGAATGAAATATTCTTATTAAATACTTTTTTCTTTACATAGTTGAATGTGCTAACAACAAAATCACACAAAAATGATCAATGGAAATCAAATGTATCAACCCATGGAGGTCTGGATTTGGAGTCACACTCAAAATTAAAGTGGAAAACCACACTACAGGCTGATCCAACTTTGATGTAATGTCCTTAAAACAAGTCAAAATGAGGCTCTGTAGTGTGTGTGGCCTCCACGTGCCTGTATGATCTCCCTACAACGCCTGGGCATGCTCCTGATGAGGTGGCGGATGGTCTCCTGAGGGATCTCCTCCCAGACCTGGACTAAAGCATCTGCCAACTCCTGGACAGTCTGTGGTGCAACGTGGCGTTGGTGGATGGAGCGAGACATGATGTCCCAGATGTGCTCAATTGGATTCAGATCTGGGGAACGGGCGGGCCTGTCCATAGCATCAATGACTTCCTCTTGGAGGAAATGCTGACACACTCCAGCCACATGAGGTCTAGCATTGTCTTGCATTAGGAGGAACCCAGTGCCAACCTCACCAGCATATGGTCTCACAAGGGGTCTGAGGATCTCATCTCGGTACCTAATGGCAGTCAGGCTACCTCTGGCGAGCACATGGAGGGCTGTGCAGCCCCCCGAAAAAATGCCACCCCACACCATGACTGACCCACCGCCAAACCGGTCATGCTGGAGGATGTTGCAGGCAGCAAAACGTTCTCCACGGCGTCTCCAGACTCTGTCACGTCTGTCACATGTGCTCAGTGTGAACCTGCTTTCATCTGTGAAGACCACAGGGCGCCAGTGGCAAATTTGCCAATCTTGGTGTTCTCTGGCAAATGCCAAACGTCCTACACGGTGTTGGGCTGTAAGCACAACCCTCACCTGTGGACCTCGGGCCCCCATACCACCCTCATGGAGTCTGTTTCTGACCGTTTGAGCAGACACATGCACATTTGTGGCCTGCTGGAGGTAATTTTGCAGGGCTCTGGCAGTGCTCCTCCTGCTCCTCCTTGCACAAAGGCGGAGGTAGTGGTCCTGCTGCTGGGTTGTTGCCCTCCTACGGCCTCCTCCATGTCTCCTGATGTACTGGCCTGTCTCCTGGTAGCGCCTCCATGCTCTGGACACTACGCTGACAGACACAGCAAACCTCCTTGCCACAGCTCGCATTGATGTGCCATCCTGGATGAGCTGCACTATCTGAGCCACTTGTGTGGGTTGTAGACTCCGTCTCATGCTACCACTAGAGTGAAAGCACCGACAGCATTCAAAAGTGACCAAAACATCAGCCAGGAAGCATAGGAACTGAGAAGTGGTCTGTGGTCACCACCTGCAGAACCACTCCTTTATTGGGGGTGTCTTGCTAATTGTCTATAATTTCCACCTCTTGTCTATTTCATTTGCACAACAGCATAATGGATTGTATTGTCAATCAGTATTGCTTCCTCAGTGGACAGTTTGATTTCACAGAAGTGTGATTGACTTGGAGTTACATTGTGTTGTTTAAGTGTTCCCTTTATTGTTTTGAGCAGTGTATTATATAGATATCTCTTATGTGACTTGCACTTTTCCCACAGCACCCCACAACACACATTATCAGAGCTATGATGTGAGATGTTAAAGCCATAGTTCAACCAAATTACAAAATTGTTTCCTTACGCTGTAAACAGTCTATGGAGCTATTAAGTTTCCCTGGCACTGTTTCAACATGCTGACATGTTTTAGCATTTGTGGTACACATCCCATTCAAGTCATGGGACTGATATTAGCATTTTTTAAGCACAAATTCCAAATCATCCGAAATTATCTAAAATGTATTGTGAATCTCATCAAGGTCACTTATAGATGATTTATTATAAATTATAATGGTATTATATGTGCACTGTATGACTTCAATTTGATTTGTGCCACAAATGTTACAACTTTAGCATGTGGAAACAATGCCAGGAAAACTAAACCAAACCATACATTACTGTCATATTGTACTTTGTCTATTGACTGCTTAGAGGGTAAGGAAACCAATATGTAATCAAATACTTTGGGGGAACTATCCCTTTAACTAATTCACTATAAATGCTACTTCCTGTTCAGTGTGATTTGAACTGGGAACTCTTTGGTCTCGTGTCCACTTCACTAACCACTACATCACTACACCTTGACAGCTCTAGCTGTCATCACAGGAGCAATACAACACCCAGGCCTTAATGAGGGGATGAGGGCTACATCCCAAACAGATGGATCCTGTCACTCTGGTCTTTGTCCATTCATTTCCTCCTTCAGTTATTGTAGTTAAGGTTTTATTTTCTCATTGAGGCTCTAATTCACTAACAAGCACTTTATTAGATTAACAACAATCCAGTCGCGTCAAAATGCAATAAAAACCAACAACACGCCTCGGGCACACTGGCAGCTGTGTGTGTGTTTGTGTGTGTGTGTGTGATAGAGATGCTGAGAGCTTGCAGGGCTTCCTTCCTGTTTCCACTGTTCCAAATGCCTGCAGGTAAATGGATGTAATTAATTACCTCATTGAAATATTTCTGAAATATGAAGCGCATGTACCCTCTTCAGCTGCCATCTATCAATGTGGAGCAAGACACAGCTGAATGATTGGGCTCATTATAGAGAACACTAGGCTTGGGGGATAAACCATTAATAGCATATTAATGGTATGGGTTTCTTTACCATAAAAAAAATGATTATGATTCCACCATAATTTGCAAATAAATTCATTAAAAAATCCTACAATGTGATTTTCAGGATTTTTTTTCTCATTTTGTCTGTCATAGTTGAAGTGTACCTATGATGAATATTACAGGCCTCTCTCATCTTTTTAAGTGGGAGAACTTGCACAATTGGTGGCTGACTAAATACTTTTTTAGCCCCACTGTACATACAGTACGTATACTGTACATTTATGTTTATAAAATGTGTAAATCTCTACTGTTGTATAAGTCTGTTTTTCTAACCACATCATACATTTAGCTCTATAAACTGAGTCTGCAGATACTTTCACTTGGAATGTCCCTTCATATTTAACATAAACCTTTCAAAGCCACTCCAGAATCAGCCTCCAGCTTCCAACATAAACTGTATAACTTAAATGGTATTTTGGAAAGGTGAGGCGGTACTTATTTTTGTGGGCTATGTCGGTATGCTTCATGAGCAATGGCGTGATCCATCATGTCACCCTGGAGTCTAGTGACGAATGTCCTCATGGGGAACTCTGGGCTGACAGAGTCACACTGGAATAGGCCTCAATCCATCAACTGCTGCTGCTGTGTGCGTATCACCTCACAGAATGTAGATAGGAGCTCGATTCAGTTATCACAATGACACCCTCCACATCTGTGTGTCAGAGAAAGGTTGAGGTGACATTTTAGTTAGGGAATGTTGGTTGCATGTTGAGGGATGATGATGAGATTTAGATTTAGTCTGTATTAGAATCAGGCCCCCTGTGTCCGGTCTAGAGCGTGAAGTCACGAGCCAAAAGTCCTGGTCTGCCCTAGAAAGCCTATATGTAAAGTATGATAGCCAGAACGGCCAAGCAACAAAAATGTTGATGGCCGTTCTGGGCTGTAAAATGAGTTTATAATGAGCTAGTTCGATCCCCACAGTGAATTATTTTGAACTTTGATTCAAATCGAGATATTTAATTAAATAGTACATTTTTCGTCACACAGGACCACGTACTGACACAAACCAATCACTGGCCAGCAGGCTACGAGGTCACTCACGCCCTCATGCCATAGACATTAAGGTTGACTCAGGCAGGATGAAAACGACTACATCGACCAAGATCCTTTGCTAGTTATGGCCACTTTCACCATGACCCTTAGAATTTTTTTGGTGCCATTCAGCCCCCTTCAGCAATATGGTGATCCTCAAATTCAAATACTTTCATCTTCATGCTCCATCAAGGAGTTTTCCATAGGAATACATGGATGATGTCAGCGACATCACTATCTACTGGTTTTAATGGCTATGGTTAGAATACGGTTGAGATAGTCAGTTATAAGAAAGGATGTGGTAATGACGTAGCATTGTCAGTCCTCTGCTCTATGCCAGGTGTCCTACCCTGCAGCATCCTACTGCCACTACCTCTCTCTCTTCATCACTCTCTCCCTCCCTCTCGTTTCCTCCAACTCCTGCTCCCTTCCTCCCTCCTCCTCTCTCTCCCTCTCTCTCTGTGTTAATCTCTGCTGAGCCGTGTGTAATAACAGGCCATCTGGGCTTGTTGGGGAGATGAGATGAGCCTGCAGCTTGTCAGATGAACAAACACCACCGAGGACCCTGCTCACTACACACCCAATCACACCTTTAACAATAGCACCATACAATGCACAGACACAATCACCCCTAAACTTACATCACACAGGAATATACATATTTACACAATATAACCTGCATAGATAAATACAATCACACACAGTGTACTGGGTACTAAACACAGCGGGCAGAAAAAGATTCTAACAAGCTTGGCATTACACAAAATCTCACACCTTTACAGTGTCCCAAAACTTTTTGGAATTAGTGCTACAGGAAGCACATTTCTGTTTGAAAAGCTAGCTTTAGCTTTCCTAACTGACTGAGTATATTGGTTCCTGACTTCCCTGAAAAGTTGCATATTTGCTGTTCTGCTCTCTTCAGTTCTGCTCTCTGCACCCTAATGTAAAAACGGCAGAGCTCTGAAATTCGAGCTGTGCATTATTTGATTTGGTGTATACAATCTCCTCACTGCACAGAGGACACATATCTGACCTCTCCAGCCTTTTCCAATCCCAATCAAATCAAAATCAAATCAAATGTATTTATATAGCCCTTCGTACATCAGCTGATGTCTCAAAGTGCTGTACAGAAACCCAGCCTAAAACCCCAAACAGCAAGCAATGCAGGTGTAGAAGCACGGTGGCTAGGAAAATCTCCCTAGAAAGGCCAAAACCTAGGAAGAAACCTAGAGAGGAACCAGGCTATGTGGGGTGGCCAGTCCTCTTCTGGCTGTGCCGGGTGGAGATTATAACAGAACATGGCCAAGATGTTCAAATGTTCATAAATGACCAGCATGATCAAAAATAATAATCACAGGCAGAACAGTTTAAACTGGAGCAGCAGCACGGCCAGGTGGACTGGGGACAGCAAGGAGTCAAAATGCCAGGTAGTCCTGAGGCATGGTCCTAGGGCTCAGGTCCTCTGAGAGAGAAAGAAAGAGAAAGAGAGAGAGAATTAGAGAGAGCATACTTAAATTCACACAGGACACCGGATAGGACAGGAGAAGTACTCCAGATATAACAAACTGACCCTAGCCCCCCGACACATAAACTACTGCAGCATAAATACTAGAGGCTGAGACAGGAGGGGTTAGGAGACACTGTGGCTCCATCCGATGATACCCCCGGACAGGGCCAAACAGGAAGAATATAACCCCACCCACTTTGCCAAAGCACAGCCCCCACACCACTAGAGGGATATCTTCAACCACCAACTCACCATCCTGAGACAAGGCCGAGTATAGCCCACAAAGATCTCCGCCACGGCACAACCCAAGGGGGGGCGCCAATCCAGACAGGAAGATCACTGACTCAACCCACTCAAGTGACACACCCCTCCTAGGGATGGCATGAAAGAGCACCAGTAAGCCAGTGACTCAGCCCCTGTAATAGGGTTAGAGGCAGAGAATCCCAGTGGAAAGAGGGGAACCGGCCAGGCAGAGACAGCAAGGGCGGTTCGTTGCTCCAGAGCCTTTCCGTTCACCTTCACACTCGTGGGCCAGACTAAACTCAATCATTTGACCCACTGAAGAGTTGAGTCTTCAGTAAAGACTTAAAGGTTGAGACCGAGTTTGTGTCTCTCACATGGGTAGGCAGCATTCCATAAGAATGGAGCTCTATAGGAGAAAGCCCTGCCTCCACCTGTTTGCTTAGAAATTCTAGGGACAATTAGGAGGCCTGCGACTTGTGACCGTAGCGTACGTGTAGGTATGTACGGCAGGACCAAATCAGAGAGATAGGTAGGAGCAAGCCCATGTAATTCTTTGTAGGTTAGCAGTAAAACTTTGAAATCAGCCCTTGCCTTGACAGGAAGCCAGTGTAGGGAGGCTAGCACTGGAGTAATATGATCATTTGTTTTGGTTCTAGTCAGGATTCTAGCAGCCGTATTTAGCACTAACTGAAGTTTATTTAGTGTTTTATCCGGGTAGCCGGAAAGGAGAGCATTGCAGTAGTCTAACCTAGAAGTAACAAAAGCATAATTTTTGGACAGAAAGTTTCTGATTTTTGCAATGTTACGTAGATGGAAAAAAGGCCTTGAAACAGTCTTGATATGTTCGTCAAAAGAGAGATCAGGGTCCAGAGTAATGCCGAGGTCCTTCACAGTTTTATTTGAGACGACTGTACAACCATTAAGATTAATTGTCAGATTCAACAGAATATCTCTTTGTTTCTTGGGACCTAGAACAAGCATCTCTGTTTTTTTGCAGCCATCCACTTCCGTATGTCTGAAACACAGGCTTCTAGCGAGGGCAATTTTTGGCTTCACCATGTTTCATTGAAATGTACAGCTGTGTGTCATCCGCATAGCAGTGACTGTTAACATTATGTTTTCGAATTACATCCCCAAGAGGTAAAATATATAGTGAAAACAATAGTGGTCCTAAAACGGAACCTTGAGGAACACCGAAATGTACAGTTGATTTGTCAGAGGAGAAACCATTCACAGAGACAAACTGATATCTTTCTGACAGATAAGATCTAAACCAGGCCAGAACTTGTCTGTGTAGACCAATTTGGGTTTCCAATCTCTCCAAAAGAATGTGGTGATCGATGGTATCAAAAGCAGCACTAAGGTCTAGGAGCACAAGGACAGATGCAGAGCCTCGGTCTGATGCCATTAAAATGTAATTTACCACCTTCAAAAGTGCAGTCTCAGTGCTATGATGGGGTCTAAAACCAGACTGAAGATTTCGTATACATTGTTTGTCTTCAGGAAGGCAGTGAGCTGCTGCGCAACAGCCTTTTCTAAAAATTTTGAGAGGAATGGAAGATTCGATATAGGCTGATACTTTTTTATATTTTCTGGGTCAAGGTTTGGCTTTTTCAAGAGAGGCTTTATTACTGCAACTTTTAGAGAGTTTGGGATACATTTGGTGGATAGAGAGCCGTTTATTATGTTCAACATAGGAGGGCCAAGCACAGGAAGCAGCTCTTTCAGTAGTTTACTTGGAATAGGGTCCAGTATGCAGCTTGAAGGTTTAGAGGCCATGATTATTTTCATCATTGTGTCAAGAGATATAGTACTAAAACACTTGAGTGTCTCTCTTGATCCTAGGTCCTGGCAGAGTTGTGCAGACTCAGGACAACTGAGCTTTGAAGGAATATGCTAATTTAAAGAGGAGTCCATAATTTGCTTTCTAATAATTATGATCTTTTCCTCCAAGAAGTTCATGAATTTATTACTCCTGAAGTGAAAGCCATCCTCTCTTGGGGAATGCTGCTTTTTAGTTAGCTTTGCGACAGTATCAAAAAGGAATTTCGGATTGTTCTTATTTTCCTCAATTAAGTTGGAAAAATAGGACGATCGAGCAGCAGTAAGGGCTCTTCGATACTGCACGGTACTGTCTTTCCAAGCTAGTCGGAAGACTTCCAGTTTGGTGTGGCGCCATTTGCTATGACTACAAGGTCCGATAGGAATTCAGGGAACTCAATGAGTAGCTATAAAAAGTGATTGAGAAGGCTGCATAGATTTCATGACTAGAAGCTCAAAAGACAAAAATGTAGTTTTTTTTGTGTAAATTTAAATTTGCTATCGTAAATGTTAGCAACACCTCCACCTCTGCGGGATGCACGGGGGATATGGTCACTAGTGTAGCCAGGAGGTGAGGCCTCATGTTTCAGTCAGGCCAATCACATCAAGATTATGATCAGTTTATTGACTATAATTGCCTTTGAAGTAAGGGATCTAACATTAAGAAGCCCTATTTTGAGATGTGAGGTATCATGATCTCTTTCAATAATGACAGGAATGGAGGAGGTCTTTATCCTAGTGAGATTGCTAAGGCGAACACCGCCATGTTTAGTTTTGCCCAACCGAGGTCGAGGCACAGACACGGTCTCAATGGGGATAGCTGAGCTGACTACACTGACTGTGCTAGTGGCAGACTCCACTATGCTGGCAGGCTAGCTAACAGCCTGCTGCCTGGCCTGCACCCTATTTCATTGTGGAGCTAGAGGAGTTAGAACCCTGTCTATGTTGGTAGATAAGATGAGAGCACAAATCCAGCTAGGATGGAGTCCGTCACTCCTCAGCAGGTCAGGCTTGGTCCTGTTTGTGGGTGAGTCCCAGAAAGAGGGCCACTTATCTACAAATTCTATCTTTTGGGAGGGGCAGAAAACAGTTTTCAACCAGTGATTGAGTTGTGAGACTCTGCTGTAGAGCTCATCACTCCCCCTAACTGGGAGGGGGCCAGAGACAATTACTCGATGCTGACACATCTTTCTAGCTGATTTACACGCTGAAGCTATGTTGTGCTTGGTGATCTCTGACTGTTTCATCCTACCATTGTTGGTGCCGACGTGGATAACAATATCTCTATACTCTCTATACTCGCCAGTTTTATCTTTAGCCAGCACCATCTTCAGATTAGCCTTAACGTCAGTAGCCCTGCCCCCTGGTAAACAGTGTATGATCGCTGGATGATTAGTTTTAAGTCTAATACTGTGGGTAATGGAGTCGCCAATGACTAGAGTTTTCAATTTGTCAGAGCTAATGGTGGGAAGCTTCGGCGTCTCAGACCCCGTAACGGGAGGAGTAGAGACAAGAGAAGGCTCGGCCTCTGACTCCGACTCGTTGCTTAATGGGGAAAACCGGTTGAAAGTTTCTGTCGGCTGAATGAGCGACACCGGTTGAGCATTCCTACAGCATTTCCCTCCAGAAACCATGAGAAAGTTGTCCGGCTGCGGGGACTGTGCGTCTGAAGCTGGGCTTCAGCACAGCAATCCTCGCCGTAAGGCAATCGTTCTCCTGTATATTATGAGTACAGCGACTGCAATTAGAAGGCATCTTGTTAATGTTACTACTTAGCTTCGGCTGTTGGAGGTCCTGACGAACCATGTCCAGATAAAGCATCATGTTAATGTTACTACTTAACTTCGGCTGTTGGAGGTCCTGACGAACTATGTCCAGATAAAGCATCATGTTTATGTTACTACTTAGCTTCGGCTGTTGGAGGTCCTGACGAACCATGTCCAGATAAAGCATCATGTTAATGTTACTACTTAGCTTCGGCTGTTGGAGGTCCTGACGAACTATGTCCAGATAAAGCATCATGTTAATGTTACTACTTAGCTTCGGCTGTTGGAGGTCCTGACCGACCATGCCCAGATAAAGCATCATGTTAATGTTACTACTTAGCTTCGGCTGTTGGAGGTCCTGACGAACCATGTCCAGATAAAGCATCATGTTAATGTTACTACTTAGCTTCGGCTGTTGGAGGTCCTAACGAACCATGTCCAGATAAAGCATCATGTTAATGTTACTACTTAGCTTCGGCTGTTGGAGGTCCTGACGAACCATGTCCAGATAAAGCATCATGTTAATGTTACTACTTAGCTTCGGCTGTTGGAGGTCCTGACGAACCATGTCCAGATAAAGCATCATGTTAATGTTACTACTTAGCTTCGGCTGTTGGAGGTCCTGACGAATCATGTCCAGATAAAGCATCATGTTAATGTTACTACTTAGCTTCGGCTGTTGGAGGTCCTGACGAACCATGCCCAGATAAAGCGTCGGGAGTGAAAAAGTTGAATGAAAAAAAAAGTTGAGGAAAAAAACACAAATATAAACGGTAATTAAAAAGTAAAAACCGTAAAATTGTCAGGTAGCAAAGTAAGGTTGGCAACAAAACACACAGCAACATGTAAACAAGTCTACAGACAGTGTGTCTGCCCAATAACAATTGTGTACAGTGTACTGTATATTACCTGGTATTTCTCAGTATATTACTGTAGGATGATTAAGTAAAGTTCCTGGTGAAGCTAATATAAATGTAGTTAGTAATATTCTAGCTCCCTTGTCATATCTCTGTCCATCCTGGCCTGGGGCCTGTTTGGTGTTGTAATCCCACAGTGTTGTAGTCCCACTCTGCTTCCTGTCATTATACAGTCACACTGATTGAACGCAACACTATGAGCTTAATGATGTTTCATTATTTTACTTCTGGTTCGGAGTCATATTGCAGCTACTGCTACTATAGTATTACACCTCACTAAACTACACCATTACAACATTCTAAAGCACAGTCAGAGTTCCCGCCACCACCATTACAGCATAATAAACTACAACACTTATAATGTCTCTGCTCTCTGAAGTTCAAGTTAATCGATACCCACATAGAAGTTAAGTCAATACAAGCTGCACTCTTTTGCAACTATCAACTTGTAGTAGTCTTATTTTAGATAGATAAAAAAGCTCTCATATGACTGAGTCCATGTTCAGGCCACAGTGGATTCCATGCCCCAGGGAAAGGGGGTCACGAGACGGGCTCGGCGGGTGTTGAGGGGGACTCTGGGGGGACAGTGCCTCAAAACTGGGTTTCCATGGTCCAGCACCTCTAACTGTCACCCCCTGGGGCAGTGTCATCTGTTACACACACTAACAGATCATGTGACTCCTCTCTCTCTCTCTCTGTCTCTCTCTCTCTCTCTCTCTCAGCCCCAGGGCCAGTCAACCTCAAACAGCGTGACAAGCATAGATATGCATTCGCCAGATCATTCCACTCTAGTCCACTGACATGCCTGACCTCTGCTCTCATTGGGAGAGCAGGTCTAGTAACTCTATCTAGAGGGCACTACAGGGATTATACAGTGGTTTGCCCTCTTTGTTATTCTGTTTCTTCTTCACTCCACCAGATCTGTTTTAATTGTAATAATAAATTAAAGGCTCCTCTAGCTGGGTGAAATATTAATGGCTTTGCTCCTTTAATGATACACTGTGGCTGATGATAATGGGTGAAAGAGATGAGCAGATCAGAGGGTTTTAAAGCCCATTGTGATTTGGGCTACTGAATATTTGAGGAGCTAAGTAAAGCCTTCCGCATGCTTTGGTTCGGCTGGCTCCTTAGGTGAACTGAACGAGTATGCTCGTATACTCCCTTAAAAGACCTTTGCTTGAAAAACAAGAAAAAGTGGCATTAGTACTGTTTTTCCATCTTGAGATGCCGTAGCCAGTATACGCTTCCTCAAAATAGGCAGATTTTTATCTTGGGATAACTCAAGTAATGTAATGTAATTAATTTGGACATTTTGGCCGACAAAATCTTAGTCGCACAATTGTACATCTAACTAAGATGTTTGGTGCAGTATTTCTCGTGGGAAAAAAATGAAAACGAGTCGTCTCATTGAATGACATCAAACGCTTTATTGAAGAATCCCTACTGTTGATCAATCACCGATGAAGGGCTGTAGACTTCGGCTACCAAACTTCGGCTTGCCTCGAGAATTTGTTTTGTGTGCATGAAGAGCCCAAAAAAACCTTGACGAAGATCAAATTGAATAAAAACACAATATACTGTATGTTCTGAAATGTTTTGGATGGGATTGTCAGTGTCAACATTAGAACACTCAGTGTATTTGATCGTCTGGAGCCGGATCTGAGTAGGTATACACACTTGGGCAAAGCCTACAATGTTTCACCCATTTTTTTCCCTATTTGTTATTCCCAAACTCTCATTCAAATACATTATTTTAGTAGCTTAGCAATAGAATTAGACCAGAATCTCTTTGATGGTTAGTGTGTATAAAGAGTGTGTCTTAGTAGCTGTAGAGGGCCCTTCTGTTGCGATGCCAGTGTCCTTTCGCGACCTCTTCCCCCTACAGAATAGAAGCCAGGCAGCATGTTGTGTCTCTGACATTGGCGATATTCACACACACAGGCCTTCAGAGATAAGCCTAAGATCACTGAAACGCGGTCTGTCCTCACAGGATAGGGTATGTTGCACGTGCATGTGCGTCCTGCATTCACGTTATGTATTTGTACTTGTGAGTGAACTGTGCGCGTGGTCTCCATGACAACAGCCCAGTGTCCTCCTTCCAGCTCACACCCGCAGGGTGCACTGAGCCTCACCATGGCGACATCTCATCGATTTATATTAGCTATTTTAAAATCATTCTAGTTGTAGTATCTGTAGAATTCAGTATCAGGTCTCCTGATCTGGAAGCAGGTAATGTCCTCGGGAGGGGGGTTTGTGAGGCAAATGCAGACATAGTCTTTGAAGGCTTTGGCAAGACTATGGCAGGCTTTCGAAAGAAATGCTGTTTAAATGTTTTTGTCTGCATGTGAGTGGGTGAGTGGGTAGTATGTGTGAGAGTGTGTGTGTGTGTGTGTAGGGGGTAGTTAGTCAGGTTGTAATGGGGGATGGTTTGCTGCAGGACTTCATGTGCCTTGTTCTCTGCGAGAGCACACACACAGACACACATAAAAACACACACACACACACACCCACACAGACACACACGCACAGGCAGTCAAGTTGGCCGACCTTGACTTTTTCACAGTGTCAGACCTTGCCAAAGGAATATAATCTTCCCTCATATTAGAAAACATCTCCAAATAGTGTCTTCCATCTGTCTCTGTGTGTCTGTCTGTGTATGCAAGTGTGTGTTCTAGTGTTATTTGAGCACTGTTCGTCAAAACGAGTGCTATTCCATGCATATGTGTGTTGACCCCCTCAGGCAGCTGTGAGACAGATGCTGTGCTCAGGTCAGTGGAGCATATGCATGAAGAACAGGAGATTTAGACTGGTGTTCTTCGCAGTGTGTATATGTGCATGTGTGTGTGCATCCGTCAGTCTGTGCGTTTGCATCTCGGTGACTTGATCAGAATAAACCCCTACACTGTACTGTGAAGATATAATGAATCTGACTAAAGTCGTAGATGAGAGTAGAGTACAAGCAGTTTAGATGGTGAGAATGGCCTGGTTGTAAGGACATAAGGAAAGAGGATACACGTATAGGCCAGGGAGAGTTGACCAACTTAACTCAGCCCTACTTTCCCAAGACACACACACACACACCGTCCCTGTTCTCCAGTTTTTGCATAAGCCCAAGTGATGTAGCATGAAGGATGATGTTTTTGAATTCCTTTCTGTTTCACAGTGTCCCAAATTCCTCTCGTCCGTGTGAAGAGTAAAAGTGTCTCTTCGTCAAATCCTTTCCATATCGCTCCCCTGCTATCTACTCCTAAGTAGAAGATTAGGTCTACTGCCCTCCTTGTGTTTTTCCTCAGATCGATTTGACCTGAGTAGTTGTGTTTGGTTCAGCACCCTGCTTTAGTACAATGGAGAGGAGCAGCTGATCGACAGCAGAGAATATCAATCACCATGCATGCTTCAGACAGCAGCAGTACAGTAAATGCTGAGGTATGTGAATTAATACAGGTTACCTCCCTATACCGCAGCACATTTACAGCATAGAAAGGCAAAGGCAGGATCAACACAAAATCAACAAGCTCTCACGCTAGCTTTTTGACTCTCTTTCCTAAATTTGCCTCTTCTCTAATTCAACGTCATGATTCGGGAACAGTGATTACTTCGACGCCGTTTCCATGGAAATCACAACTATTCATGGTGGGTTCCGTGCGGGCGTCAGGCGATGTCACCTGCTTCTTTCAGACAAGCCCCTCACCCGTCACCCTGACAGAGACTTGGCCCATTGAGCGAAGGAGGGAGGAGGGGAAAGGGAGAGAAAAAAAGAGGTATAATAGTCTGTGCATATGAAGAAGGCTTGGGCGCGTCTGGTTGAAGTCACTTGGGGTATGCTGCACCCTAGACTCTAGTGATCCACTGTGGAGTAACTAGCTCTCTAGAGGTATGGAATTTATGGAGTTCTATTTTAGGATTGCCCATTGAACAATAAAATATGTACTGTATATCATCACTGCCTGAACCTAGAATTCTCAAACCTTCCCCCTATCGCTCATTCAATCACACACTTCCCCATCTTTCATTCAACCACTCCTCTCCCTTCATTCTCTATCGCTCCTCCTCATTCTCTCTCTCTTGCTTGCCCTCCCTCTCCCCCACCCGGCCGGGCCTTCATTAGTTTCCATAGTGACGGGGGAAAGGCATTATTGCCAGCTGAGAACGGCTTTGAGAGTTGCGGCGGTGGGGGCATTGTTCACCAGCGCTCTGCTGAATGGGAAAGAGGGATCAGGACAGGGAGAGCGAGGAGGAGGACAGGAGCACACTTTTGGGGCTCTACAAACACTGGGTGTGTTTGTAGAGTGGGGGAAGGAGGAGAAGGAGGAGGGAAGAGAGAGAGAGAGAGAGAGCCTGGAGTAGGAGAGTCATGCTGCCTGACTGACTGACTGAAGATCCACATTACTACTGTCATAAACCCTTCCAGGTTTCTCTCACAACAACCCAGTGGCTGTAACGACATGCTGCTGGACTAAACTGGACCCTTGTGATTGGTGTTAGTGTGTGTATGATGTGTGTCGGACTGGAGAAGAGTGACCCTACAGAGATTTCAGGGAGAGAGAGAGAACAGGAAAAACATATAGTGCAGATGGCAGCCTATGCTTAGCTGGTGAGTTCCAGTGTGTGTGCATGTGCGTGTCTGTGTGTATGTCTGTGTGTGTGTGTGCGTGTGTGTGTGTCTGTGTCTGTTTTTGCATAAGTGGAAATGTTTTAACACTCTCATTTATGATAAATATGTGTATGTGGTTATATCATTGACTTGTGTTTTCATATTCTCTGTTTATGCACATTGCTCATCTGTGCAGCCGTAGCCAGTTGTAGTAATGTCTATAACGTTCGTCTCAGACCGTCTAAGTATGTGTGCGTATATGAGTTTTCTCTGAACCTCTGTCTGGGTCGAGGGGGTGTGCAGGGATGTATGGGGTAGAAGCTGTCTGCTGAATGTGGGCTAATTCTTTTAGCCTGTTGAAATATTCATGCTAGCCTGCATGTTTTATTGAGAGACTAACATTGGGGACAATTTATGCTGCCTTCAGTCTCCCCGCTGGTGTTATTTCAGTGAATACTACAGTGCTGGGTGTATTTTTACTCCTTGAGAGAGTGATGTTAGCCGAGCAGTGTGGGAATGAGTGTGTGAACTACGTTAACTGCTTACATTCCTGCTCAGTTTGTCTATATTACTGGGTGTTTGACTGATGAGGTGAGTAAGAGTTGCCCCTTCCTCCCGCAGTTTAGATCATTTATGGGGGTTTTCAAATGTAATGGCCGCGGTTCAAAATGTCCTTCTGATGATTTGACAAAGCCCGGTCCCATCAGCAGGAGGAAGAGGTCATGTTGAAACAAGGTGACACACCACTGACCTCATTCAGCTGTCCAATACCATCTAGGGCATGACCACATCCCACACTATCCCCAAAGATTACTCAGCTATAACAGCAAGCTAATTGAACCACTATTATTACTATTTTGGAGGTATTTTACTATCATGTGTCTATTCACTCTCTGTATTTCGCCACACCATCCTTCAGCTGACAAAGGGGGTTATCTTGAGTCGTATGGAGTCGTAGTGTTTCCATGACGACCGGCGCCAGCTGTGCGAGGCAGGGGACTGTTGTGTTCGTGTACTCACCGACCTTGTGACCGGGGATCAATGTGAATGATCCAGGAGTAAAGCTCTCAAGGATGAAATATCTACAGCCTTCAAAATCTACAACCTTCACTATCTACAGCCTTCAATTTCTACAGCCTTCACTGTCTACAGCCTTCACTATCTACAACCTTCACTATCTACAACCTTCAATATCTACAACCTTCAATTTCTACAGCCTTCAATTTCTACAGCCTTCACTATCTACAAACTTCACTATCTATACCCTTCAATATCTACAACCTTCAATATCTACAACCTTCAATATCTACAGCCTTCACTATCTACAGCCTTCACTATCTACAGCCTTCACTATCTACAGCCTTCACTATCTACAGCTTTCACTATCTACAACCTTCACTATCTACAGCCTTCACTATCTACAGCTTTCACTATCTACAACCTTCACTATCTACAGCCTTCACTATCTACAACTTTCAATATTTTCATCCTTTAATATCTGTAACATTCAATATCTACAGCCTTCAATATCTACAGTGTTCAATATCTACAACCTTCAATATCTACAGCGTTCAATATCTACAGCCTTCAATATGTACAGCGTTCAATATCTACAACCTTCAATATCTACAGTCTTCAATATCTACAGCCTTCAATATCTACAGCCTTCAATATCTACAACCTTCAATATCTACAGCCTTCAATATCTACAGCCTTCAATATCTACAACCTTCAATATCTACAGCCTTCACTATCTACAACTTTCACTATCTACAACCTTCAATATCTACAACCTTCAATTTCTACAGCCTTCAATTTCTACAGCCTTCACTATCTACAGACTTCACTATCTATACCCTTCAATATCTACAACCTTCAATTTCTACAGCCTTCAATTTCTACAGCCTTCACTATCTACAGACTTCACTATCTATACCCTTCAATATCTACAACCTTCAATATCTACAACCTTCAATATCCACAGCCTTCACTATCTACAGCCTTCACTATCTACAGCCTTCACTATCTACAGCCTTGACTATCTACAGCCTTCAATATCTTCATCTTTCACTATCTACAACCTTCACTATCTACAGCCTTCAATATCTACAGCCTTCACTATCTACAGCCTTCACTATCTACAGCCTTCACTATCTACAGCCTTCACTATCTACAGCCTTCACTATCTATACCCTTCACTATCTACAGCCTTCACTATCTACAGCTTTCACTATCTACAACCTTCACTATCTACAGCCTTCACTATCTACAGCTTTCACTATCTACAACCTTCACTATCTACAGCCTTCACTATCTACAACCTTCAATATCTACAACTTTCAATATTTTCATCCTTTAATATCTGTAACATTCAATATCTACAGCCTTCAATATCTACAGTGTTCAATATCTACAACCTTCAATATCTACAGCCTTCAATATCTACAGCGTTCAATATCTACAGCATTCAATATGTACAGCGTTCAATATCTACAACCTTCAATATCTACAGTCTTCAATATCTACAGCCTTCAATATCTACAGCCTTCAATATCTACAACCTTCAATATCTACAGCCTTCAATATCTACAACCTTCAATATCTACAACCTTCAATATCTACATCCTTTAATATCTACAACCTTCAATATCTACATCCTTTAATATCTACAACCTTCAATATCTACATCCTTTAATATCTACAACCTTCAATATCTACATCCTTTAATATCTACAACCTTCAATATCTACATCCTTTAATATCTACAACCTTCAATATCTACATCCTTTAATATCTACACAACATCAGTTTTTTTCTGGGCAGCTGCTGCAAAGATTAAACCAACTATTAAGTTGGATTTTTTATATATATATTATATGTTATCGTTAAAATTTGGGCTATTAAGCATAACTATGACTAAAGATTCTAACCATGATGAATATGAAGATTGATTGAACCTCTCTTTGAGTGTCAGATGGTGGTTGTCTGATCTCCTGTCCTTGGTAAGTCTGGAGGGACAGGAGGAGTAGATCTAATTGGCTGGCTACACCACACCACACACCCAAATACCAGGTTGAACAGTCAGCATGATCAGGCTGCTGTATCACAGCTGTAATTATCCTGTGCTAGTTGATACAGGGCACCTGGGGTCCTTCACTGGAGAACTTCCGTTACCTCCCTGCCTGCAGTGTGTCATTTTAGGATTTGGCTGAGGCTTTAAATATTGTTGGATGTCGAAAGAGGTGTTTTAGCGGACCTACCCCTAACCCACACTCTTACCCTAACCTTAACCTTAAACCTAACCCTAGCTCCTTACCCTAACTGTAAAACTAACCCTAACTCCTAACCTTAACCCTAAACCTGATTCTAACACTAATTCTAACCTTAACCCTAAACCCCCTAGAAATAGCATTTGACCTTGTGGGGACTAACAAAATGTCCCCAGTTGGTGAAATGTTTGTTTGTTTTTAAACATGTCCAGACACACACACACACACGCACGCGCACACACACACACGCACACATGCACACACACACACACGCACACACCCTGCCTACATCTAGGCAGGGTGTGTGCGTGTGTGTGTGTGCATGTGTGCGTGTGTGTGTGTGTGTGGGGGGGGGGGGGGGGGGGGTCTCTGTAGTGCTAGCAGCCAGGATGATATTTAACATCTCTTGGAGGGGAGGCCATTTGCGTCTCCTGTTTTAAAGCGCTTCATTACTTCAAAAGGAAGCAGGAGCCGTGAGGTATCAGTGATGCTGGAGCTGTGCCTTTGTAGTGCCCTCCTCTAGTCTCTTACCAGACTGGGGAAGAAGAGGGATGAGTTGCAGGATATTTAACAAACCTAAAGAGCCCCTCTCTCCGCCGTAGGCCACGTTGTGTGTATGTGTGTGAGGATGTAAGACCCTGGAGTCAAGGCCCTCTAGACTAACATCAGGAGGCAAGTTTAAAGGTTGCTCAGGAAACTCAGTGCTTATACTCACCAATGGGCATGCGACAGGAATACCTTCAGCTGTCATATGCTGTTTTATAGATACTCATAAATGCATCACAAAGAAATCTAATTTCATTTCTCTCATTAATGAACTGTAGTTGGTGCATATGATGCTGCTGTGCTCGGTTATTAGTTAGGCTAGTGGGTACTACTGTTGCAGGAATAGATATGGGGAAACAGTATTATTGTTCTGTTTTTTTCCACCAGGGTTACCGCAGTATATGATTGTTAAATGCTTTTATGGGTACCACATTTGTTTTGTGATGCAATTTCCTGAAAAACACTGAATTTTTTTACTTACCTTTTATGAATTTACCTTCAGGAATTCTCTCCACCCAGACTAAAGCTCCACAAATGTACATCCTCCACATATCATTGGCCTGGCTTTGGCTAATATGGTAATTTATCTTAGCAGAATTGTTTCATCCAAAGTCAAGACATTGAAGGTTGTGCAATGTAACAGCAATATTTAGACTTATGGATGCCACCTGTTCGATAAAATACGGAACAGTTCCGTATTTCCCTGAAAGAAGAAAATTTTGTTTTGAAATTATAGTTTCCGTATTTGACCATATTAATTACCTAAGGCTCGTGTTCTATGTGTTTATTATATTATAATTAAGTCTATGATTTAATATTTGATAGACCAGTCTGACTGAGCGGTGTTAGGTAGCAGAAGGCTATTAAGCATTCATTCAAACATTTCCTGCGTTTAACAGCAGCTCTTCGCAATGCTTGAAGCACAGCGCTGTTTATGACTTCAAGCCTATCAACTCCTGAGATTAGGCTGGCAAAGCTATAGTGCCTATAAGAACATCCAATAGTCAAAGGTATATGAAATACAAATGGTATAGAGAGAAATAGCCATATAATTCCTATAATAACTACAACCTAAAACTTCTTAAGTGGGAATATTGAAGACTCATGTTAAAAGGAACCACCAGCTTTCATATGTAATCATGTTCTGAGCAAGGAACTTAAACGTTAGCTTTTTTACATGGCACATTTTGCACTTTTACTTTAGTCTCCAACACTGTGTTTTTGCATTATTTTAACCAAATTGAACATGTTTCATTATTTATTTGAGACTATATTGATTTTTATTTATGCATTATATTAAGTTAAAATAAAAGTGTTAATTCGGTATTGTTGTAATTGTCTTTATTAAAAATATATAAAAACATTGGCTGATTAATCGGTATTAGCTTTTTTTGGTCCTCCAATAATCGGTATCGGCATTGAAAAATCATAATCGGTCGACCTCTAGTACAGACAGTAACAGAGTCACTGCTCAACCAATCCGGAGTACCTGATGATTAGGTGCAGGCCTTTTCTACTTGCCTCGGGAGCTTAAATCCATTGTTGTTACTGCAGCCTATATACTGTACCTCCGGATGCCGTTCCCCTCCCCCACCTTGGACAGTCTGATCACCTTTCACTGTTCCTGCTCACCAAGTATTTACCCCTCGTTAAAGGCGTGAAACCATCAGTGAGGACAATCAAAGTGTGGCCAGAGGGGTCAGACTCATTGCTGCAGCACCAGTTTCAACACACAGACAGGAGATTGGTTGCCACTCAGGCCACCCTTGACTCCCATACGGACATTGAAACATATGCTTCTTCCATTCTGGATTACATCAACATCTGCATAAACAATGTCATCACCCATAAACTAATAAAGACCTTCCCCAACCAGAAGCCTTGGATGAACAGAGAGATCCGACTACTGCTAAAGGCAGTAAAGGCTAAAGGCTTTTAGATCTGGTGACCCTCATCCAGGGTCAAGCTAAAAAAGGGCATCAAGATGGCTAAACATGACTTCAAATTGCAGATTTAGGAGCACTTCAACAACAACTCCGACCCTCGACGAATCTGCCAGGGCATCTAAGCCATCACAGACTACCGACCAAAAAACCTTACCCCCACAGCCAGCGACGTCTCCATCGCCGACGAGTTAAATAGGTTCTATGCTCGCTTCAACAGGGACAACAAAGATCCAGCCATCAAAGCTGAGCTCCCCCCAGACGACCTCCCCCTCAGACTATCCATTGCAGATGTGTTGTCTCCACTGAGTAGGGTGAATGCACGCAAGCCTGCTGGCCCTGATGGCGTCCCCGGTCGTGTGTTCAGAGCATGTGCTGGGCAGCTGGCCGAGGTCTACACTGACATTTTCAACCTGTCACTGGCCCAGGCGGTTGTCCCCACGTGCTTCAAGACCGCAACCATTATACCAGTGCCGAAGCAGTCGACCACATCAAGCCTGAATGACCTCCGACCTGTTGCACTCACCTCCACGATCATTAAGTGCTTCGAAAGACTGGTTTTGGCCTACCTTAAGTTCTGCCTCCCTCCACCACTGGATCCCCACCAGTTTGCATACCGACCAAATAGGTCTACAGAGGACGCCATCTCCACAGCTTTACACTCTGCACTGACACACCTGGACAAAACCAACACCTATGTGAGAATGCTGTTCATAGACTTTAGCTCAGCATTCAATGCGATCATTCCCTCTAGGCTGGTCACCAAACTCCATGACCCAGGGATCAGCCCCTCTCTCTGTAACTGGACTTTGGACTTCCTAACCAACAGACCCCTGTCTGTCAGGGTAGACAACTTCACTTCCTCAACCCTGAACCTGAACACCGGTGTGCCACAGGGCTGCGTGCTGAGTCCCCTCCTGCACTCCCTCTTCACCTATGACTGGGTTCCTGTACACGGTTCCAACATCATCATCAAGTTCGCAGACGACACCACAGTGGTAGGCTTGATCAGTGACAATGACGAGTCAGCCTACAGGGAGGAGGTCAAGAACCCGGTTGCATGGTGAGCTGACAACAACATGGCCCTCAATGCAAAGACAACCAAGGAGCTCATTGTGGATTACAGGAAGTCTAAATGCTGCAGCCACGCCCCAGTTCTCATTGATGGCACTGAGGTGGAGCATGTGCCCAGCTTCAAATTCCTGGGTGTCTACATCTCTGATGACCTCTCCTGGACCATCAACACCTCAACCCTGGTCAAAAAGGTGCAGCAGCGCCTGTACTTTTTGAGGAGGCTGAAGAAGGCCCGCCTGTCTCCCAAGATCCTGGTGAACTTTTATCGCTGCACGGTCGAGAGCATTCTGACTAACTGTGCCACAGTGTGGTTTGGTGGATACTCCGTGGCCCGACCGGAAGGCCCTGCAACGGGTGGTGAAAACCGCCCAGCACATCACTGGTGCTCAGCTCCCTGCCATCATAGACCTCAAACACAAGCGGTGTCTGCGTAGGGTGCGCGGTAGCATCAGGGACCCTTCACATCCATGCCACAAACTGTTTGCCCTCCTACCATCAGGCAGGCAGTACAGGTCTCTACATTCCCACACTAGCAGCCTCAAGAACAGTTTCTTTCCAGCTACTGTAACCCCGCTGAACTCTGTGACACGGCACTAGCCATCTCCACCTGCTCACATCCTAGTACTGCCTCTCAGGGACCTTGTTGCACTACTCTCTTTGTACTCTTCATGGTACTACTGGACTCTGAAATTGCTTTGCAAAGTCTGATTAAGGACATTATTCAGTTGTACATGTCTACCTCGGTAACCTCATTGCTGCTATCCCTGCATTTCAGTTGCATGCCTCCTTGCACTTTCAATTTGCCTTCCTTGCACATTTAGACTTGCCATTTGTACTTGCCACTGCTCCAGATTCCAAATGGCGGCGAGCTTTACACCACTCCAGCCAACGCTTGGCATTGTGCATGGTGATCTTCGGCTTATGTACGACTGCTCGGCCATGGAGACCCATTTGCTGAAGCTTCCGACAAACAGTGCTGACGTTTCTTCCAGAGGCAGTTTGGAACTCAGTTGTGAGTGTTGCAATTGAGGACAGACAATTTTTAATGCGCTTCAGCACTCAGCGGTCCCATTCTGTGAGCTTGTGTGGCCTACCACTTTGCGACTGAGCCGTTGTTGCTCCTAGACCTTTCCATTTCACAATAACAGCACTTACAGTTGATTGGGGCAGCTCTAGCAGGTCAAACATTTGACAAACTGTCTTGAACGTCACTGCCAACTGCCATTCTACTGCCAACGTTTGTCTATGGAGATTGCATGGCGGTGTGCTTGAATTTTATACACCTGATGCCGCCCTGTGATAAGCAGTGCCCACTCTGTCAAAGGCAAAATATTTTGCTTGTCCATTCCCAGCGCACCTTTCCAGGATGCTGTTGGAGAGATGCATCGCTGTGGTGCTCCACCAACGTTCCGTAAATAAAAAAACATCTAACATAAATCATGTAGATGGTACAGGATATGGTAAAAAATAGTATGTGGCTTACAGGCTGGAGATAAAATGTATGACAATTTATTTAGATCGACACTTTCTACATCATCCATGCAGGTTTTTCCGCTCAAATAGGCTAAGCTAAATCGCGCCCAATCAACAAAATTAACATGCGGAGTCAATTACAACTGTTTTCGTGATTCAGTGATTTTTGACAAAGCTGATCATAGCGAAAAAGAAAATACTCCTGCATTTCCTGCTGTGTAAACACATTGTAAATAGGCTCACGATATCTCCCCCAATAATTGTGTAGCTGATATTCAGAGCTTAAATAGCCTAATTGAATTGGTCACAGGAATCAGGACTAATAAAGTCAGTTCAATAGCCTGTTTTACATATGGTGGGCCTACCACATGGATGGGCACTCATAACATTCCATTGCTGGCTGACATGGAAGGCTACACTTCAGTAAGCAGGAGCCAACGTCTTTGGGACGTCTTTTTTTGGTGTTTTACAAACAGTAGGCTTATCACGTAGATGGGTGTTCATAAAACTCTATTTCAGGCTACACCTCAGTAAGCACGGACAGATGCTGATGCCTTTTGGACATCTTTTTTTGGTGCAGTCCGTACCTGCCTTGATTTCCATATCCACATTTTTGTCACGGTCCGAACCAAATCTGAAATTATCATAGATGTCTATGTTTGGTTCAGATTTGGTCCGGTCTGGACCAGTCAAACATAGACTATAGTCTATAAATGACATATTTTCAACTTTCGTTCAGAACAAAAAATAAACCTAATTTCAACGTCCAGAAAAAAACATATTTTCAACCTCTGGAAAATACGTGTTTTCAACCTGCATAAAATAAATATTTTCAACTTTAATTCAGAACCAAAAATGAACTTGATTTCAAAGTCTGGAAAATACACATTTTTCAACATCTTTGGTGCCTTTTCACCATCCTGGAGGATGTGTATTTTATACATCCAGAAAATACGTCCTTTCACCTTTTCATCCCGAACCTAAATTGAACCTAACTTCAAAGTCTGGAAAACGTATCTTTTAGATGTCTTTTCAAAGTCATTTTGCTTACTGGGACTATTTTAGTTTTGCGGTTGCAGCATTTTTTGGTCTTGCCTTGGGCGGCAGAGAGGCAAGAACAGGCCCTGGTGACAGCCCTCTCATTAAGAGCCCACTGGCCTGGCCAGTTTACATGATTTAACTGAGTGAACAGGAAAGTGGCATGTCTCCTGTGGGCTTGCTAACATGCCTCAGGTGTAGAGTAGACAGGGTAATAAAGTACCTTATTTCCTCTCTAATGGCTCCAGAGTTTCCCCCTATAGCAGAGCAACACTCTGTGCTCTATAACCAAGGCCACGTTTTCCCACTCTCCACTGTGTTTGTGTGTGTGTTTGCTAGCTATCAAGATGAACTGAGGGATTTAAAAAAATATATATTGTTTTTATTTAACCTTTGTTTAAGTAGGCAAGTCAGTTAAGAACTAATTCTGATTTACAATGACGGCCTACCAAAAGGCTTTCTGCGGGGACAGGAGCTGGGATTAAAAATACAAAATAAAATGAAAATATAGGACAAAATCACATCACGACAAGCGAGACACCACAACACTACATAAAGAGACCTAAGACAACAACATAGCATGGCAGCAACACATGACAACACAGCATGGTAGCAACACAACATTACTCTTTTTTTTGATGGGAGGCTCTGCTGAAGACTGTAGACTACTGTTTGAGGTGTTTTGAGAGAAGGTCATCAGTTGTTGTCTTTTCCAGGGATATCACATGACCAAGTCCCGTTTTGTTATTGTTTCAAGTACAAGAGTCACATGAAATGTTAAAACTTTCTCTCCGAGTCCTGAGTCTCACATATTATTCCCCGCATAGTTTTGAAAACAGGAGCATGATTGGCGAGAGCTCTTCAAAGTTTGGAACGTTCCCATGCTGACGCTGCCATTTTGAGGCCCAAAACACTGAGTGACTTTATAAAACAGGTACTGACGTCAAATTAAGATACTAAAGCCCAGTTAATGTGCAGTGACCTTTGTCTGTTTGTTGGATAGAGTCGTGTATCAGCACAGGAGATCAGTGGGGGGTGTCGCCCCCTGTCATGCCCTCAGCACACCCACCCTCACCCCTTCCATCTCCTCTTCTCTCACCTCCACTTCTCTCTTCTCCACATATCCCACCTCTAGCACACATCCTCTCCCTGGTCTCTTCTGTTCTGTCCTCACCCCTTTCACCTCTCTCTCCTCCATCTCCACTCCACTCATCCCCTTCCATCAGTGTGCTGGTGTGGTCTGGACACGGCTTGTCCTGTCCTGGGCGATACCCCAATCCCAACCCCAGACCCAGGCAGTACTGTATCTATCTTCCCCCACAGGACCACTCTGACTGTCAACAAACAGGGTGACACTCCCCTCTACAGGCACACACCCGTCCGGTCCTAAGGAGGACCCCACCACACGTGTGAAGGAAAAGAGAGGGAGGAGGGGTATGACGCCAGGCTGGAGAGAGGTTAGGGGTGAGGATGAGGGGGAAGCTGGTATCATCCCTCCCTGTCAGTGATAGCAAACCACACTAAATAAACACACACACACACACACTGCCTCTTTAAATGCCACTTCCTGCTGCTGGTCTCTTGATAAACTGTCTCCAAGTGATACTGCAGGCTGTACTACACACACACAAGCACACAGAGTGTTTCTCTCTCCCTACTGTCTGTACTGTTACATAGCCAGTAAATTACAGTGTGGGAGAGAATTTAGGGTTTGAGCGAAATGTTATTTTGCGGCAGTGAGAGTTGTCTAGGTTGTGTGGAGTGTGTGTTTTTTTGGGGCGGTGTGTGAAATGTTTGCTTTTGTAGGGCTATGTTTTTGGTCTCGGTAGAATGTTATTGTGTGGTAGCGGTGGGACTGTTAGTGAGAGATGTAAAATGTTTCCGTGGGAATGTAATGAGTTACGTGTCACAGGAATGTTGTGGTCTCTCTCAGTTTAGTGCTTGACATCTTCGAGGATGTGGCTTACCTGCAGAAGCAATGAGTAGTAGTGGACCTACACCGAGCTGAGAGTGTGTGTGTTCAGTGTGTTTGTGCTGGCATTTGTACGTGTGTAACCAGTAGCATTGGGTGCGGGAATATGGGGGTGGACTTTAATACATAATAATTAACATTCAAAATCACATTTAAAATCATCAATTAATCAATCATGCTGTCACCTGCTGGTCATTCAGTAAGCCGGTCCTGTCCATCATAGTGATTGGTGAAATCAGAACAATCAATATTAATTAAGATAATCACTACTTTCACACATCAGAAGCCTTTAGTCAGTAGAAGATAGCAGACATAGTATTGACCTGCAGTTTTTGATATGTTAAAAAAGTTTGAAATATCCAATAAATGTCGTTCCACTTCATGATTGTGTCCCACTTGTTGTTGATTCTTCACAAAAAAATACAGTTTTATATCTTTATGTTTGAAGCCTGAAATGTGGCAAAAGGTCGCAAAGTTCAAGGGGGCCGAATACTTTCGCAAGGCACTGTACATAATCAAGGAATACCAAGTTAAATCTCTTTATAGTAGGCTAGTTGTTGGTAGGGCCATGACTCATGTTTACTGTAGTGCAACCAACACCCCCTAGTGACAGTGGTCAGGGTGGGACTGTCGTTTTCCACCAGCTACTGTATGTGTGTGTTCTCTTTTCCAATGACAGGATGTGTGTCTGTCTGAGTAGCTGTAGATCAGTGATGGGCAGCTTTGATGGGGGTGAGGGCCACAAAAAATCTGAACTCATCATGAGGGGCCACAGTGGTTTGCGGGTCTGCATACCCCACATCCTACCCACACATGTAGTCAACTGATTTGTGCAATCAATCCATTTGTGCAGTTAACTTAACTTAACTCTCTGTCTAAATGCATTATACCAGACGCCAGGTCCGACCGTCTTTCTTCTCGAATCCGGAGCACAAAACGATATGGAGGTAAGATAGATATCGATTTTGAGACATGACATTTTAGTATGCGAAGTTCCTGTTCTTATTTTGAAGATTTATCACAACAAGCGTGTTTTGCGAAATGTCACAGAGCACTGAGCTCATTTTATTCCGTTTGTGTCAGGTTAGTTTAACTTGTTGCGACCCACGTGTCAACAACTTTTCAGATAACCACCACAACATGTTAAAATCCTCGAAAGTCGCTTCGAGAAAGCACACCGCTCTGTAGACAAAGCTTGGTGCTTATTATGGGATGTACTAGGTTACGAAATCGGACTTTTTGGATGTCATGTTAATGATATGTTAGAGAAAGAACCCCGCTGAACGATTCAGAACATGAGCAATCCTATTTGTCTTGGTAACATGTATTTTAGAACATAAGAAAGTGATCCAGCCTAAGATAAAGGGCTTGTTTTCCAGTCCCAGTAATATCCATCAGTCATGGTTGGTGAGCAGCATGCATGATGATTAATCTCTGTGTTCAACCACACGCTCTTTTTCTCTTAACATCATCAGTTAGTGGAAGCAACAGTGGACTCACCGTAGCCTTCTAAGTGCTCTGATATTACATCACGTATGGTACAAGTGTGTTGGTGAGTATGTTCTGCTGTGATGCACTTTAGCCATTGTTGACCGGGATCAACTCACCACAGTAGATCTGTATCCTCCCATACATCTGACCTCTCCTGTACACCACACGACATGAACAGTACGCTGACTCCGGGCTTTATGTTTACACTTTCTCCCCCTGAGACGTTGCCTTGCCGTTTGCCTGCGTGCATGTGTGTGCATGCGTGTGAGGCTGTGTGTTACTGGTTTGACAGAGTGCTTGGTCGTAGTACCTGGTGTCTGCACGCCACACTGCTCTCCCGTAGAGGTGTGAAGGAGAAGAGGACTGGACTGCTCATTAAAGGGCAAATGGATAAACTTGATTTCTACACACCTTTGGGTAGAAGTGTTGGCTTCCGGTCAGCTCAGATGGTTTAGGCATGGTATTCAGAGTGTGTAGTCCTTTTGAAAAAGTGCCTGCTGAAAATGAACAATGTATATATAGGCTAAGTGTGAAACTGGGCAGCTGTGGTAGTAGTCCCAGTCTCCCCGACCCACCTGCTATCTTACCAATATGGATCAACTGGCCTGTTGCCATGACAATGCCCTGTTCCACTGGTTTCCCCTGCTCCAGAGCATATTCACTCTGGCATTGCTTCATTTAGCCTCCGACTCCACAGGCAGGATGTCTCTGGCATTAACTCATCAGGCCTTGTTGGTGCTAGCTCTTTGTCTGCCTGCACCCTACATGCTGCTTACTGTTACTGTGTGTGTGTGTGTGTGTGTGTGTGTGTGTGTGTGTGTGTGTGTGTGTGTGTGTGTGTGTGTGTGTGTGTGTGTGTGTGTGTGTGTGTGTGTGTGTGTGTGCGTCAGCACTCTCTTTACTTATTATTGTCTGCATGTCATTTAGACCTCTCTAATAACTACAGCTTGGCTCCCTTGAATGTTCTCCTCTATCACTTCCCTTGTTCTCCCTTCTAAACATACTCTCTATTTCTTTCTCACTCCCCTTCCTTCTGTCTCATCCTCTATCCTCTCTCTCCTCTTTCTCATCACCCCCAAAATCCTTCCGTCTTAATCTGTGGGAGCTGGTGAAATACTCCTACTTAGTGTGTGAGCTGGGTTGATTCACTCTACTGCTGTGCCCACTGACCTGATTTAGGACTGACAGGGGCAGGAGCAGGATGACTTATCCCTGATCCCTCTCTTACCCCGTTCCCTTTCCGTCTGTAGCGTAGCTTGGGGAGCCATGATACCATGGAGGCTTTGAGGCATGGCTCTTTCCTAGGAGAAATGCTGCCTGGTTTTAGGTCTAAATGTCTGAGAGAGGCGCTGTCTGATGTTGTCTGGTTAAATCAAACAGATAGGAGGAGATAAATGAATGGATGTGCAGTAGTAGAGTAGTAATCTGAATGAGGAAGGCCAGCTGTTACTGTACTTTTGCCTGTGTGATTGGATGAGATCCTTATCCCTCTGTATGTGTATGGATTATCCACAGATTGAACTAGGCATGCTGCAGTATCACTCTAATGTACTGTAGCCTACTGTACCTGACTGAGAAATCTGCTGAGTTGCCATCGATTGGGAAGAGCGCTAGCCTCTATTCTATATACCTTGTGTCCCTAGAACAGCTGTTGTACTGCATTTCCACTGTTGAGCCTTTCCCCTGTGTAGAAAATAGGGATCCCTTTTTTTTTTAGCTGTTAGAGCTGTAGAGATCTGCTCTAGTTAGCAAATATGAATCCTTTAGTTCTAAGCAGTACAGCTCTGGTTGTAGGTAGATGTCAGTCCAACAGCAAACCATGCCGGTCTGACTTGTACAGTAACGGTGCCTGGCTGTGTTTATCGATCTCTGTGTTTTCAAACTGTACTGAACAAAAACATAGACGCAACATGTAAAGTGTCGGTCCCATGTTTCATGAGCTGAAATAAAAGATCCCAGAAATGTTCCATACTCACAAAAAAAGCTTATTTCTCAAAAATGTGTGCACAAATGTGTTTGCATCCCTGTTGGTGAGCATTTCTCCTTTGCCAAGATAATCCATCTCCCTGACAGGTGTGGAATATCAAGAAGTTGATTAAACAGCATAATCATTACACAGGTGCACCTTGTGCTGGGGACAATAAAAGGCCACTGAAATGTGCAGTTTTGTCACACACCACAATGTAACAGATGTCCCAAGTTTTGAGGGAGCGTGCAATTGGCATGCTGACTGCAGGACTGTACACCAGGGCTGTTGCCAGATATGTTCATTTCTCTACCATAAGCCACCTCCAACGTCGTTTTAGAGAATTTGGCAGTAGGTCAAACCGGCCTCACAACCACAGACCACGTGTAACCATGCACAGATACACTCGGATCCTGAGGCCCATTGTTGTGCCATTCTTGCTCCACCATCACCTTGTGTTTCAGCATGATAATACAAGGCCCCATGTAGCAAGGATCTTTACACAATTCTTGGAGACTGAGAATGTCCCAGTTATTGCATGGCCTGCATGCTCACCAGTCATGTCACCTATTGAGCATGTTGGGATGCTCTGTATTGACGAGTACGACAGCATGTTCCAGATCCCTACAATGTCCAGCAACTTCGGACAGCCATTGAAGAGGGTTGGGACAAGCCTGAAAACTCTATGCAAAGGAGATGTGTCGCACTGCACGAGGCTAATGTTGGTCATACCAGATACTGACTGGTTTTCTGATCCACGCCCCTACTTTTCTTTTAAGGTATATGTGACCAACAGATGCATATCTGTATTCCCAGTCATGTGAAATCAATACATTATGGCCTAATTAATTCATTACAATTGACTTATTTCCTAATATGAACTTTAGCTCTTTTAAATTGTTAAATGTTGCATTTATATGTTTGATTCGTGTATTTACAGTATTTCAATCAATGTGTTTTCCATTGTCTATTATGTGTTGTCTCTGTGGGCCTTTGTATGTGTCTCTGTGTGTGTATTTCCATGTGTTTTCCAGTCTGTCTCTCTCTCTCTCTGTGTACATGTCTCCTGTGGAGCTCCTTTATGGAGCTCTGTGTGTAATTACGGGGGTTTAACCGTCAGGGGATAAATATCAGAAACACATCAAGGCCAGAGCACTCGTTACTGTCTCAGAGTTGCAGAAAGGAAAGAGAGATGGATTGAGAGAGAGATGTATGGAGAGAGAGAGAAACCCATTGGATGCCTCTGTCAGCGTAGTGTGGCAGTATGGAGAAGTAGATTGGATGCAATCCACTGTGTGTATGTGTGTCTCTGTGTTAGTCTGCGTGTGTAACACTGCTCTGATCATTGACCATTATAAATCAAGTGCCATTAGATGAGAGTCTGTTCCAGTCTGTCTCGATATGTCAGGACAACAGACAGCGGAGGCCACGGTCAGAGAGAAAGGGAGGTAGGGATGAGTTGTAGAGAAAGAGACGTTGGGGGAAAGGTGGACAGAGAGAGGGAAAGACGGATAGAAGGACTGTCTAATAGAGAAGAAGAGGCAGATAAGAGAGCGTAAGAGGGAGATTGTGAGAAAGAGAGAGATGCACAGAGAATGGCATACTGACTTACTCAGTGAAGGGGAGAGAGAGAGTGCTGGTAGGTGTGGGGGTAGCTGTGTGATTGGGAGATGGGGCTTGGGGGGGGATCAGGGGAGTGGTGACTGACGGACGAGACGCTCCCACGTCGGGAGTGATCCATCTCCCAGACAGCACTGGGGCAGGAAGACTTTACTCTAGGGATGGTGGGTAATAAACAACTCCAACAGGGTCGCCTCAGGCCTGGCAGTGATTGGCAGCAGTGTGTGTGTGTGTGTGTGTGTGTGTTCAACATTCAGTGTTCAGCGAGAGAAAGGGGGAGGGGAAGAGTGAATATTGTGTGTGTATGTACTTCTCAGTGCATGTGAATGCCTGTGTGTACATGTGCATGCAGGAGATGGGTAAGGATTGTCATTAGAGGTCAAGTCTGAATGCCCAAGGATATATATACATATATTTTTTTAAATGCCGCCCTCTCCACTCTCGCTACTCTCTGCAGTAGTATAAATTACCATACCTTTTTTTCAGACTGAGACCAAGGTCTCACACACACACACACACACACACACACACACACACACACACACACACACACGATACCTTTATGCTTCCATATCCGCAGTCCAAATGACTTAGAGTATCAGAATAACTCAGTGTATCCGAACACACGCTACCTTACCACTGTCTTAGCGCTAGCAGTACTGCTGTCTTTCCGTTTACTGCTCTCTCTAGTGTTGTTCTGTTCTCTCTGAGTCCGTCTCATTCTCTCCTGTTCTCTTCTGACTAGAGTGTGTGGCGATGACATCACCATCTCCACTCTCAAGGAACAGGCAAGTGAGTCAACAGCTTGCCTAAGAGACGCAGTCCTTTGCCTGTCCATAATGATGGTGTATGGTCATTGATGAGTTGGCCTTCTAAGTCAGGTCGTCATGGCAACCCGCTGCTCCCCAGGGCACCGTGGTGATGGTTGTATTTCTCTGTTCCTCATCATGATTGGAGCTTAGAAGAGGAAATCCACTTCTCTATTCTCTCGTGTGTGTTTATTAAATTGCGGTTAAATGGATTCTCATAATTACAGAATGTTAATCTCATAACTATACCACTCTGACATTCTGAGCAGGACCTGGCGGAGTGTGTAAAGTACCAGACACAGAGGTTCATATCGTTCCCATAACCTTAGTGTTCATGCAGTGTGTGGACCATCGTTGTGGTCATGTTTGATCTAGGCTCCTGCCCTGTACTGTTGCATAGACAGGGGTAATCTGGAAATCTGTTAACCTCCTGTTGCCATAACTGTCAATCTGCATGTGTCTGGTTACTATTCAAATGTGTCTGTTTCTGTGAAGTGCAGACACACACACACACACACAAACACACACACACACACACACATACACGTCAGCTGGGCACGGGGACAGGTGTGTATAAGGCAGGTTTGGCAGGTGCAGTTAGACTAAAGCACACCTAACTACAGATGTGTGTTATGCAGGACTGAGTTTTAGTTTTTGCTCCAAGGTGTGTGTGTGCAGGGAGCTGGCACAGAGAGCTTTCCGGTCTCATACACACACACACACTGGGAGAATGTGAGTTACCTTGTTGGCAAGGAAGGTGCTTTGGATTTTCCTATTGAAATGGTTCACTGGATTCTTGGTATCTAAGGAAAGGCAGAATATTCAATGAGACGGTAGCTTTTTCTTTCTTGTTCTTGTCTTTTCTTGTCTTTAACACTCCTAAAATAAGCACAGTCTGGCTATCAGGTTTAGGTCGTTGTTCAATTGAACAACCTTTAGTCTTTAAGACCTTGGGAAACGTTTGAGTTTTCAGTATCATATAGAGGCGTAGTATAATTGGGAGTGTTGTGTAGAGTTGTGAGTGTTGTGTAGAGTTGTATAGTCGTGTAGAGTTGTATACAGTGGTATGAAGTTGTATAGAGTTGTATAAAGGTGAGTTGAGTGTTATGTAGAGTTGAGTTAAGTAGATGTAGTTCTTCTCTCGGTGCTGCGTCATCAAGTTCCAGTTAGGACTGTTAGGATGTTTGATCTGCGGGCCAGATTTCACTGTCTTAGGTAACCATGACTATGGAATGTTTCCATATGCCAGACCCCTATGGCACCATCGGTCTCATTAGTGTCTGTCTGCTACAGACTGTTTGTTTTTCCCAAGACCTGACCTGTGTCTAGAGTCAAAGGGTTTCTCAGTGGATTAGCTGGACATCGTCAGAGTAGATAGATGTTGCCCCTAACCACTTGCTCTAATTTGATCCCCCTAATGGTTAAGGTTAGGATCGAGTGTCGAAAAGCTGATCCCAGAGTCTGTTTTACGATGTTCAAGACACCAATTATTTTTGATGAATGGCGGAAATCAGCTTTCCTCTATAGGAGGCTGTAGAATGCTTTTTCCTCACCACTGTAACAGAAAACTGTCATTTATACGGTCATTTTTAGGTATTATCAACAGTAAAAAGAACTGAAATGTTTTACTGCAGCATACTGTAAATTATTGTGCATTGTGGGAAAAGTGCTGTATTTAAAATGGTACTGTAATTCTACCCCACAGAATACAGTAACGTATCCTTGGAGAGTGAAAAATCCTTTTGACCAATAGTGGGTTCATTGTATTGTTGTTTCTGGCTCATCAACATAGTTTCAGCCATGCTTTGTACGAGGCTATATTTGTTGTGCCCGTGAGTGAGAATTCTGTACCGATTTAACTTCTATGTGGTTAAAGTGCCCCATCAATTTAAAATGTAGAGGGGACAGATTGGAAGGGGCAACTTCTCTTAAACCTTACATGGTTGAGCATTTTGCCATGCCGTTTTGGTATTTTTAACCCTTAAGTCAATGCCAGTTTGGAAGCCTTTGTTACGGCCTCTAGAAATGCAAGTAATATAAAACACCATACATGAATTCATATCCCGTAGTGTGTGAACACTTTACCTAGCAGCCATCCTGCTTGCGCCGTCCCTTGTAAAATACTGTGAAATACATACCCCTCCCCCCAATGAATTTCATTCATCCATTCATGAATTCAGATTACGGTAGAATTCGCTTTTTTTACATGATATAATACAGTATTTTACTGTGCGTCATTTACACAGTACTTGCTTTGGTACCGTATGTATATTACAGTAGATGTACAGCTGCCTGTGAATTACTGTCAAATTCACAGTAACCCTTTTACAGTGTATAGTCCATTTCTGTTGCAACAGTGGTGAGGTGAGAGCTGGAACTGGGCTATATATTTTACGATTTGCTACTGTACATCTATTGACCCAGCAGCTGCACGCCTTATTGGCTGTGTAATACACATACTGTTTATGTCTGATGTGAAAATATGTGTCTTTCACAGATGCATGTAAAGCCTCTCCCTCCGTCTCCCTCTGTGGTTTGGTAAAATTGTATAACAGGGTGGGAAAGCCAGCCTTTCAGCAGGGCGTCATGGGGGCAGACAGCGTAGCAGGACTTATTGCAGACTCACAGAGCTCTGCCTCCAGTGCCTGAAGCTGCAGGCTGGAGCTGGGCTGGAAAACAGCAAATTACACATGGAAGCGCTCCTCAGGGGTCTCGCAACCATCTCCGGACTAATCCTTTTGGAGATGCGTGTGGCGTGAATAGATACTGCCCCTAAGCCTGCATGAGATAGAGCAGTGTGGATGTTAGTTTACATAACGATTATCATAATGTACTGCGGGGGTTATCGTTGACGTCTAATGGACAACCACATCCGATAACACACAGCCAGTCTAAACAAAGGCTGTGATAAGGGCCCTTGGAACAAAGACATAGCAGCACTTAGACACACACACACAGGCGCACACACATAGACACACATACAGTACACAGGAACACACACATAGGCACAGTAATACATAAGTACGTACACACACACACACACACACACACACACAGGTGTACACACAAACGCACAATTTTTCGTCCATTAACCGAAAAATTGCTGGTTCGAATCCCAGAGCCAACTAGGTGAAAAATCTGCCGATGAGTCCTTGACCCTAATTTCTCCTGTAAGTCGCTTTGGATAAGAGCGTCTGCTAAACTGTAAACTCGTACACTGTGTATATACTGTAAACACACACTTCCCCCTCTTTCAATGCAAACACAAACCATACATTATGTGACCATACCAACATATTGCACAAAACAGCACTCATTACAAAGTCCACACTTCAATTCACTTGACTGGATTTCACAGAGCCCCTATAGGCATCACATGATTGGAATCACTGACATACAATTCCCTGATGTAACTAGCTAGCTGCTAAAGGTCTCATTGTCCCAGTGTTTGTAGTTCTGTTGAGTGGGTTGTGATGCTCTTTTACAGGGGCACACACACACACACACTTTCTCAAAAAGCCTGATATCACAGACATACAGAGAGAAAGTAAGACACACACATACACAGGCCAGTATCACTCCCAGACAGTCTGAATGGATGGAGGATCCGGATATAGAGATGTATTAAATATAGGCAGGCCTATCAAAGAGCTCTCTGAAGACGCATTGAGGCAGAAGCCTCACCTCTCTCTCCCCTGGCCTGGTGTCAGGATTGATGCAGGGGCTGTCTGCTCCCTCTCTGGTTCATCTCTGCTCGCTCTCTGGTTCCTCTCTGCTCCCTATCTGGTTCCTCTCTGGTTCCTCTCTGCTCCCTCTCTGCTCCCTCTATGGTTCCTCTCTGGTTCCTCTCCGCTCCCTCTCTGGTTCCTCTCTGGTCCTCTCTGCTCCATCTCTGGTTCCTCTCTGGTTCCTCTCTGCTCCATATCTGGTTCCTCTCTGGTTCATCTCTGCTCCCTCTCTGGTTCCTCTCTGGTTGATCTCTGGTTCCTCTCTGCTCCATCTCTGGTTCCTCTCTGGTTCCTCTCTGCTCCATCTCTGGTTACTCTCTGCTCCCTCTCTGGTTCCTCTCTGCTCCCTCTCTGCTCCCTCTCTGCTCCCTCTCTGGTTCCTCTCTGGTTCATCTCTGCTCCATCTCTGGTTCATATCTGCTCCATCTCTGGTTCCTCTCAGGTTCCTCTCTGCTCCATCTCTGGTTCCTCTCTGGTTCATCTCTGCTCCATCTCTGGTTCCTCTCTGGTTCCTCTCTGCTCCATCTCTGGTTCCTCTCTGGTTCATCTCTGGTTCCACTCTGCTCCATCTCTGGTTCCTCTCTGGTTCATCTCTGGTTCCACTCTGCTCCATCTCTGGTTCCTCTCTGGTTCCTTCTGCTCACTGCAGCATGACAAAGGCATTGGGGTAAAGGTTGTTTGTTCCCCTCTTTCGGGTAAACAGTAACACACTGCACTGCACCACTCAGGGGGACTGGGGCTGGGACTGCATAGTACTGCATCGGTCAGGTCTGTTTGGACTGGGGCTGAAGCTGTTGGATATTTGGTCTCAGCCATTACACTTTCGTGCTGTCTCTTTATAGGCAAATTAATACTGCACTCTTAGAAAAAAAACGGTGCTATCTAGAACCAAAAAGGGTTATTTGGGTGTCCCAACAGGAGAACCCTTTGAAGAACCCCTTTTGGTTCCAGGTAGAACCCTTTACACAAAGAGTTCTACCTGGAACCAAAAGGGTTCTCCTTTTTGAAATCTAAGAGTGTGTGTTCCTTCCAAACAGGTTGCGTTCCTGCATGTTGTGTGAATGGAAGTAATCCACTCAGTCAATCTAATATATTCTCTCTCTCTCTCAGACCTCCCTCCCTCTTCTCTACAGTGCCAGTGTGGATCGGTGGACTTCCTGTGTTCCCCGCGGCTGGCAAAGAAAGCCCTGCCCCCTCCCAGACAATGTCACGTCCGGCCTGCAGTCAAGCCCCGCCCCCAGCCCACAGCCACACCCACCTCTCAGAAACCTCAAGGTACACTGTTGGTTTATCACTAATTTAAGCACTACTACTTGTTGTTCATAATATCAATAATGTCATTATCATTGACTAAGAGTGTTGGTACAATATAAAACCTTGTGTTTATCAGCCTAATCCCAGAGTTTTACCTGCATACAGTATTTATCCCACAAACACATCAGTCAGACACATGGATGGCTCTAAAATAACGTCTTGTTAATCCTACTATAGACTCATGCTATCTGCCTGTTGATGCATACGTTTCATTTCCATACAATACACCCTGCCATTCTCTGCTGTGCTGTATCTGCACACACACACAATCAGAGAGGAAGGAAGCAGAGGCACCTCACACAGAGAGAGCTGAGGCAGAGATACCTGCTTCCTCATTCAGCCCTAATGCAATACCAAGAACACAGCAGAGACTGGCCCACATAAAATATATAGAGAAAGCCTACTGTCCTCTAAATGCATTCTGCAGTAACCATGTTTTAAGAACATGTCGGTAGCCAAACAGTAGTATTTTAGCTTCTGATAGCGTGTGCGGCCATTTGTGCAGTCGGTTTCTGGACCACTCTCGGCCTGTAATTTGTGCGACTGCGTGTGCATGTTTTTTTTCTTTCTCTGTCTGTGAAACCACAGTGACTTAGACACACTCATCTCCGCATCCTGTTCTGAAATCAGGAAGCTGTCTTAGCTCTGTGAAGCACGATCAGAACCGTCTCCTGCGCTGCGTTCGAGAACCTACTCTCAGAGTTTAGCGATTATATGTTGTGTTTTGTGTTGGTATTTGGACTGTGGTTTTGTCATTTGTAGTAGGTAGCAGCAGCAGCCATCTGGAATACAGTCATGGAGGCTTTCTCCCTCGGAACTCCACGGGGCACTTGAAGCAGGACTCTTTCCGTGGTTACGCCAGTGACCTGACTTCGTCTCTCTCTTTTTCTCTCTTTCCTTCTTCCTCCCTCCATCACCCCTCTTCCTGAACCTGGACCTGCAGTTCCCCCTAAACCCCCCTTCCTGCTGGTTCTCGGACAGGACAAGAAGCCCAAGAGGATTCCCCCAGCTCCCTCCAGGCCTCTGCCTGCCCCTCCACCTCCACCCAAACCGCGGCCCAGCCAGACACCACCTGGCCTGGTCACACAGCCTCAGAGAGGCCCAGAGGCTCAGAGCGTGGGGCTGCTCATCGAAAGGTTTGAGAACTCCAGGTACCGTACTGTTCTGCAGGGGGTAGGGTATTCCACAAGGTGCTCTTGCCCTGTTGACGCATCAGATGAGTGTTTTGTGCATGTGTTTGTGTGTAAAAAAACTGGAGGGATGAAACATATATTTAGTTTGATTTATGATGTGGGTATTGTCATACACTATGAGTAGGACTTTGAATGTTTTGCACGGAATACACACTCTCTTACCCTCTGTCTCGTAATACGCACTCAGTTTTTCTGATGTTACCCAACCTGTGTTTCACACTTCTGTCTGTGGGAATGTTAGGCTCTGGTGGTGTGTTGTGGTTTCAGCCCAATCAAGACTGAAACTGAGAAAGGTTTAATTTCACAAGTGTTTATTTTTTATATCCCAGGGTTCCAATTCTTGGTGTCCCTCCGAGGAATCAGCTCCACTTGTGCCTGAGTATGGACGCGACATCCGAAACCACAGCTCGTTCTGCCCCTGACCCCATAGCACACGCCTCTTCAGGGTCAGCAGGAGCAAAGGACTCTGGGGAACCCTCCCCGGCCGACAAACTTGCTCTTCTCGTCTCGGAGCAGACTGATGAGGTCACCGAGCTGACGGATCTTTCGTGCCTGGCCTCACTCCGCATTGACGGCCCCGGCGGCATTCCTTTGGACTCTACAGAGGACGACCTCAACATCGTCCACGGCGATCGAGTTGGTTGCCTTGACAACACGGAGAGGGCGGAGAGAGACTCTTCCCATGAGCTCCAGGACAATCCGGACTCACAGTCCTCGGAGCAGAACGGAAACGGGAAGATTCCCAACCGGGACAGCGGGATCGACAGCCCATCTTGCGCAGCAGAGGGCGAGGTGTTCCCCAACGAAGACGCCATCGACGAGGAGGAGCGCTACGACAGCGTCACGGAGACAGAGACTAGCGTGTCCTGCTGCGTAACACTGGGCAACAAGCGTGACTCCACGCAGGACGAGGACAGTGACCTGGATGAGGTCAGCAGTGGCGAGACAGAGGGAGGGGAGAAGGCGGACACACACACAGAGGTACACAGGGTGAGTCACACACACACATTCGTATCAATCTCCTTCAGTTCAGCAGCTGTAACTTGTCTTTCTATTTTTATCTGTGTCAGTTTCAGGCTGTCTAGGTGTTTTTTTTTTATGGGTATTTGGGCCTAAACACACACACACACACACACACACACACACACACACACACACACACACACACAAACAAATAAACAGACACACTATTTCAGACGCTCAAGTGTGTGTGGTGGTCACAAGCGTCTTTGCTGTATCTAAAAATGGATGTGCTGTGGGGTGTGGAGGAGAGAGTACCTGCCCAGGGCTGTAACAGGAGCTTGTGACTGCTACTGCTAGAGGACAGACAGAAACAAAAGAGCACTCAGCTCAGCTACTGTTTCCACCATTGATCTGTGTGTGAGTGATACCGACACCTCCAAAAGAGAACTTTGCATCATACCGGTATTCATGAATCCCCTGACGGAAAAATACTGTCTATTTATTGAAATAAAAGGATGGCGGGAAGGTCAAGAAACATCAGACAAAAATAGGGAGAGGGAGAAGAGGAGGTAGAGAAAAAATAGAGAGGCAGAAAAGTGAGAGCGTGTAATGAAAATTAGTCTGTGAAAGAGAAAGAGACAAGGAGGGGTGTGTGAGTGGGAGCTGGAACTCTGGTTAGAGTTGTTGTGTGTTGGCACAGTACAGTCAGTTTTTATCACCTCAGCATTGTTATAATGGGGCAAAGCCCGACACACCCTGTACCTAGGCACCACACCAAACACACATGAGCACACACAGACACACACACGCCCTGTATTGGCAGCCAACACCCTTTGCCTCATGTGGAAGGGATCTCTGGTATCCTGTGTTTCCTGATATCAGCATTACTGCCCAGAGGAAAGGTGTGTGTGGATGGGTGTGAGGGAACAGTGCCACTTCTCTCTGACACTAATAGCTGACAAGTTGATAGCTTTTTAATGACACTGCTGTCGCAGAGGATGTGGGTTTTGGGGATGCACATTGAAACAGGAAAAGAAAGAAATGTATTTATCTTCTTTCAGAGTTTAGCATCGTCTGCTACAGAAATAGATTAGACATGTTGTTTGTGTTTGTATGTGTATGTGAGTGTGTTCAAGTGTGTGTGTCATGCTTAAAGGATGTGAGTATGTGTTTGTTTGTGGACATATCTCTACTGTACATTCCAAAATGGTTATTCAGCTGTCCCCATAGGAGAACCCCTTTTGGTTCCAGGTAGAACCCTTTTTGGTTCCAGGTAGAACCCTTTTGGGTTTCATGTAGAACCCTCTGTGGAAAGGGTTCTACATGGAACCCAAAAGGGTTGCACCTGGAACCAAAAGGACCGAAACTTTTTCACTTGTATTGCTTTCGTTTTTTCTGTCAATTGTTTGTCAGAGTTGTTTTTTTTATTGTATGAATTTGTTGTTTATCAATGTTGTGAGGCTTTTCTGCCACCAGGTGACATACTTGAAATACTTGAAAGAGTAAAGGGTTCTACCTGGAACCAAAAAGGGTTCTTTAAATGGTCCCTCTATGGGGACAGGTGAAGAACCCTTTTAGGTTCTACATAGCGCCTTTTTTTCTCAGAGTGTATGTTTCACAATTTCCACCAATTTCCCGATTTTGTGCGTGCATGTGATTGTGTTGCAAAACACAATGTCACAATGTAGTACACCCTCCCTTTCTGAGGACGGGTCTCAGTCACATGTCACAGGACTGTCATTTCATCCGTTAAGTTAATTCCTGTTCCTGAAGTAGTCAAACTGAATGCACATCCGCAGCACCTTTACATGTCATCTCAGCTCCGGTAGTAAACACAGTGTTGGTGACTAACTCAGCTCTCAGTGAAGCAGCACGGACTGCTGATTGTTACAACATGCACAACAACCGAGATGAAACGAGCACCTGCGGACATCCCCATTTCAGACCACTTTTATCTTATATGTAATCACTGGTTAGAGTTTGCTTGCTAATAGGTTTTGTGTTAATGTTGCTGATATTCTCTCTCAAAGGTCATAGGCCCAGAGGCATATGTTTAATATATGATACAGGTCTAATGTAGGTTTGTGTAGGGAGTGTATTCTATATGGTATGCTATGGCCCTGACTGTTTGTGTCCACTTCTCTCCCTCAGTACTCAGAGACACAGAGGTTACTGAACATCGCCAGAGAGCTCCTTCACACTGAGGAGGCCTATGTCAAAAGACTCAATCTCCTAGACCAGGTATGCACACACTCACACACAGTGGGTTGTGTACTCTGAAAAACACAACCGCATGCAAAGGACGTCAGACTGTTTGCTTAGAGAGTACCAATTCTTCCCGATTCGGCACATACTTGTCTTGAACCTGGGGCCTCAGCTTCATGAACACACGTTACCGTTCTCCCTCAATTGCCTCTACCTGTCGCTAGCGCAAATGTGGACACTTAAGGCTGAGGAGTAAGTTTCACACATCTCCATGTGTTACACATACACACCAAGTCATGGTAAAACACATACAGTGCATTCGGGAAGTATTCAGACCCCTTCCCTTTCTCCACATTTTGTTACGTTACAGCCTTATTCTAAAATTGATTCAATTCTTTTTTGCCCCATAAATGCCCCATAAAGACAAAGTGAAAACAGGTTTTTGGACATTTTTGGAAATGTATTAAAACATAAAACATATATAACATTTCTGCAACATTGACGGTCCCCAAGAACACAATAGTCTTCATCATTCTTAAATGGAAGAAGTTTGGAACCACCAACTCTTCCTAGAGCTGGCCGCCCGACCAAACTGAGAAATCGTGGGAGAAGGTTGACCAAGAACCCGATGGTCACTCTGACAGAGCTCCAGAGTTCCTCTGTGGAGATGGGAGAACCTTCCAGAAGGACAACCATCTCTGCAGCACTCCACCAATCAGGCCTTTATGGTAGACGGAAGACACTCCTCAGTAAAAGGCACATGACAGCCCGCTAGGGGTTTGCCCGAAAGGCACCTAAAGGACTCTCAAAATGTTCAATGTTCGTTTCATCAGAGCAGAGAATCTTGCTTCTCAGGTCTGATGAAACAAACATTGAACTTTTTGGCCTGAATGCCAAGCGTCACATCTGGAGGAAACATGGCACCATCCCTACAGTGAAGCCTAGTGGTGGCAGCATTCTGTGGGGGTTTTCAGCTGTAGGGACTGGGTGACTAGTCAGGATCAAGGGAAAGATGAACGGAGCAAAGTACAGAGAGATTCTTGATGATGAAAACCTGTTTTAGAGCACTCAGGACCTCAGACTGGGGTGAAGGTTCACCTTCCAACAGATCAACAACCCTAAGCACGCAGCCAAGACAACACAGGAGTGGCTTCGGGACAAGTCTCTGAATGTCCTTGAGTGGCCCAGCCAGAGCCCGGACTTGAACCCGATCGGACATCTCTGGAGAGACCGGAAAATAGTTGGGCAGCTACGCTCCCAATCCAACCTGACGAGCTTGAGAGGATCTGCAGGGAAGAATGGGAGAAACTCCCCAAATACAGGTGTATCAAGCTTGAAGCGTCATACCCAAGACGACTCCATGGCTGTAATCGCTGCCAAAGGTGCTTCAACAAAGTTCTGAGTAAATGGTCTGAATGCTTATGTAAATGTGATATTTTAGTTTTGTATTTTTTATACATTTGCAAACATTTATAAAAATCTTGTTTTTCTTTGTCATTATTGGGGGTGTAGATTTATGAGGGGAAAACACTATTTAATCAATTTTAGAATAAGGCTGTAACGTAAAAAAATAGTGAAAAAGTCAAGGGGTCTGAATACTTTCCGAATTCACTGTCCTTAATGAAGGCCTACTCCTCCCATATTAGGCCATATTCATATTGTTTTATATCTGGAGTGAGATATCCATATTTGTTGTTGAAGTTGACCATCAATTACATGACTACAGATAAAAGGATATGTGCTGGCACAGACAGTAGGCTAATCTCAGAGCTGCTTCCTGTTTTTGTCAAGCCTCTGCTCCCTCACATTGGTCCTGTTTGTCACGGAAACTCAGGTGCACGCAGGCCTGTGGTTGGGTGACTGACAGGGAGGTGAAAGGTCACGGACCTGATGATGACAGACAGATCTAACCATCATACACATCCCCCTATAAAAAAAGATTATTCGATCAAGGAGCCCATGGTTTGTTAAATCGTTTATAGTAATGTAGTTAGTAATGTTACTGTGTGTTTGATATAATTTCTACCATTGTTCTCCTGTTTGTAGGTATTTTGCACTAAGCTGACTGAAGCTGGAATCCCTCAGGACGTGATAACGGGGATCTTCTCCAACATCTCCTCCATCTACTGCTTCCACCACAAGTTCCTGCTCCCTGAGCTCAAGACACGCATCACTGGAGAATGGTGAGGAGACCAGGGACAATGTTGTAATAGTGTTTCCTTAACGTTATATGGTTCTATTAGCAAATCAAATCAAATGTTATTTATCACATGCACGGTAGACCTTCCACAGTACAACGAGTCCTATACAACGAGTCCTATATCAACATAACCTGAAAGGCTGCTCAGCAAGGAAGAAGCCACCGCTCCAAAACCGCCATAAAAAAGCACATGGGGACAAATATCATACTTTTTGGAGAAATGTCCTCTGTTCTGATGAAACAAAAATATAACTGTTTGTCCATAATGACCATTGTTATGTTTGGAGAAAAAAGGGGAGGCTTGTAAGCCGAAGAACACCAGCCCAACTGTGAAGCACAGTTGGCAGCATCATGTTGTGGGGGTGCTTTGCTGCAGGAGGGACAGGTGCACTTCACAAAATAGATGGCATCATGAGGAAAATGATGTGGATATATTGAAGCAACATCTCAAGACATCAGTCAGGAAGTTAAAGCTTGGTCGCAAATGTGTCTACCCAATTGAACAGTAACATCAAGCATACTTCCAAATGTGTGGCAAAATGGTTAAAGAACAACAAAGTCAAGGTATTGGAGTGGCCATCACAAAGCCCTGACCTTAATCCTATAGAAAGTTTGTTGGCAGAACTGAAAAAGCGTGTGCGAGCAAGGAGGCCTACAAACCTGACTCCGTTACACCAGCTCTGTCAGGGGGAATGGCCAAAATTCACCCAACTTATTGTTGGAAGTTTGTAGAAGGCTACCGGAAAAGTTTGACCCAAGTTAAACAATTTAAAGGCAATGCTACCAAAAACTAATTGAGTGTATGTAAACTTCTGACCCACTGGGAATGTGATGAAAGAAAAAAAGCTGAAATAAGTCTTTCTCTCTACTATTATTCACATTCTTAAAATAAAGTTGTGATCCTAGCTGACCTAAAACAGGGAGTTTTTACTAGGATTAAATGTCAATATATATATATATACACAGTTGAAGTCGGAAGTTTACATACACCTTAGCCAAAGGCACTGCATCGCAGTGCTATCTGTGCCACTAGAGATTCTGGGTTCGAGTCCAGGCTCTGTCGCAGCCTGCCGCGACCAGGAGACCCATGGGGTGGCGCGCAATTGGCCCAGCGTCGTCCGGCTTAGGGGAGGTTTTGGCCGGCAGGGATGTTCTTGTCCCATCGCGCACTAGTGACTCCTGTGGTTGGTTGGGTGCAATGCACGCTGACATGGTCGCCAAGTGTACAGTGTTTCCTCCAACATGTTGATGCGGCTGGCTTCCAGGTTAAGCGGGCATTGTGTCAAGAAGCAGTGTGGCTTGGCTGGGTTGTGTTTCGGAGGACGCATGGCTCTTGACCTTCACCTCTCCTGAGTCTGTACGGGAGTTGCAGTGATGGGACAAGACTGTAACTACCAATTGGGGAGAAAAAGGGCTAAAAAAATATGAAAATGAAAACGTAACACAATAAAATAACATTTGATTAATTGTTCAGCAGTCTTGTGGCTTGGGGGTAGAAGCTGTTAAGGAGCCTTTTGGACCTGATCAAGACTGTGCAGTAGGATGCAAAATCTTCTACAAACAACACCTATGTGATATTGGGTTTCTGCTTAGATACTTCTCTCTCTCACGTGCTCTCTCTTCTCTTCTCTCTCATTACTGAATGGTGATAATTCTGCAATGGTCAGTATGTGTTTTGGCTGTAGAACTCTGACAGCTGGGTTGCAGTTGGTGGTGGTGGTGGGGGGGGGGGGGGGGGGGGGGCTGGTAGAATGGGGGCATTATCCGACCTGTCTTCATCTGCTGGGAGTAAATTTACCAAAAGTGTGTGTGCCAACGCTAGTCTCTCTGTCTAGAGATTACTTTTTCATAGAAATGATGTAGAGGGATTCCACCTGTCGCCTTCTGCGCACATTAAGCAGTAAATGTACTGAAGGTTACTCTTTCTGTGAATTCCATATTGTAATTTTGCATTGAATGGAATGTGTACTGCAGGTATACTCTAAGTTCAGAGTACAGTACAACAATAGACATGGAAATCTACCATGAGTGTTTAAAAACGCTTTTTTTAGAGAGTTTTAAGCCCTATGGGCGGGTGTGTGTTCTGTGTGTTAGGGATTCAAACCCACGTATTGGAGACATCCTCCAGAAGCTGGCTCCATTTATGAAGATGTACGGAGAGTACGTGAAGAACTTTGACCGTGCTATGGACCTGGTCAACACCTGGAGCCAGCGGTCATCACAGTTCAAGAGTGTGGTCCAGAACATACAAGTAGGTGGCATCTCCCACAGAATCAATGTGTATATATGGTAATGTATGCTGTTGTGATCTGTGAATTGAAGTGTGCTGTACCTACAGTATGTTTACAGTACTGTATGCGTAACTGTGTTGCTGTGTGTTCTATCCCTACAGAAGCAGGATGTGTGTGGGAACCTGACTCTCCAGCACCACATGTTGGAGCCTGTGCAGAGGATTCCACGCTACGAACTCCTGCTCAAGGACTATCTAAAGAAACTGCCCGATGATGCACTGGACAGGAAGGACACGGAGAGTATGTTTGTCTGCCCGTCCGTCCGTCTGTTTGTCTGTACCCACACACTGCTCACCCACTCATTACCTGTCTGTCTGTCTGTCTGTCTGTCTGTCTGTCTGTCTGTCTGTCTGTCTGTCTGTCTGTCTGTCTGTCTGTCTGTCTGTCTGTCTGTCTGTCTGTCTGTCTGTCTGTCTGTCTGTCTGTCTGTCTGTCTGTCTGTCTGTCTGTCTGTCTGTCTGTCTGTCTGTCTGTCTGTCTGTCTGTCTGTCTGTCTGTCTGTCTGTCTGTCTGTCTGTCTGTCTGTCTGTCTGTCTGTCTGTCTGTCTGTCTGTGTCTGTGTCTGTGTCTGTGTCTGTGTCTGTGTCTGTCTGTACCTACACACTGCTCACCCACTCATTGTCTGTCTGTCTGTACCTACACACTGCTCACCCACTCATTACCTGTCTGTCTGTCTGTTTGTCCCTCAGTAACCTTCATAAACTAGGAGCCATACTAGCCACTCTACAAGCTCCATGTCTTGTGACCTTACCATAACATTGTACTGTACCTGTTTGAAGTAATGTCTAGGTAAAGCCTGCATAATCCGCCGCGGTGTGTCAGGACTCTCCTATGACTGGTCATGTAGAGGGGAACGTCAGCTCTGTTTATGTGGTTCATGACTTTAATGCAGTGTGTGTTGATGTGTGTGTGTTTAATGTAGAATGTGTGTCTCTGATGTTGGGTAACGTACATGGTAGGAGAGGTCTTACCACTCTCCCTGGCTGTGTAACACAAACATGTCCCTCACTACCCTTCCTAAACTAGGACCCATACTAGCCACTCTACAAGCTAGTGTGGTAATTTACAGTTGGCCCACAGTCTGATGATGCACAGGCTGGCTGCAGTGAAAGGTTGGACACTGACCCATTTGTCACAGTATTCAATTCAATTCAATTACTAGGAGTCGTATATATACAATGAGGATACAAAACATTAGGAACACCTGCTCTTTCCATGACATAGACTGACCAGGTGAAAGCTATGATCCCTTATTGATGTTGTTATTCAAAGGGTGGATGGGCAAGACAAAATATTTAGGTGCCTTTGAACGGGGTATGGTAGTAGGTGCCAGGGGTGCCGGTTTGAGTGTCTCAAGAACTGCAACGCTGCTGGGTTTTTCACGCTAAACAGTTTCCCGCATGAATCAAGAATGGTCAACCACCAAAAGTACATCCAGCCAACTTGACACAAATGTGGGACGCTTTGGAGTCGGCATGGGCCAAGCTTTGGAGTCAACATCCTTGTGGAGCGCTTTCAACGCCTTGTAAGAGTCTGCGCCCCAATGAATTGAGGCTGTTCTGAGGGCAAAAGGGGGGGTGCAACTCCTAATGTTTTATGCACTTAGTGTATGAACAGTGAGTGTTTCAAGTGTGTAGGGCTGATGCATGGTTATGTAGAGTTGCTGCAGACAGGTGTAACACTGTCTGTGTGTGTTTTATAGAAGCACTGGAGCTCATATCCACAGCAGCCAACCACTCCAATGCTGCCATCAGGAAAATGGTAAGATGATGTTTTTTTCCTGCTTGGAGCCCTCTCTCCCCTCTCTGTTCCCTCCATCTGTGAATCTCTCTGACATACTTCTCCTACTTTTCATGGTTTTCACGATGGTGATGTTGACGTTCACAAAAGTGTGGGGAAGAGGGAGAGAGTTTTGATTGATTGATTTTATTTGACCATTTAAAAACACAATACAACCACAAACGTGGATACAATGCACTTAAAACATGTGTTGATGATTTCAAAAATTGCAATAAACATCACATGGCCTGAATAATGAAACGACTGTGCAAAGACCCAAACACAACACATTTGAATAGTTCCCCAGATGACAGTGGTTACTCTCCTTGAGAATAACTAGCCAGCAAGCGTCCTTCACTGTCCAAACTGTGTTGGATGCGACGACTTGCTGGGAGGGAGGGTGCTTCAGTGCAGACAGGAAGCTGCCGTTTCCTGCCACTAGTTTCACAGCCTGCAGAAGAGTGAATTCTGTCTCTATGACACACACACACCCACAGTCACACTTCTGCCCTCTGGTGTGACTTATCGTGTCTTATTCTGTCTCAACAGTTTTACTTCCCCTGACTTAAATGAATGTATAATTTTGCTCTGTATGTGTGTGTTTCACATTGTTCCATATCCTTGGTGTTCCTCAGGAGAAGATGAACAAACTGCTGCAGGTCTATGAGAGACTGGGGGGAGAGGAGGACATTGTGAACCCAGCCAATGAGCTCATCAAAGAAGGACACATCAAGAAGATGTCTGCCAAGAATGGGACGGCCCAAGACCGATACCTCTACCTGGTGAGTGGCAGAAGGAGTTGGAATGAAGAGAATGTGTAGGAATGGGACTACATCAAAGTGTGTGTGTGTATTCATGTGTCTATTTACTGTGTATTCTCATCCGTTGTCCCTTCTCTCTGTGTGTCCGTGATGCAGTTCAACAACATGGTGCTGTACTGCGTTCCCAAGCTGAGGCTGATGGGGCAGAAGTTCAGTGTGAGAGAGAGGATCGACATCGCTGGGATGGAGGTCAGGAAAGAGGTAACGGAAGCCACTCATCTTCTCTTCTCCTGCTCCTAATTTCCTTCTATTCTGAATGGGTGACGCGTAGAAGGGCCATTGCTCTTGAGTATCTCAGAGGTAAAGTGGTACTGTTCTCCTCTGCGGCTTCAGGTGCAAGAGAACGTGAAGCAGAACCTCCCTCACACGTTTGCCATCATCGGCAAGCAGCGCTCACTAGAGCTACAGGCCAGGTAAGAACTATGGAGCAATTACATCGGAGAACTGTAGAACTGTGCCTTTTTTTTGTAACAGAAACACAACATTGCAGGCACAGCGGGAACTCATAGAAGTATTAATAGCTAGAGGGCTGTTGTTGAAACATTCCCTCTGTTTTTCAGGACGGCTGAGGAAAAGGAAGACTGGATACAGGTCAGGAATACCAGACCAACACTAACATGAAATGTTTTTTTTTATAAGGGATTTGTGTATTAGGAACCGTATTCGTGTTACTGCGTCTTTCCTCCACACTGCCATACTGAGTTGGGAAATTGTTTCCTCTCGTTAAGCTGCTCATTAAAGCTCATTTAGCCCATTACAGCTAACTAAAGCTGGTTAAAAGGGCTCGTAGGCTGGAGGGGAGGAGTGTGTGCCAGGCAGGGGGTCTGGGAGTGTGTGGAAAGGAGTGGAAGGGCCCTTCGGCATTCTGAAGGACACAGAGGAACGTGTGGTGTCTCAAGACTTTGGAAAGGGCTGCACAAAGATTGTGCATACACAGTCTATTATTCACACATTAATACAGTGCTCACTACACACACAGACATACACACACCCCCACACACTCTGTTAGAGGCCAGTCTCTGACACAGACCACTAGGCTGGATCAGAGGTCCCTGATACATTTGTCCCTCTGATGTCATGGCTGATGTCATCTCTGTATAACAGGGTCAGTCCAGACGACAACAATGTCGCTCTCTTTGTTCTCCTCTCCTCTCTTTGTATTTGTATTTATTATGGATCCTCATTAGCTGCTGCCAAAGCAGCAGCTACTCTTCCTGGGGTCCAGCAAAATGAAGGCAGTTTATACCATTTTTAAACATTAGAATACATTCACAGATTTCCCAACACAATGTGTGACCTCAGGCCCCTACTCCACCACTACCACATATCTACATGACTAAATCTATGTGTATGTATAGTGCGTATGTTATCGTGTGTGTGTGTGTTGCTTCACAGTCCCCGCTGTTCCATAAGGTGTTTTTTAATCTGTTTTTTTAAAGTCAAATTTTACTGCTTGCATCAGTTACTTGATATGGAATAGAGTTGCATGTAGTTATGGCTCTATGTAGTACTGTGTGCCTCCCATAGTCTGTTCTGTGTGCCAGTAGTTTAGACAGACAGCTCGGTACATTCAACATGTCAATACCTCTCATAAATAAAAGTAGTGATGAAGTCAATCTCTCCTCCACTTTCAGCCAGGAGAGACTGACATGCATATTATTAATATTAGCTGTCTTTAACTCAGACAGGCAGAGGCCCTCTCTCGCCCTGTCTCTCCCTCTGTCTCTCTCCCTCTGTCTCTGTCTGTCTCTCTCCTAAGGGGCTGTAGATTGTTGTAGAATTTCTCCCATTGTAAAATCTGTGACTTCACTGCCTCTTCACTTTTACGGTAAAACCAGTTAAGAATATTTTAACGGTCTGAAACTGTTAACGGCTTATCTCCTTCTCTCCCCTCCACCTTCTCCTGTTTCCCGCTCCCCCATCCCTTCCACTTGCAGGTGATCCTGGCCACCATAGAGAAGCACAAGCAGAACAGTGAGACCTTTAACAAAGCCTTCAATAGCTCCCTCTCCAGGGACGAAGACCACCTGCCAGACTCACCGGTCAGTCAGTCTGTCTGTGTTTCTTTCTTTTCTCTCTGTCAAGCCATGCGTTAACCATCTCTATGCACGTATATATCAATAAGAAATCACTATGGCTTTGTCAGAAAGTGTGTCACTGTCAGGTCTTTGTCTGACAAAGCACCTATCCTCACACAACACGCACGCACACACACACACACACACACACACACACACACACACACACACACACACACACACACACACACACACACACACACACACACACACACACACACACACACACAGCCGTGTGTGTCACGTGTCCCTCACTGCAGACACTGATAGACACACAAAGAAGCTCTTACTTAACTCACACATACACACACAAACACACAAACATGTATACTTATGAAGGAGCTCTTTATTCCGTTGCACACCCACACAAACGAACACACACACTGTCAGGGTCTGTCTTTAGTTCCCCGGCACTCTCTCATGACCTAATAGGGGAAGCCCTCATGCACACTGTACAAAAATCTCTTCTGAATCTCCACTGACCCACTTTGGGCTGGCTGGACCTGGACACAGGCCAAAAGTAGGAACACGTGCCAGGCCTATTGTCTGTCTCTGGGGCATGGCTGCCATCTAGTGGGGACAAACACACACAGCAGCTTTAGGTAATATTCAGAGGTTGATGGTCCCATTCTCTGGCAATGTGTGAGAGAGCTTTGTTAGTGATATGTTGACACCTGAAATGAAGTGCTAGCCATGTAATAACACTGGATGTACTTTCAATGTAACTCATACATCTCTCCCAGGGTTAAATATGTCACTCTGATCAGGTATTCATGTTCTTCTCTTCTCAGGGTCCCTGGAGCAGCACATCCGTAGACTCAGACAGTGAAAGACTGCAAGAAAGGGTATGTGTCAAACGTCCTAACACAATGCATTTCCTCAGGCTCTATTGCCTGATGCTGTTGTGTTACTGACTCTGCTTTCGATTTGAAGAGCATGTATCTTTCTTTGCTACAGCATGAATGGCATCGCCCCCACATAGTAATAGAAACCATACAATGGGCAATATAATGTGAATACATTGTACCACGAATGACTGAGTTCATAACAAGAAGTACATTGATCTCTCCTATTCTAAAGCCTGGATGTCTGTCTGTGTTTGAGGTAGCAAGACAATGGTAGTGGATCTATAATCCACACAGTAGGCTGCAGAGAGGTATAAATAGCAAGTTGTCTTCTCTATGGGGATAGCATCACTAGCTCACTCTCTAGTAGCGGTGGGGGGTGGCTGTGGAGAGATGAGACACGATCAGGGGGTGAATTTCACACTCCCTACCACAATGCAAATGTGCTAAACGGCTGGTGGGGCTATCTATGCCCCAGTCTGAGAGAGCAGAGGGAGGGGCTTCTATTTTCACTTTTCGTTTATAGAGGAAGATGTTGGGAGTGGGAGAGAAAGAATAGGGTAGATAACAGAGAGAGTGGGGAAATGGCAAGATAGAGAGAGAAAGGGCCCTCATAGTCTCCTTCATCCAACTATTTCAGGGCAGGGTTACTTAGGTAACACCAAGATGTATTGAGACAAGATGACCTTGTGATTGGACAGATCTTGATATATTGTTTGTATGTGTTTCTCTGTTTTCCAGAAAAGTTCCAAGAAGAAGGAAAAGGAGACATGTAAAGGCTGCAACGAGAGCTTCAACTTTACAAAGCGCAAGCACCACTGCAAAGCCTGTGGAGCGGTGAGCACAGAGAGGGAGAGGAGGTTGGGGGCTGGAACAGTTAGTGCCAGGATGCTGCATTTTCATCAGTTGATGTCCTGTATAATTGATTTTCAGTTGTCTAAATATTTTTTCTCTCTTCCTCTTTCACTCTTCCCCTCCCTCTGCAGGCCATCTGTGGTAAATGCTCTAAGATGTTGGAGAATAAGACGTGTCGTGTGTGTCCCGAGTGCTTCGAGACTAGCCAGGGCCCTGAGGGGCCTGCAGGGGCCCCAGTAGAGCTGAAGAGGAAAGCTACAGCCGAGGTGAGGACCGACTCTCAGCTTATACTATAGAAAAGAGTAGAATATAACTTAATAAAAAAAAAAAAATCCATCCAGAGACTTCCTTTTGGCTTCCCCTCACAAACATAAGACAATCAAACATCATACTTATTGTATAATGCACAGTGTTGTTGAGATGCTAGCATTGACAGGCTGCACAGAGTGGACTCCCAGCAGAGCAGGTCTGAGGAAGGAAGTTGGAGTATGGAGGTTAGCAGCGGGCACACTATCTCAGTTGCAGCCTCTGGAGAGAGCGGCATAAGCACGTTAGTTGCACCAGCATGACAGAGAAGACAGAGCCCAGCCCAGACAGGCCCACAGAGCATCATGCACCTCTATCAATCAAACACACATATTCTTATCTGTGTCAGTTTCAGGCTGTCTAGACAGGTGTTTTTTTATGGGTATTTGGGCCTAAACACACACACACACACACACACTAGAGACATAGTACAGTGGTACACACAGTCTATAGTCTGCACGGCTCAATAAGATCCATCTCTGTGTGTGTACCAGGAGTCAAGGTAAACTAGTGTTCAATAGACTGCTTGTGTAGAGCACAGCGTATAACAGAGACTGGATGAAGCAGATCGTTGTGTCTTAAAGCCTGTAAGCAATCCTGAACAATATCTCTATAATATACTGTAATATCTTTGTTTTATTGCAGTATCATTATCCATGTCTATCAAGCCCAGAGTGCTGCTGTAAAAGAAACTGCTAAGAAACTCGCTCACTCGCTCACTCGCTCACTCACTCACTCACTCACTCACTCACTCACTCACTCACTCACTCACTCACTCACTCACTCACTCACTCACTCACTCACTCACTCACTCACTCACTCACTCACTCACTCACACACACACACACACACACACACACACACACACACACACACACACACACACACACACACACACACACACACACACACACACACACACACACACACACACACACACAGCAATATTAAGTAACCTCTATTTGAGAACATGTACCATGACTAGTTAAGGGGCTTAGTGGAAAGCAGCAGACCCTGCTGAGTAAGTAGTCTCTACACTTCATGCATATGATGCAGCAACTGAGCAGTCTAATCTGTCTGTCTTGGGGTTATACTGTCTCACACGCACAAACTAGATCTTTCACAGTAGCAGTACCATAATGACAGTGATCTGCAGTGGTATTATTTCCCATCAAGGGGGGCTACAGCACCACATCAGTAACAGTGGGGCAGCAGCATGAACACCTGTCCATGTCCAAATCTCCCAATAAATGTTTCCTATATGCTGGACACCAGGTTTGTTATTGTAAGCGAATGTCCCAGACCTTTATCCTCGAGTGCCCCTTAAACGTCCAGGCTGATTATCACTTTCAATTAAAAGTAGAATTGACAGTGAAAGTGAATTCCAATTCCAAACGTTGGTTTGTGCATGGGGAAAGAGCTACTGTAATTGTGTTGAACTATATAATATTATTTGAGTATTGGCACCCACTGCAGTAGATCAACTTTGGGACTGGGCCTTTAACTCTGCCTCCTGTGTGTGTGTCTCTGTCTCTCCAGAAGCAGGTGTCTCTGTCGGGGGACAACTGTCTGCTGTGTGCCCAGCTGCAGGTGCAGGAGAAGGGCAAGAGCTGGACCAAGACCTGGGTGGCCATCACCAAGACTGAACCACTGGTGCTCTACCTGCAGACCAGCGGACAGGTAAGGGTTAAACTCACACACACCTGTGTCTGTCTTTATCTGTGTCTGTGTTCCTGTCTGTCTGTTTATTAGTGTCTTTGTACCGCTGTCTTGTCTAGATCCTGTCTCCATGCCCAGGTCACCTGTATATGTAGGTAGAGGTTTCCCCTAACAACTGACACAGGGTCAGTTATTTTTCATCCCATCAATGATATTTTGTGTGTCAATGTGCTTTACACCTCCTGTACTGTAAAGTCTGTGTCCTTGTCATGTGTGTTCCCACTGTCTGTACTCAGTAGATTTGGGTCAGGGGGATTTGTCTGTCCTCAATCTGACCTCAGATGGAGCTTCTGCTGCTCAGCTGGCTGACTGTCACACTGTTAATACCATGGTGTTATTACTAGATTATTACTCTATTATTACACTGTTATTACCATGTCATTGTTACTCTATTACTACACTGTAATTACCATGGTGATATTACTCATTCTACGCTGTAATTACAATTGTGATATTACTCTTACTACACTGTAATTACCATGGCGTTATTACTCTAATAAACTAATTACCATGGTGTTATTACTCTATTACAATGTAATTACCATGGTGTCATTACGCTAATAAACAAATTACCATGGTGTTATTACTCTATTACAATGTAATTACAATGGTGTCATTACTCTAATAAACAAATTACCATGGTGTTATTATTCTATTTCGCTGTAATTACCATGGTGTTATTACTCTATTTCACTGTAATTACCATGGTGCTATTACTATAATACAATGTAATTGCCATGGTGTTATTACTCCATTACTACACTAATTACCATGGTGTTATTACTCAAATAGACAAATGACCATAGTGATATTACTCTAATAAACAGTAATTATCATGTTGTTATTACTCTAATAATCTGTAATTACCATGGTGTTATTACTCTGTTACATTGTAATTACCATGGTGCTATTACTCTAACAAACCAATTTCCATGGTGGTATTACTCTATTATTACACTGTAATTACCATGGTGTTATTACTCTAGTAAACTGTAATTACCATGGTGGTATTACTCTAATAAACTGTAATTACCGTGGTGTTGTTACTCTGTTATTACACTGTAATTACCATGGTGTAATTCCTTTAATAAACTGTAATTACCATGGTGTTATTACTCTAATAAACTGTAATTACCATGGCGTTATTAAACTAATTACCATGGTGATATTACTCTATTACTACACTAATTACCATGGTGTTATTACTCTAATAAACTGTAATTACCATGGTGTTATTAAACAAATTACCATGGTGATATTACTCTATTATTACACTAATTACAATGGTGTTATTACTCTAATAAACTGCAATTGCCATGGTGTTATTACTCTAATAAGCTGTAATTACAACGGCATTATTCCTCTGCTACATTGCAATTACCATGGTGTTATTACTCTATTATTATGCTTATTTTCATGGTGTTATTACTCTAATAAACTGCATTTACCATGTTGTTATTACTCTATTATTATGCTAATTGCCATGGTGTTATTACTCTAATAAACTAATTACAGTGATGGTGTTACTCTAATTACCATGGCGGTATTACTCTATTATTACACTCTAATTGTCATGGTGTTATTTCTTGAAAAATCTTCAATTACCATTGTGTTATTACTCTAGTCCACTGTAATTACCATGGTGTTGTTACTCTGTTATTACAGTGTAATTACCATCCCGATATTACTCTGTTATTACACTAATTACCATGGTGTTATTCCTCTAATAAACTGTAATTACCATGGTGTTATTAAACAAATGACCATGGTGGTATTACTCTAATAACCCAATTAACATGGTGGAATTACTCTAATAAACGAATTACCAAGGTATTATTACTCTATTATTAGACTAATTACCATGTTGTTATTACTCCATTACACTGTAATTACCATGCTGTTATTACGCTAATAAACTGTAATTACCATGGCGTTATTACTTGAATAAACTGTAATTACCATGGTGTTATTACTCTGTTATTACACTGTAATATCCATGGTGGTATTGATCTGTTATTACACTGCAATTATCATTGTGTTATTACTCGAAAAATCTGTAATTAGCATGGTGTTATAACTCTATTTTAACACTAATTACCATGGTGTTATTACTCTTGTTTTACAATAATTACAATGTGTTATTTCTCTAGTAAACTGTAGTTACCGTGGGGTTATTACTCTAATAAACTAATTACAATGTGTTATTACTCTAAAAAATGGAAATTACCATGGTGTTATTACTCTATTATTACGCTAATGGCCATGGTGTTATTACTCTAAAACTAATTACCATGATGGTCTTATTCTAATTTCCATGGTGGTATTACTCATTTATTACACCGTAATTGTCATGGTGTTATTACTCTGAAAAGCTGTAATTACCATGGTGTTATTACTCTAATAAACTGTAATTACCATGGTGTTGTTACTCTGTTATTACACTGTAATTACCATGGTGTTATTCCTCTAATAAACGGTAATTACCATGATGTTATTACTCTAATAAACTGTAATTACCATAGTGTTATTAAACTATTTACCATGGTGGTATTTCTCTAATAACCCAATTACCATGGTGGTATTTATCTTATAACCCAATTAATATGGGGTTATTAATCTAATAAACAAATTACCATGGTGTTATTAGTTGAGAAAACTGTAATTACCATGGTGTTATTACTCTGTTATTACACCGCAATTACCATGGTGGTATTACTCTGTTATTACACTGCAATTATCATGCTGTTATTACTCGAATAATCTGTAATTAGCATGGTGTTATAACTATTTTTAAACTAATTACCATGATGTTATTACTCTATTACAATAATTACAATGTGTTATTTCTCTAATAAACTGTCGTTACCATGGTTTTATTCCTCTAAAACTAATTACAATGTGTTATTACTCTATTATTAAACTGTAATTACCATGGTGGTATTACTCTGTATTTGACACATTTCCGTGATGCTATTATTGTATTACACTATAATTACCATGGTGTTATTACTGTAATACATTTTAATTACCATGGTGTTATTACTCTACAAACTGTAATTACCATGGTGTTATTACGCTATTAATAAACTAATTACCATGGTGGTGATACTCTAATAACCCAATTAACATGGTGGTATAACTCTAATAAACTGCAATTACCATGGTGTTATTACTCTATTTCACTGTAATTACCATGGTGTTATTACTTGAATAAACTGTAATTACCATGGTGTTATTACTCTGTTATTACACTGCAATTTACCATGGCGTTATTACTCTGTTATTACACTGCAATTATCATGGTGTTATTACTTTAATAATCTGTAATTAGCATGATTGTTATAACTCTATTTTTACACTAATTATCATGGTGTTATCACTCTATTTTTACAATAATTACAATGTGTTATGACTCTAATAAACTGTAGTTAACATGGGGTTATTTCTCTGTTATTAGCCAAATTTCCATGGTGTTAATACTCTATTACACTGTAATTACCATGCTGTTATTACTGTAATAAACTGTAGTTACCATGGTGTTACTACTGTAATAAACTGTAATTACCATGGTGTTATTACTCTAATAAACTGTAATTACCATGGTGTTATTACTCTATTATTACGCTAATTACCATGGTGTTATTGCTCTAATAAACACATTTCCATGGTGGTATTACTCTATTATTACACTGTAATTGTAATGGTGTTATTACTCTAATAAACTGTAATTACTATGGTGTTATTACTCTATTATTAACCTAATTACCATGGTGTTATTACTCTAATAAACAGGGTTAACATGGTGGTATTAATCTAATAAACTGTAATTACCATGGTGTTATTACTCTAATAAACTGTAATTATCATGGTGTTATTACTCAAGTAAACTGTAATTACCATGGCGTTATTACTCTATTATTAAACTTTTTTTGCCATGGTGTTAATACTCTGATAAGCCAATTGACATGGTGGTATTACGCTAATAAACTGTGATTACCATTGTGTCATTACTATATTACACTGTAATTACAATGGTGTTATTACTATAATAAACTGTAATTACCATGGTGTTATGACTCAAATTAACTGTAATTACCATGGTGTTATGACTCTGTTATTACACTGTAATTACCATAGTGTTATTACTCTAAACTGTAATTACCATGACGTTATTACTCTAATAAACTGTAATTACCATGGTGTTATTACTCTAATAAACTATTTACCATAGAGTAATAACAATTATTACACTGTAATTACATGGCGGTATTACTGTAATAAACAGTAATTACCATTGTGTTATTACTCTAATAAACTGTATTTACCATGGTGTTATTACTCTATTATTACACTGTAATTAACATGGTGTTATTACTCTAAGCTGTAATTACCATGGTGTTATAACTCTATTATTACACTGTAATTAACATGGTGTTATTACTCTAAGCTGTAATTACCATGGTGTTATAACTCTATTATTACACTGTAATTACCATGGCGGTATTACTCTATTACATTCTAATTAACATGGTGTTATTACTCTATTACACTGTAATTCTCATAGTGTTATTACTCTATTACACTATAATTATCATGGTGTTACTCTATTACAATAATTACCATGGTGCTATTACTCTGTTACTACCATTGTGTTATTACTCTATTATTACGCTGTAATTACCATGGCGTTATTACTGTTATTACACTGTAATTCCCATAGTGTTATTACTCTATTACTGTAAATATCATGGTGTTACTCTATTACAAGAATTACCATGGTGCTATTACTCTGTTATTACCATTGTGTTATTACTCTATTATTACACTGTAATTACCATGGCGTTATTACTCTATTATTTCACTGTGTGACCAGAGGTGGCACTCTGGGGCCTCTTCTTAAAGGTGGCGGGGACTTGCTAGGTGGAATTTTAACCATTGATGGAATGAAAAATAACTGTTAGGGGAAACCTTCTTCCCTCTCCTCAGGGTGCTTCACCACTGTCCACCACTGTATAGTATAGGTACAGTATGCAGACATAAACGGGGCAGAAAACTAGCGATGGGACGATTGATACCGGAGCGCCAATGCTCCAATGCAGTTTTCAAAGCACTACTGATCCGAAACAATGTACCGATGCTCGTTTCAAAGTAACATTACTTTGACATCAATGACGTATGAAGCTTCGTATGATCACGTGGTTTTTCAATGATTTCGCTGTGGTTCTGGTGCTTTCTTCGATTCCAAGCTGCTTTCAAACACCGACCTCTACTTGACACCCTACTTACAATTTTAGTTAGGATTTGTTTTCATGGAACATTATAGCTGAAAGTTAGATCAGCAGATAGAGAACACTCAGACGACAGGGAATGGGGTCGAATACTGGCAAAGTCATATTATTAAGAATATTGTTTTATGTGAAACCATACTTTCTGCACATTGTTGTGCAAACAATTAGTTTTATTTAGTGAAGTATAAGCTTCTGTCTTAAGCATCCTAAATAATGCCATAGATTTACAGTTTTTGACAGCAAAAAAAATGGAAGTGTGATGGAAGGTTGCGAACCTGTATGGTAACTGATAGTAGGCTACTAAGACCTGCAACTAACCGCCACGCCATAGAGATTTGCTGACTATTGTAGAAAAAACGTCTATTTGAACATAAAACAATGTTTTTCATTGCCGACCAGTAGATGTCACTAATGTGCATTGTGTTAAAAGCTCAACGTAGTGAACCATTTTCCGGCACAATTTGGTAAAAGCCCCAAAAGCTACTGAAAACCAGTCCCTGTAGCCTCTGCCCATTCCGTTTTAGAGACCAAAATCCCAACAAAATCCTGGGATTGTCTCTGCGACAATCCCAGGCAGGCAGAAAGCTGACATCCCCTGGCAAAAGATTAAGATTAATGATTGTTAGATGAGCATTTTTGTATGATTCTATAGAAACTGTGGAAAGATGAGGGGGAGGGGAGGAAGGTTACAGTGCATTCGGAAAGTACTGTATTCAGACACCTTGACTTTTTCCACATTTTGTTATGTTACAGCCTTATTCTAAAATGTATTTAACTGTTTTTTTTCATCATCAATCTACACACAATACCCCATAATGACAAAGCAAAAACAGGTTTTTAGAAATGTATGGAAAAATATATGAAATATTCAGACCCTTTACTCAGTACTTTGTTGAAGCACCTTTGGAAGCGATTAAAGCCTCAAGTCTTCTTAGGTATGACATTACAAGCTTGGCAAACCTATATTCAGTGGTGGCAAAAGTACCCAATTGTCATACTGGAGTAAAAGTAAAGATATCTTAATAGAAAATGACTCAAGTAAAAGTGAAAGTCACCCAGTAAAGTACTACTTGAGTAGAAATCTAAAAGTATTATTGTTTTAAATATACTTATGTATCAAAGTAAATGTAATTACTGAAATATACTGAAAGTATCAAAAGTAAAAATATAAATATTTGATAATTCCTTATATTAAGCAAACCAGACAGCACCGTTTTCTTTAATTTTTAAATGTATCGATAGCCAGGGGCATGCTCCAACAATCAGAGATAATTTGCAAACAAAGCATGTGTTTGGTGAGTCCGCCAGATCAGAGACAGTAGGGATGACCAGTGATGTTATCTTGTGTGAATTAGACAATTTTTCTGTCCTGCTAACCAAATAAAATGTAACAGTACTTTTGAGTATCAGGGAAAATGTATGGAGTAAAAAGTACATTATTTTCTTTAGGAATGTAGTGAAGTAAAAGTTGTAAAAAATATAAATAGTAAAGTAAAGTGCAGATACCCCAAAAGACGACTTAAGTAAAAATACTTGAAAGTAGTTCTTAAAGTAGTTCTTACACCACTGCCTATATTTGGGGAGTTTCTCCTATTCTGCTCTGCAGATCCTCTCAAGTTCTGTCATGTTGGATGGGGAGCGTCTCTGCACAGCTATTTTCAGGTCTCTCCAGAGATGTTCGATCCGGTTCAAGTCCGGGCTCTGGCTGGGCCACTCAAGGACATTCAGAGACTTGTCCCGAAGCCAGTCCTGCGTTGTCTTGGCTGTGTGCTTAGGGTCATTGTCCAGTTGGAAGGTGAACCTTCGCCCCAGTCTGAGGTCCTGAGCGGTCTGGAACAGGTTTTCATCAAGGATCTCATTGCTCCGTTCATCTTCCCCTCGATCCTGACTAGTTTCCCAGTCCCTGCTGCTGAATTTTTTTTTGTTGCTTTGTCAGTATGTGGTATTGTGTGTAGATTGATGAGGAAAATATTTAATTTAATACATTTTAGAAAAAGGCTGTAACGCAATAAAATGAGGAAAAAGTTGTGGGGTCTGAATACTTTCCGAATGCACTGTATGCATGTGACTTATGAAATAAAATCTATCCCCCTGCATTAAAGGAGGGAAAAACTGCACTGTTATGCTTCCTTTTGACTCTGATTGGCATGTTTGTTGTGTCTCTTCAGGACTCTCGCGGGGCACGGGCCATACCCCTTCCGGGGTTTGAGGTGAGCGTGGTAGCGCCATCGGCAACAGAGAAGTCTGAGCTTAAGCACGCGTTCCAGCTGAGTCACTCCCAGCAGGCTTTGCTGTTCAGCGCCCAGGATACAGAAGTCCAGGCCAAGTGGGTGGAGCTTCTTTCTAGAGCCGCCCGCGGGGAAACGCCCACAGACACGCCCTTCAGCCTGACGGAGCACAGGGAAAGCCAATAGGGCGGCTCCACTGAAACCACAGGACCCCCCCATCCCACCTTTCACCCCTCTCCTGTGGACAGAGCACAAGTTACTTGAATTCACTTTTCCTTTGCACTTTTTATTTTCTTTGAAGGTAGTGAAGATTTCCCCCCCTCTGCTGCCACTTCACCCTTTCCTCCACCAGACACACTTTCATTTACACACAGACTTACTCTCTCTTTCATTCGCACACTCTGTCTCTCTCTCTCACACACACACACACACACACACATTACACATACACACCTGTTTCACCAACTCCGCCACCATTGTATGTGTGGTTATGTTATATTTCTCTCAGTGTTCTCTGCAGTTCAAGAAGAACAGAACTCTTTGATTTAATGTTTAGAATTATAGCTGAAGGCATTTATTAAATGGATCCTGTATGATTTTGTAAAAAGGTGAAGTTCCTTGTACATTGTGTGACTGTGAACCATTAACGCCTGTCGGTCTGTCTGTATGTGTGTGTGTGTGTTGCCCCTGTGTTTTATTTCAGTATTCAATGTTAGCGTATTGAACCCCACATGCAGATACCCCCTCTCCCCACCACTGTGGACCCAGTGGCAGCTCAGTAGTGATTGTACAGTGTGTATACTATCGTGTGTCATTAACTAAAATAACTCAATTTTAACTTAAGAGATGTGAACGAACGCTTGTGGCTGGCCACCTGAAGCTCCCACAATCAGCCTCCCAAACTCCTCACACCCCAAACACACCCTACTCCCTTGCTGTGTCCCATTCTTTTAAAAATGGTGTTCTTTCTTTGCTCTCTCTCCTTTGTAAGCCACTTAATCTGACTGGATAGTCGATTCAATATGGTGGATTTTGTTCCTCTTCCACTAGTAGACTGGGTGGAGTTCCTGCCAATGTTCTTTTGACCTGTCCAGTAACTGAAGAGAGGAAGCCACTGTAAAGGATTAGCACAATACTTACCACAGATCTAAGATCAGCTTCCCCTCCCCAAATCACCATGTTGGGAAACAACGCAAAACTGGCCTTAAATCAGTTTCTAAAGACAATGTATAGCTAGTCCCTGGCTCCTGTATGGTCTTGCTCCCTCCCTGCCCTCTCTATCAACTCTGCCCTCAGCGGCCAGGAATATACTCCCACTTCCTGTTTCTACTGCTCACCTGCTCTGCCCCTTCTGGTCACGTGATAGAAACCATATCCACAATACAAGTACTGGCTAAGCTAATTTAAGCTTGATCCAAAAATGTGGTCGGAGGCTTCGTATGGAGGATGTGACGCAATTGCGGAGCCTTCAGAGGCATGCAGAGGCCAAATCAATCTTCCTACCACATCGCAATGCGCCTCTCAAATTTTGTAACAATGCAGAGGGCTCCGTATAGCTCCACATTGACATGATTGGTTGATGGTAGGTGGGGGCGGTACATCCTGTATAAATACAAACTCACTTTCTTGACAACTTCCTTCACAATAGCTCTGCCCTGCTCCGCTAAACGCAAGAAGTATGAAAGCCCTGATGTTCTGCGGAGGCTGCATCGCAGAGGCAGTCACTTTAGATCTCGGATTGACCATGCAAAGCCTTTAAGACAGTGTTTTTTGCCTTGTCCCCCTCTACCCCCCAATCCCCCTGGCACCAGCTTGTAAATAACCAGAGGACTGTTCAGCGGCTCTCTATGTGCATGTATAAACTCACTCATATTTATGTACCGTACTCTGAAAACCCCAGTGCCCCTCTTTCCTCTTTGTCATACTGTAAAGTGAGCAGACTCTGTATTGCGTGTTTTAACCCTGGCTTGTGCACTGTGGACAAGCAGTCAAGCATACCATCAATAAAGAGACGAAAGGCTCACTCAGTGTTATACTGTCCAACATGATCCCTCTAGTGTCCTGTCGGTTTGTGTTCTCTCTCTCTCTCTCTCTCTCTCTCTCTCTCTCTCTCTCTCTCTCTCTCTCTCTCACTCTCTCTCTCTCTCTCACTCTCTCTTTGTCTCCTTCCTCCTATCTCTCTGTAAATGGGTCTCTTTCTTATGTAATTTCCATTCCCCAAGTTGAGGCAATGTTTGATCAAGTATGAATATTGGATCGTATGCTATGTTTGTCAAGTAGCCCTACACTACACTAATAGATGGAGAGAGGTACTGAATGCTTACTTGCAAACTATGCAAACCTGATGTGTAAGTGACTTCTTGAACTAACGCTCGCACTTGTCTTTTCTTAATAGTGCTGAATTTGCTGATAGCTACTTTATTGACGAAAACATTTACTTATTGTGAGTATAATATGTGGTTGTCTAACCTAGCTATCTTAAGATGAATGTACTAACTTTAAGTCACTCTGGATAAAATGTAAATGCAACGTCTATGGATTTAGGATTTAGTTTATCATGAATGTAAAGTGATGGACCAATCGTCTTGGAATGTTACGATGTAACTGAAATTAGATCCTCCATTGACTGGGTTGACAGTCTCTCCTAACAGTGATATCATACATCAAACATCCATCAGATATAAAATGCCAGCAGATATTTTACCTTATCTTTGGATAGGGTGCAGATGGATTAGGCGTGTGTGTGTGCGCGAGAGAGATAGATAGATAGACAGGAAGAATAACTGGCCTTGATGAAGAAAGGAAACCTATCTGAATTAACTGAAGGCCTATAGTGCTGTGGGACAATTTTATACCGTCATTCCCCAATCACATCTCTCCATGAGAACAGAACAATACGTATCTACTTTACATTATGAAAACAAAAGCCTCTCAGGTTGGTAAGCCAGAACATTTTGTAATACAACACAAGTAGTCAGAAAGCCTTTGAGCTTATCTAAGCCACAGTGTGAGTGTGTCCCTGAGAAGGGTTATGTGTACTAGAGAGTAGAACTTTACAAATGACATCACTGATAATGTGAATTTTGTCTGTGTGCTTTTTACATGTCCTTTGGTCATTGTATTACAGTACTGTATGTGATGGTCAGTGATTCTATAATGTCTTTTGACTGTCTTGCTGGCTGTCTCCAGGACGTACGTGCTTCTGCCTTCGTACCAGAGGACAAGTGTCTGTGTCTGAAACTACACAGACTGATCTGGTTTGGTCAGAAAGGAGGGGAATAGCGAAACCCAGGTATAGTAGGAGGGTTAAACCACAGCAAGAGAGCAGTGGGGAATAACAGGGCTGCCCTAACACACATTCCACAAACTCTTATACCTTTTCTCAGCTCTTTGTTTTCCACCCTGCAATGACCTTAGGTTTGTGTGTGTTAACACCTGCATATTTGTGTGTGGGTCTGTGCATGTGTGTGTGATGGGTGTGCGTGTGTGCTGTGTGTGATAAAGAAGGACAGTTATAGATAGTGTGAACCCCATCTTTTTAAAGCAATTTGAGCTGCCAAAGTGATGTATTAAAAATGTGCCCCTCTTCCAAGCTGAGAGCTGTGGTGCAGAGAGATAGTCCCTAAAATGCTGACGGTTACTTCCTGTCATAGTTTACATGCAGTTAGAACTGAGTGCTGGGTGCATTGTGTCGCTGCTAGACAGAGACCATGCTGAGAAACTCTTCACGTTTTTCCTTTCAAAAGAAAACTACATTTCTATGGGATTTGTTTTCCAACTTTCTGGTTGGTAGCAAAGCCAGATATCGAGCAGCATATCTCCCCAGGCAGCAGAGGCAGTTTCAAATATCTGGAGGCTGGGGATTTTGAAGTAGAGCAGCAAAACTGTTTTGTCTTTCCCTAATTGTTCCTAATGCCATATTTTGTTTTTGTGTATTAGGGATGCTACTCTGTTTCATACGGATCCTTTCTCTCCTGCTCCTCTCTGTAGGCACCAGCTGACAGGCTAATACAATGTGTATGTGCGCACGTGTTTGTGTGTGTGTGCATTAGAAAATAGCACAGAACGAAAAAGACAGAGTACCCAACCCAGTTCTTCTGTGTACAGTCAGATCCACCAAGGTAGCGTAGGGTGTGTTACTTTGGCCTCTACCAGGAGCCTCAAGGCTCGTCCTAATGACTTCATTCATCAAAGCCACAAACCTGCTTTCATCAACACAACAGACATGTTAGGTCCAACATGGCTGCTATCATTGCCAGCAACTCAATAGAGAACTGCTTTAAGTCAGGTCAAAGAACACACATTTCCATACAGCCTTAGTTCTGCTGTGAGATATCTTACCACCCCGTGCCAAGCAATATTTTTACTGGGTACCAGGCTGCAGGGTGGGATTGGATGTCTAATATTCCCCAAACATAGCTGATTAGAATTGTTTTCATGTAGATGTGGATGCTTTTTGAGGCCATTGGAATGTAAAGGCTCTTACCAGTGTCTGTTTGTGAGTGGGTTCACACACAAAGCTAGCGTTTCCAGTGACTGTTTGTCACACAGACAGACACACCCACAGCAAAGCTTTTGTTGCGCTGCTTGGCAAGACTATGTCGACATTTCTTCATTCGTGTCGGGGAAGTCGGTTGCAACTGTCATTTGGTTTCCTGGCATTTCCGTGGTACAGTATGTTGAGATGTAAATGTCCTCAGAAGTTGGTTTTCTCAGAGGTTGTGTTTCAGAAGCCATAGGTTCCTGTCATATCTGTCCTGTGTGGTAAAGGAACAAACTTTATCCGGTTTTGTATTGTGTCACAAGTCAGTCTCAAAAGAGGACAAAGCATCACAGGTGATTTGCCTTGACAATTTTAATCTAAACAGTCCTTCAACAGCTACAGTCTTACTCACAGCTTTCAAAATCTAGGAATCACAAGCTTTAACCTCAAGCCCTGAAAGGTGGTCCTGTGTTTGAATATACTGTATAAAGACATTTACTAGATGGTAACATAATGACACAATACAATACTATCCCACATCTTAAAAAGCATGCATTCACAGACTCACAGCCAGAAGCAGGAGGCTTAATTAACATTGCATCATTACTCGCTAATTAAAGCTGTTAAAGTGGAACTGACAATGTTTTAGGAACATGAACTCTTATTAAAATATTTTCATAATACACTGCCAGGAAGAATATGACACATTTTGTACATTTTCATACATTCATAGGAATGTTTGGGAATGACGTAGATTAAGGCATTTGTGAAAATTCTATAGCGATATAATGTGGGAAAGCTGTGCATTTGGGTATTTAATAGACACTGATGTAAATAAAACCTAATAAAAACATCTGTCTTGTCCAGGACTGGACTATACACAGAACCGTGCGCCATAGCTAATCATAGCTACAGTAGGCCTGTATATACAAATAAACCATGTTTATTTGTATATACAAATAGTCTGTGAGACCAGTCTGAGCAAAGTGATTCACATTTCTTGCCGGCTAACCAAATGACACCTGCATCTCGAGCTGTAGCCACAGAAAAAGTTGACCACTCATCTACTGACACAACATCCTCCCAGCAGATAGCTAGCTAGCTAACGTTAGGCTCTGTGTTTTTAGCTTGGTTAAGGAATAGCTACATTAATAGATAAGATAGCCTATTAGCTATGATATGACTGACTTGTGATTATTTCTAGTTTCATTGTATTGACATTTTCAGCCTTATTTACATTCTTCTGTTTTGTCCAAAATATTGAGTAATTGAAACTGAAACGGATGGCTGGAGGAATCAAACCATGTACCAGGCCAGCTGTGGTTTAAAACCTGAAAACAGTATTTGTTGGAATACCAAGACATTTATTGGAGAATTATACCTTACTCAATGTCATGGAACTTTGAGTCGAGTATAATCTATTTTTAAAGCCTCTTATAAAGTGTTTTTTTGTAACATAAACTGGGAATTTTATATTTTGACTGATATTACGATTGTCTGTTTGTTTCATATCTGGATAGTTAAAACGCTGTCAGTTCTACTTTAAGCTGAATGTACTGTTGATGAATGCAAGGCTCATTTAACTGTGGGAGTGTGTTTCAGAGAGTGACCAGTGTTTTCCCTGCGCAGGGAACTAGAACAACTGCGATTTCTCCAACTAAAGAAAGATAAATCGACTAAGTGTGTCCTTCTTCACCCTTAAAAACCTATCCCTGTAGAGGAGACATTTATCAGGACAGAACCAGAGTAATTTCATGGGACATTAATAACACATCTCACAACAGATATCAGCTTCCCCCTTGAGAGTGTTCAACCTGAAAACAACCTGCCTACTACACAGTGTACACACACACATGCACATGCGCATGCATGCACACATACACACATATACAGTTGTGTCAGAAGTTTACATACACCTTAGCCAAATACATTTAAACTCAGTTTTTCACAATTCCTGACATTTAATCCAAGTAAATATTCCCTGTTTTAGGTCAGTTAGGATCACCACTTTATTTTAAGAATGTGAAATGTCAGAATAATAGAATAATAGTAGAGAGTGATTTATTTCAGCTTTTATTTCTTTCATCACATTCCCAGTGGGTCAGAAGTTTACATACACTCAATGAGTATTTGGTAGCATTGCCTTTAAATTGTTTAACTTAGGTCAAATGTTTCAGGTAGTCTACCACAAGCTTCCCATTGTGTGAATGTTGGTCCATTCCTCCTGACAGAGCTGGTGTAACTGAGTCAGGTTTGTAGACCTCCTTGCTCGCACACACTTTTTCAGTTCTGCCGACAAACTTTCTATAGGATTAACTTCTTATGACTGGGGGGCAGTATTGAGTAGCTTGGATGAATAAGGTGCCCAGAGTAAACTGCCTGCTACTCAGGCCCAGAAGCTAAGATATGCATATTATTAGTATATTTGGATAGAAAACACTCTGAAGTTTCTAAAACTGTTTGAATGATGCCTGTGAGTATAAAAGAACTCAAATAGCAAGCAACAACCTGAGAAAAAATCCAACCAGGAAGTGGGAAATCTGAGGTTTGTAGGTTTTCAAGTCTTTGCCTATCCAAGATACAGTGTAAATTTGGTCCGATTGCACTTTCTAAGGCTTCCACTAGATGTCAACAGTATTTAGAACCTTGTTTCAGGCTTCTACTGTGAAGGGGGAGCGAATAAGAGCTGTTTGACTAATGGGTCTGGCAGAATGCCATGAGCTAAGTAATGCGCGTGGCCGTGAGAGCGAGCTGCGTTCCCTTTCATTTCTAAAGACAAAGCAATTGTCCGGTTGGAACATTATTGAAGATTTATGATAAAAACATCCTATACATCGTTTGACATGTTTCTACGAACTGTAATTGAACTGTTTTTACTTTTTGTCTGGACCTAGTTCTCACGCCTTGTGAATTTGGATTTGTGAACTAAACGCGTGAACAAAAAGGAGGTATTTGGACATAAATTATGGACTTTATCGAACAAAACAAACATTTATTGTGGAACTGGGATTCCTGGGAGTGCATTCCGATGAAGATCATCAAAGGTAAGGGAATATTTATAATGCTATTTCTGTCTTCTGTTGACTCCACAACATGGCGGGTATCTGTATGGCTTGTTTTGGTCTCTGAGCGCTGTACTCAAATTATTCCATGGTGTGCTTTCGCTGTAAAGCTTTTTTGAAATCTGACACAGCGGTTGCATTAAGGAGAAGTATATCTTTAATTCCATGCATAACTGTTGTATTTTCATCAACATTTATGATGAGTATTTCTGTAAATTGATGTGGCTCTCTGCAAAATCACAGAATGTTTTGGAAGCAAAACATAAGTCGCCAATGTAAACTGAGATTTTTGGATATAGATATGAACTTTATCGAACAAAACATACCTATATTGTGTAACATGAAGTCCTATGAGTGCCATCTGATGAAGATCATCAGAGGTTAGGGATGAATTTAATCTCTATTTATGCTTTTTGTGACTGTCACGAATCCTGCCGAAGATGGTTCCTCTTCCTGTTCGGGTGGCGCTTGGCGGTTGGAGGCCTTGTTTTTCTGTTCATGTGTATGGATTATTGACGGTTCCTTTTTCCGGATCGTTTCGTCCTGTTTGTTTGGACTTGGTATTTTATGCGCCCTTGTGTTTGGCGTGACCGTTACTCTGTTCCTGGAATAAAGACCCACGTTATTACTAACCCTGCTCTCTGTGCATGACTCCTCCACCCACTACTCATAGAAGCCGTGACAGTGACTCTTTGGCTGGAAAAATGGCTGTGTTTTTATGTGATTAGGCACTGACCTAACGTAATCGCATGGTATGCTTTCGTCGTAAAGCCTTTTTGAAATCAGACACTGTGGTGGGATTAACAACAAGTTCATCTTTAAAATGGTGTAAAATACTTGAGTGTTTGAGGAATTTTAATTATGAGATTTCTGTTGTTTGAATTTGGCGTCCTGCACTTTCACTGGCTGTTGTCAAATCGATTTCAGCCGTAAGAAGTTATTAAGGTCCGTGCTTTGTGATGGCCACTCCAATACCTTGACTTTGTTGTCCTTAAACCATTTTGCCACAACTCTGGAAGTATGCTTGATGTCATTGTTCATTTGGAAGACCCATTTGCGACCTCATGTTGCCATCTATTTTGTGAAGTGCACCAGTCCCTCCTGCAGCAAAGCACCCCCACAACATAATGCTGCCATCTCTGTGCTTCACGGTTGGGCTGGTGTTCTTCGGCTTGCAAGCCTCCCCCTTTTTCCTCCAAACACAACAATGGTCATTATGGCCAAACAGTTATATTTTTGTTTCATCAGAACAGAGGACATTTCTCCAAAAGTACAATCTTTGTTCCCATGTGCAGTTGCAAACCGTAGTCTCGCTTTTTTTTATGGCGGTTTTGAAGCGGTGGCTTCTGCCTTGCTGAGCGGCCTTTCAGGTTATGTCGATATAGGACTCGTTTTGCTGTGTATATAGATAATTTTGTACCTGTTTCCTCCAGCATCTTCACAAGGACCTTTGCTGTTGTTATGGGATTGATTTTCACTTTTTGCACAACACTGTACGTTCATCTCTAGGAGACAGAATGCGTCTCCTTCCTGAGCGGTATGACAGCTGCGTGGTCCCATGGTGTTTATACTTGCGTACTATTGTTTGTACAGATGAATGTGGTACCTTCAGGCGTTTGGAAATCCCTCCCAAGGATGAACCACACTTGTGGAGGTCTACAAAAAATGTTTTCTGAGGACTTGGCTGATTTCAGCTGCTTAATCTGACCAGTTTTTTATTGACCGAGTCACTGTTGCTTCCTGCTTTCATTTTTGCTTGTAAGCAGGAATCAGGAGGATAGATTATGGTCAGATTTGCCAAATGGAGGGCAAGGGAGAGCGTTGTACGTGTCTCTGTGTGTGGGGTAAAGATGGTCTAGAGTTTTTTTCCCTCTGGTTGCACATTTAACATGCTGGTAGAAATGAGGTAAATCGGATTTAAGTTTCCATGCATTAAAGTCCCCGGCCACTAGGAGCGCCACCTCTGGATGAGCATTTTCCTGTTTGCTTATGGCCGTATACAGCTCATTGTGTGCGGTCTTAGTGCCAGCATCGGTTTGTGGTGGTAAATAGACGACTACGAAGATTATAGATGAAAACTCTCTTGGTCGATAGCGTGGTCTACAGCTTATCATGAGATACTCTACATCAGGCGAGCAAAACCTTCAGACTTCCTTAGATATTGTGCACCAGCTGTTGTTTACAAATATACATAGATCGGCACCCCTTGTCTTACCAGAGGCTGCTGTTCTATCCTGCCGATACAGTGTTTAACTCGCCAGCTGTATGTTATTCATGTCGTCATTCAGCCACAACTCGGTGAAACATAAGATATTACAGTTTTTAATGTCCCGTTGTCCCGTTGGTGCTTGTAGTTTGTCCAGTTTATTATCCAGCTATTGTACGTTTGCCAATAGTACCGATGGCAAAGGCAGATTAACCACTCGCCGCCAGGCACCCCGATCTCCTTCCGCGATATCTCCATCTCTTTCTCCTGCGAATGATGGGGACGAGGGCCTTGTCGGGTTTCTGGAGTTAATCCCTCTCGTCCGACTCATTAAAGAAAAAGATTTGTCCAGTTCAAGGTGAGGAATCTGTTCTGATGTCCAGAAGCTCTTTTCGGTCATAAGAGAGGGTATCAGCAACATTATGTACAAAATAACTTACAAACAATGCGAAAAAACTAACAAAATAGCACGGTTGGTTAAGAGCCCATAAAATGGCAACCATGCCCTCCGGCGCCATCTATGTACGTTATTGAAGTGTGATACTTTTAAAAAATATCTCTCTTTGCATCAGGTAACAAAAAGTTGTCAGTGTTGAGTATTTGAGATAAACAGTTTACTGATGTATAGAAAACAGAGCCATGCTTGACAGAATTCATCCACAGTGGGAGATACTGTATATATCCAGACGACTCACACTAAATTAATACGCTGCTTTGCCGTTCGCTACATAGTTTAGTCTGAGTGCATCATTGAAGTCGTTTCTGGTGCCGGGGAGCATGAGGGGCTTTGTACCAAACAAAGTAATAAGCGATTGGATCGTCTCTAACTAATCAGAGTATCAAAGCCAATAAAGAATTTTCAGAACGCCGCTTTACCCACGTGTGTTCTGGCTCTGGCCCAACCCATCGTTGAAGGGTCGGGAGGTACTCAGATCCAGACTCATTGCGGCGAAGAAACTAACGTCCGTGGGTATGCCATAGTGTTTGGCCGGAGCAAGGACTCTGGGAAGCAATGCAAGGAGATACTGTATTTTGACTCAATCAGATCAATATTGCATACAGATACAAATTATTCCCAAAGAAGGGTTGGTGTGTTGTGTGTGTGTTAGAATCTTTTCCCAGTCTTTTTCCCACACAAACACCTGACAGCCATACAAGTCTTTCGATAGTTTCGTTTCTGGTAAGATGGAGAAAAAATTGATCAAAGTTGCAGGAGGGAAGGTGGATAAAAGAAGTAACAATTAGTTATTGAACCGTCCCACTCACTCAAATAACCGTTATTATGTCTCACCCTCAGTCTCAGAGCTACTCAACAGAAGCAGTCATATCACCATGGCAACCCGAGACACTGGTCAGGGAGTTCTTCGTAGACACAGCTTTTGGCAATCTGCCATAGAAGAAGAGTGAGAAGAAAGGAAACATACATTTCCATGCAGAAGCATCAACTATTGTTCCCCAAAACAATCACAGCGCAGGTACAAATGCTCTCTCTCTCTCTCTCTCTCTCTCTCTCTCTCTCTCTCTCTCTCTCTCTCTCTCACTCTCTCTCTCTCTCTTGCTCTCTCTCTAACTCTCTTTCTCACGCTCTCGCTCTCTCTCTCTCTCTCTCTCTCTCTCTCTCTCCCTCTCTCTCTCTACATCCATCTTTATCACTTTATTCACTTACAAAATGCCTCTAAAGTAAATGTAGCTGTGATACTGAAATCACTGTAGTTCAGCATAGTAACAGATCCACTGTTTGTCCTCCCACAATCCATCTCTATCACGAGACTAACAAACCTTCAAATTGGTTATTCGGGAAACTGGGTCCCTGCTAGGATTTATGTATTTTGGCCTCAAATATCTTCATTCCAGACCCTCAATACCCGCCTGGACCTCCTTTTTTGCCTCCCCCTCTCCCTTCCTTGCCTCCACTCTCCCCTTCTTACATCCTTGTTCCCCTCCTGTCTTCCCACTCTCCTCTACCCTCCTGTCCTCCCACTCCCCCCTCCACAACTCTTTCCTCTCCCCTTCTGTCCTCCCACTCTCCCCTGCTGATCTCTTTCCTCTCCCCTCCTGTCTTCCCACTCTCCCCTGCTGACCTCTTTCCTCTCCCCTCCTGTCCTCCAGAGCACTCCCAGCCCACCACAGAGAGCTCTGTGTCAATAGCTCAGTGGGGATTATTCTCTGCAGCAGCATGGTTATCAGCTAACAGAGCTATCACTACTTTCTCAGATCCATGCCTCTCAGGACAGACATGGAGGAGGATCACTGAGGCCAGGCAGGTCACACACGGAAACATTGATCTAGGCCACAGCATTACTGTTTATTTGTTCATTTGTCTCACTGAGGGACATATAAGTCAAGACAGCATCTCTCTCTCTCTAATCTGATTATAAATTACTTGTTTTTCCTATTGCAATGTGATTGTTTTAAGTGTAGGTTCTGTCTGTGCCATTGGCCTGTACTGTATCGTACGACCCTAGTCGCCAGTAACCTCATGTTAAATTGTTAAATGTTCTCACAACAGTCCTGCTGAGACAAGACCAGGGCCAACACACAGTAGGCTCTACCTCAAAAACAGTAGGATATATCAGTAACAGATATCAGGTTGATTAATGATTGTGTGTGTGTGTGTGTCAGTGTTGTGTTCTAGACCACCTAAAGCGAGACCGATTCAAGTCCAAGACTAGAGAAAAACGAGTCCGAGTCAAGACCAAGACTGGAGGGGGTGTTCTGATTTAATTCTCTTCCGTTTTTGTTAGAAAGGAAAGGGTTAACACAACAGAAAAAAAATATCTAATCTGGATTTTCGTTGCTGGTCTCTGTGAAGATAAATCTAGCTAGCTAAGTCAACCATTGGCTCGGCCATTAGAAGCTAGATAAAGGCATATGCCATTCAACTGTATTAGGGCAACATTTTGGAGAGACCAATCACCAATCACATTTTTACTTAATGAGTTGGACCGTTTTTACCAAAATGTATGGAAACTTGTGCCTTCTTGAAGGTCAACAGGTCACCGCGCAATAGTGAGCAGGATTTTTCATGTGGTTTAGCTAGCTAGCTTTTGCTGTTGGCTAGTTTGCAGGGGCTGCAGCAGGTGTTACCAGAGGATGTTGTTGCTAACGTTTCAAGTGATTCTCATTTGGTGAGTGGAACAGTCTTTTTTATTGCACTGCAGTACAACACACAGTTCACCTCACCAGATGATGATCATTTGAAACGTAGCCTCTTGTTCAAAGTTATTCTTGAAAAGGGAGAAGCTAACAAATTATTAACAACATCCTCTTTGATAACACCTGCTACAGCGCATGCTGTTGTTAGCCATCCCAGTGAAGGAAATGCACTTTGTGTGAAAAATACAGTTTTCCTATAGATTTATCATAATTTTTTTAATAGGAAAAGACTCAAATGTGATGGTTTAAGTCCACAACGATGCTTAAACCACATCGATCTGATTGTGTGGGCCTGTCAGGGTCTCGCTTCCCAACACTTCGGACTAACCTTTTTCAATACCTGGTTTGCATATTTATTGTTGCCTATGTTAGCATTTACTGGTAGATATCATACATTTGAACGTCTTTCCTACCCTGGCAGCTACCGATGTATTCTTCTGTGAGATGCTCCATGCCAAAACCAGTTGAGAGCTGCACATTCTTGCTGCCCTGCAGATTATATTACGCTGAAGCTTGGCTATGTGTTTCACGTGCTTTGCGATTGTGTAGGCTACTTTTTGCATGATTTCTCTATTGTAACACATCATTGATAAATCGTATACCTCCACTACACTACTTTGATACACATCCGTAGGAATTAAGAAGTGAGTATAAGCAATGCCCACTGACAAAAAAAGTGTGTATATGGTTTATACCTGCGTGTACCCTCCACTACACCACTGGCCCTTCATGTTTTAAAAAGTGCACTCTCCTACATGAGTGATCCTTTCAGAATCACGAGCCTGTCACACACTGAAGGCCTATAAATGCGCCACTGCGCAAACATGTCTATAATAGATTCTGAAGGCTGTTAAGATATTAATGTTTCAAGAAAGGAGTGTATATATTTGTGGCGAAGCGGTTATATGCGCTGACTAAATGGAAGCTGATAATTATGACTTTTTTTTCTCTGCTGGTCTCGGGAAGAAATGATGAGTCCTCACTGTCTGAGATCTAGTACACATGTACCAATATCTGGTCTCGAGTACGACAGCACTGGTGCGCGCGTGAGTGTGACTGTGTGCGCATATTTGTGTATATGCACGCGTGCATGTATGCATGTGTTTGTGTGTGTGTGTGCATGTGTTTGTGTGTGTGCTCTCCTCCCATGCATGTGTGTGTGCAGGCTGAAGGTTTCCCTCATAGTGATTTAGATGTTCCTTGCAGACATCTAGCACATGAATCATCTCCCAGTACTCCTGTGTTCATCAGCTCAGTGGTTATTACCATATCCTTATGGATGTTGAGCTAATCTACAGCCACTGTTCTCCGTACCTTTTCATTTACAACACTAGAAATTCCTATTTCTTCAGCCCCAGAAATGCTTAATAGACAGTTTTTCCCTTTTTGCCTGCCTCTGTGTATCCATCATCTCAATGGTATTAAACGAGATCCTCTTGCATGCTGCACTGACACTATTCCTGCCACCCTGGACTGTACATTAGATTGAGGGGAGATTCGTTGCACAAAAATGCTTGATGGACTCAATTTCCTTTTAAAGCCTTATATTTCTATCTCTACCCCACCTCACACCTCCTCCCTCTCTCTCTCTTTTTATCCCTCTATATTTAGTTTTATTTTTCCTCCTCCTATCTCTCTCTTTCTCCATTTACTAACCCGAATAAGGGACAGTACTGATATGTCTGTAATATGATGGTGTAGTACTGTAGATTATTGATGTAGTAGTAGAAACGCCGGTGGGCAGGATCCAGTCTTGAGTGATGACATTTGCTCCCAAAATCAGAGACACAGATTGAGGATCACAGCATTAATGATGATGCATTAGGACCACCAGGGAGGAGGGGTGGATCTGTCATTTGTGTGGAGCACAGAAAGGCTATGGAATAAGCAGTTTCACTCTCAAATGGCTATGGTGGGTTTTCAAATATGGGCCTTCATCAAGTCCCAGATTTTCATTTGTCATTGGTAGCTGATTGAGTTATATTGAATCACAGTCCCTGAGCGAGGAGGAGAGGACTGATGAAAACCAGCAGTGCTGTGGACCTTGACACTCCTGCCGTGGTATATCTCTTATGAAACAGAAAAACGTCTTTAACATGGGGAGAAATGTACAGAAGTACCTTGACACCCCCTCCACTCTCCACCCTCCACTCCTCCCTCCACCAAGACCCCTCCTACTCGCCATGTGTGGCCTAGTTGTGTGGGTGTTGATGGGGGTGTTGGCAGCATCCGTGGAGCCCCTTCTGTTGTGGTTAATTACCTGTGTGATGAGTGGGTCTCTCCAGCATTGTCACTGTGTCAGAGCGGACACATCAAGGTGACCCCCTTCCCTCGTTCATTCGTTCTTTCCTTCATTTGACCTCGCTCTGTTTGCCCTCTCTCCTTCCCTCTCAGTCTCTCTCTCCTTTGCTCTCACTGTCTCTCTCCTTTGCTCTCTCTCTCTCTCTCGCACTCTCTCTCACACTCTCTCTCTCTATCTCTCTCTCTCACACACTCTCTTCCTGGAGGACAGGAGACTTTGGGGATCTGAGGACAAGTCTGGCAGACAGATTACGTTAATAAAATAATCTCAGCAGCCTGAATCTCTCACCCTTGAGCTGAATGAGTCTTTCTCTCTCTCTCTCTTTCTCTCACTCACTCTCTATCTCTCTCTGACTCTTTCTTCCTCGCTCTGACTCTATCTGACCCACTCTCTGTCTTTTATTTCTCCTCCTCTTTCTCTTCCACATTCCTTTCTCTCCCACATTCATTTCTCTCTCACATTCCCATTCCTCAATTCTCTCTTTCTCCCAATCCACCTATTTTCATTTTTGTATTCATTTTTGCACGTTTTTAGACATAGAACTAACATATTGATACGACAGAACTAACTGTATTGATCCTATTGGAATTCATTGGTTCCTCCTCTGCTGCTCGATGCCCCTGCTGTGTTGTATTGAGCCCTTGTGGTTCAGAACAGGATAGGGATGGATAGATCAGAGGAGGATATGGATAGATATGTATAGATGATGCTGGGAGCCCAAACTGTGAGGGCAGAAACCATGCCAGAACAAATTCACTGTTGCTGGGCAACCTTCTCCAACACCGGAGAGGATAACTCCAGAGCTGTACCAAACTCAACGAGCGTCACCAGTGTGTGTGTGATTGTGTATGCCCATGTGTGTGCGTGCATGTGTGTGTGCATTTGTGCTCCATCAAGTTCTGCGCACTAACACTAAGCACACACACGCGTGATACTTTGCTTGCTGGATAGTGAAAAGTAAACCAACCTGAAGGACTTCAATTATTGTGGACAAATACTGGAAACAGCAGGTGTGTTGATTCACGGTTTTTGTATCGTTAATGCTTTTTGAGTGATTCACTGTCAGCGTCAACACAGTATAATGTCCAACTCCCATTATCCTTTTCGATCCCGTTTCAACTCACCTCTGGGAAATATCCCACTACATTTTACCAGCAGCATTATAGGCCAGGTGTGTCTTGGCTGTACACTTTCTCTTTGACTGTCTATGTTTATGAATTAGGAAGTTAGATTGAGAACTGCCTTCAAAAGTGGGGCGTCTTTTCAAGTAGTGATCTACAGGCTTGGGGTCAATTCCATTTCAATATTCAATAAAAAAATGTTTTTGTGATTTACCCGAAGCTCTTATAAATTGTTTTGCTAAGGGGAATAAGACAGATGTCTTATTTAAGATACTCTTTGAAGATGTAGGGTTTCAGACATTTTAGAAGGACTCTGCTGTCCTAGCATCAGGGGGAGGTTGGTATCACCATTGGAGTTGAGCGGGAGCTGATTTCCCGTAGGGGTGGGATGGCCAAGAGACCAGAGGTGGCAGAACAGAGAGCTCATGATGGGATGTAGGGTTTATAGCCTGAAGGTAGGGAGGGGCAGTTCCTCTTGCTGCTCCATATGCAAGCGCCATGGTCTTGTAGTAGATGTGATTTTATGACTGGAAGCCAGTGAAGTGTATGGAGGAGCGGGGAATTTTGAAGGTTGAACACCAGACAGGCGTTCTGAATGTTTCAGTGGTTTGATGGCACAAGCGGGGAGCCCAACAAACAGAGAGTTGCAGCAGTCCAGACGGGATATGACGAATGTCTGGATTAGGACCTGCGCCACTTCCTGTTTGAGGAAAAGTTGACATCATTTCTGACTGAGGACCTCGGTTTAACTCCCAGGTATGGAGATCCTTCTGTTCAGCTCTTGGTATCAATGTCAGTCTTTCTTCTGGATATCACCCCCAGACCAACTGCCAGACTGAACGGGCCAACCAAGAGATGCAGACTACCCTACGCTGCGTGACATCTGCTAACCCTTCCACCAGGAGCACTCAGCTACCCAGAGTTGAATATGCCCACAACAATATCACCAATGCCTCGTCAGGTACAGTTGAAGTCGGAAGTTTACATATACCTTAGCCAAATACATTTAAACTCAGTTTTTCACAATTCCTGACATTTAATCCAAGTAAAAACTAGCTGTTTTAGGTCAGTTAGGATCACCACTTTATTTTAAGAATGTGAAATGTCAGAATAATAGTAGAGAGAATGATTTATTTCAGCATTTCTTTCTTTCATCACATTCCCAGTGATACACTCAATTAGTATTTGGTAGCATTGCCTTTAAATTGTTTAAATTGGGTCAAACATTCCGGGTAGCCTTCCACAAGCTTACCACAACAAGTTGAGTGATTTTTGGTCTATTCCTGCTGACAGAGCTGGTGTACCTGAGTCAGATTTGTAGGCCTCCTTGCTCGCACAATGTTTTTCAGTTCTGCCCCCAAATTTTCTATGGGATTGAGGTCAGAGCTTTGTGATGGCCACTCCAATGCCTGGGGTCATTGTCCATTTGGAAGACCCATTTGCGACCAAGCTTTAACTTCCTGACTGATGTCTTGAGATGTTGCTTCAATATATCCACAGAAATTCCTTCCTCATGAAGCCATATTTTTTGTGAAGTGCACCAGCCCCTCCTGCAACAAAGCACCCTCAAAGAATGATGCTGCTATTCCTGTGCGTCAACGTTGGGAGGGTGTTCTTCGACTTGCAAGCCTCCCCATTTTTCATCCAAACATAACGATGGTCGTTATGGCCAAACAGTTATATTTTTGTTTCATCAGACCAGAGGACATTTCTCCAAAAAGTACGATCTTTGTCCCCATGTGCAGTTGCAAACCGTAGTCTGGCTTTTTTATGGTGGTTTTGGAGCAGTGGCTTCTTCCTTGCTGAGCGGCCTTTCAAGTAATGTCAATATAGGACCTGTTTTACTGTGGATATAGATTATTTTGTACCCGTTTCCTCCAGCATCTTCACAAGGTCCTTTGCTGTTGTTCTGGGATTGATTTGCACTTTTTGCACCAGAGTACTTTCATCTCTAGGAGACAGAACACGTCTCCTTCCTGAGCGGTATGACGGCTGCGTGGTCCCATGGTATTTATACTTGCGTACTATTGTTTGTACAGATGAACGTGGTACCTTCAGGGGTTTCGAAATTGCCCCCAAGAATGCACCACACTTGTGGAGGTCTACAAATGTTTTTTTCTGAGGTCTTGGCTGATTTATTTAGATTTTCCCATGATATCAAGCAAACAGGCACTGAGTTTGAAGGTAGGCCTTGAAATACATCCACAGGTACACCTCCAATTGACTCAAATGATGTCAATTATCCTATCAGAAGCTTCTGAAGCTATAACATAATTTTCTGGAATTTTCCAAGCTGTTTAAATTCACAGTCAACTTAGTGTATGTAAACTTCTGACCCACTGGAATTGTGATAGAGTGAATTATAAGTGAATTAATCTGTCTGTAAACAATTCTTGGAAAAATGACTTGTGTCATGCACAAAGTAGATGTCCTAGCCAACTTGCCAAAACTATAGTTTGTCAACAAGAAATTTGTGGAGTGGTTGAAAAACAAGTTTTAATCATGCCAACCTAAGTGTATGTAAACTTCCGACTTCAACTGTATGTCACCCTTTGAGTGTACTCTGGGTTACCAACCCCCCCTGCCCTTCTTTGTGCCTCCTAAAGGACCCAGTCCAAAGCCAACCGTCGCCGGGCCTGCCATTGAAGGTGGTATCGAAGAAACTTTCCCCTGATTCATTGGTCCCTTTGAAATTGACCGTGTCATTAACCCCTCTGCGGTGTGCATGAAACTCCCAGCCTTTCTCAGGATCAATCCCATCTTCCATGTATCCCTGACTAAACCTGTCTGCTCCAGTCCCCTGTCTCCTCCTGCAGCAGCTCCTCCACCCCCTCGGCTCATCGATGACCATCCTGCCTATACTGTCCGGCGGCTTCTGGACGTGCACCGTCGTGGCTGGCAGTACCTGGTGGACTGGGAGGGATATGGGCCTGAGGAGCACAGCTTGGTCCTCCTCCATAACATTCTGGACCCCTCCCTCTTTCAGGATTTCTATACCTCACACCCAGAAAGCCAAAATTGCTGAAACGCCCTCTTACTGCTTGTTCCTGAAACGCCCTCTACTGCTCATTCTGTGTCTCCTTGACCTACCGCCACTCCCCCAGTACTCTCTCCCTCTCTCTATGTGGGTGGAGACAGGTGTGCTGGAGTCAGAGCTTATCCCCACCAGCTGCAACCTGTTCCATAATCAAGACCTCTACAAATAGTCAGCCCTGCCACTGCTCAGTCAGTCTATGTTAATAGCAGATTTTTACTATTCAGATCCTGTCGTCCTGTTGTGCCTGATTTCCTTGCCTGACGCTGTTTTCCTCTTTGCTATAGTTCTGCCATCTCTGACTCTGGTCCCTGTCTCCAGTCCCACGTCTCATCATCCTGCTACTCTGTCTTGGATTCCCCACTCTACTACTCCCTTGGATTCCCATCCAGACCTGCTTACCCTGTCTCAACCCTCTCGCCTCAGCCTCCGCACCTGGTTTCCAGCAACCCACTCAAGCTTCCCCTGACCTGCACTCCATCTCCCCCCTGTGTGTCAATAAATACATTGGTTACCTCATCCCAGTCTCCTCGTCTGAGTCTGCTCTTGGGTTCCCCTGTTCCACTCAGCATAACAATTATAGATACATCAAGATGGCGCAGCAGTAAGACGTGTTTGTTTTCATCCCATGTAAACATGGTCTTTTCTTTTTTTTGTATACATTTAATTATATTTCAATCTCTTTTTTTCCATTTTGAATGAAATATACCTTTCTGCAACCCACCTCACCCAATGTGTTACAGATAAGCTTTTTTTAGACCTTATAACTGGAACCTCCATCAGAAGCTAGCCAGATAATTAGCTACTAGCTATTTAGTCATTGTTAGCCTCTGCTAGCGGTCTTTACATTTAGCTCGCACTCTAGTCGCTTTTGCCCGGACAATACCTACCAGTCTGCACTGCGCGATGTCAGCCCTGAGCATATCGGACTGCTTTTTTCCACTATGCTCTGGACCATTACACCGGATCTTCACAGCTAGCTAGTTGCTACCGAGTGGCTATTGTGGCTAACGCCCTTGTCCAAAAGCATGCACCAGTTAGCCCTGAGCTAGCCTCAAGCTAGGCCCATCTCCCGGCTAACAAAAGAAGTACACCAACTTCAATACCTCTCTTGCCAATTGGAGCAACGCCGATCCATCATATCTGGTCTGCTGGTCTGCTGTAATAATTCTGCCAATGTGCTCTCAACCGGCCTCTGCGTCGTGGATGTTGATGATCCATCTGCTAGCCTGTGTCTCCCGCTCGCCTAGCATAGTAATCGACTACCGAACGGCTTCCTGTTTCATCCATTGCTGCTCATTGGACCCTATGATCACTCGGCTACATAGCTGATGCCTGCTAGACTGTTCATTAACACGGTACTTCATTTTGTTTCTGTCTGCCCCAGCCTCAAACTCAGGCCCTGTGTGTAGCTAACTGACCCTCTCTGCTCATTCATCGCCATTTTGCCGTTGTTGTCCTAGCTGTTTACCCGTTGTTGTCTCAACCATTGTTGTCTTAGCTCTCCCAATCAACACCTGTGATTGCTTTATGCCTTCCTCTAATGTCAATATGCCTTGTATACTGTTGTTTAGGGCAGATCTCATTGTTTTATTTTACTGCAGAGCCCCTAGTCCTGCTCAACATGCCTCAGATAGCCCCCTTGTCCCATCCCCCCAAAAGCATGCGGAGACCGCACCTAGCTTAACTGACTCCTCCAGAGATGCAACCTCTCTCATTGTCACTCAATGCCTAGGTTTACCTCCACTGTACTCGCACCCTACCGTACCCTTGTCTGTACACTATGCCCTGAATCTATTCTACCACGCCCAGAAATCTGCTCCTTTTATTCTCTGTTCCCAAAGCACTAGACGACCAGTTCTCATAGTCTTTAGCCGTACCCTCATCCTACTCCTCCTCTGTTCCTCTGGTGATGTAGAGGTTAACCCAGGCCTTGTGTGTCCCCAGGCGCTCTCATTTGTTGACTTCTGCAACTGTAAAAGCCTTGGGTTCATGCATGTTAACATCAGAACCCTCCTCCCTAAGTTTGTTTTATTCACCGCTTTAGCACACTCTGCCAACCCTGATTTCCTAGCTGTGTCTGAATTGGTTCACTCCAGACTTGACTGCCCTGGACCAGCACAAAAACACCCTGTGGCGTACTGCACTAGCTTCGAATAGTCCCCGCGATATGCAACTGTTCAGGGAAGTCAGGAACCAATAGACAGTCAGTTTGGAAAGCAAAGGTTAGCTTTTTCAAGCAGAAATTTGCATCATGTAGCACTAATTCCAAAACGTGTTGGGACACTGTAAAGTCCATGGAGAATAAGAGCACCTCCTCTCAGCTGCCCACTGCACTGAGACTAGGAAACACTGTCACCACTGATAAATCCACGATAATTGAGAATTTCAATAAGCATTTCTCTACGGCTGGGCATGCTTTCCACCTGGCTACCCCGACCCCGGCCAACAGCTCTGCACCCCCCGCAGCAACTGGCCTATGCCCCCCCCCTCCTCTTCTCCATCACCTAAATCCAGACAGCTGATGTTCTGAAAGAGCTGCAAAACCTGGATCCCTACAAATCAGCTGGGCTAGACAATCTGGACCCTTTCTTTCTAAAATGATCTGCAGAAATTGTTGCAACCCCTATTACTAGCCGTTCAACCTCTCTTTCGTGTCATCTGAGATTCCCAAAGATTGGAAAGTGGCTGCGGTCACCCCCCTCTTCAAAGGGGGGGACACTCTTGACCCAAACTGCTACAGACCTATATCTATCCTACCCTGCCTTTCTAAGGTCTTCGAAAGCCAAGTCAACAAACAGTTTACCGACCATTTCGAATCCCACCGCACCTTCTCCACTATGCAATCTGGTTTCAGAGCTGGTCATGGGTGCATCTCAGCCACGCTCAAGATCCTAAATGATATCTTAAACGCCATCAATAAGAAACAATACTGTGCAGCCGTATTCATTGACCTGGCCAAGGCTTTCGACTCTGTCAATCACCACATCCTCATCGGCAGACTTGATAGCCTTGGTTTCTCAAATGATTGCCTTGCCTGGTTCACCAACTACTTCTCTGATAGAGTTCAATGTGTCAAATCGGAGGGCCTGTTGTCCAGGCCTCTGGTAGTCTCTATGGGGGTACCACAGGGTTCAATTCTTGGGCCGACTCTCTTCTCTGTATACATCAGTGATGTCGCTCTTGCTGCTGGTGAGTCTCTGATCCAGCTCTACAAAGATGACACCATTCTGTATACTTCTGGCCCTTCTTTGGACACTGTGTTAACAACCCTCCAGACGAGCTTCAATGCCATACAACTCTCCTTCCATGGCCTCCAACTGCTCTTAAATACAAGTAAAACTAAATTCATGCTCTTCAACCGATCTCTGCCTGCACCTGCCCGCCCGTCCAGCATCACTACTCTGGACGGTTCTGACCTAGAATATGTGGACAACTACAAATACCTAGGTGTCTGGTTAGACTGTAAACTCTCCTTCCAGGCACACATCAAACATCTCCAATCCAAGGTTAAATCTAGAATTGGCTTCCTATTTAGCAACAAAGCATCCTTCACTCATGCTGCCAATCATACCCTCGTAAAACTGACCATCCTATCGATCCTCGACTTCTGCGATGTTATTTACAAAATAGCCTCCAATACCCTACTTAATAAATTGTATGCAGTCTATCACAGTGCCATCCGTTTTGTCACCAAAGCCCCATATACTACCCACCACTGCGACCTGTACGCTCTCGTTGGCTGGCCCTCACTTCATACTCGTCGCCAAACCCACTGGCTCCAGGTCATCTACAAGACCCTGCTAGGTAAAGTCCCCCGTTATCTCAGCTCGCTGGTCACCATAGTAGCACCCACCTGTAGCACGCGTTCCAGCAGGTATATCTCTCTGGTCACCCCCAAAACCAATTCTTCCTTTGGCCGCCTCTCCTTCCAGTTCTCTGCTGCCAATGACTGGAACGAACTACAAAAATCTCTGAAACACTTTCTCCCTCACTAGCTTTAAGCACCAGCTGTCAGAGCAGCTCACAGATTACTGCACCTGTACATAGCCCATCTATAATTTAGCCCAAACAACTACTGTATTTATTTATTTATTTAGCTCCTTTGCACCCCATTATTTCTATTTCTACTTTGCACATTCTTCCACTGCAAATCTACCATTCCAGTGTTTTACTTTATTTAATTCGCCATCATGGCCTTTTTTTTGTGTTGCCTTTACCTCCCTAATCTCACCTCATTTGCTCACATCAAAAATATACATATTTTTCTGTTAAACTTTTTTTTTACCCCTTTTCTCGCCAATTTCGTGGTATCCAATTGTTTAGTAGCTACTATCTGGTCTCATTGCTACAACACCCGTACGGGCTCGGGAGAGCCCTGGCAACCTTGGTTAGCGCGCACTGCGACCTAGGCCAATTGTGCGTCGCTGCACGGACCTCCCGGTCGCGCCCGGTTGCGATAGAGCCTGGGCGGGAACCCAGAGTCTCTGGTGGCACAGCTGGCGCTGCAGTACAGCGCCCTTAACCATTGCGGCACCGGGAGGCCCATAGACTTATTTTTCTACTGTATTATTTACAGTATGTTTGTTTTACTCCATGTGTAACTCTGTGTTGTTGTATGTGTCGAACTCCTTTGCTTTATCTTGGCCAGGTCGCAATTGTAAATGAGAACTTGTTCTCAACTTGCCTACCTGGTTAAATAAAGGTGAAATAAATCAACAACAAAAAAATCTGCAAGTGTGACCTGTCGTATTCAATGAAACTCCCATGTTCCATGACTGAATTGAATTAAACTTTCTGTCACTCAAACTCACTTCTACATCCTGTGGGGTGTGGCCAATTTCAATTTGAATTTCAACTCATGAGTTAAATAGGAGTCAATTCCAAAATTCTGAATTGCGCCCAATCCTGGTATGTTTGTGTATGAATACTTTATTTGTCCATCTGATCGGACCATTTATAGTTTGAATTTGTCTTTTTGACCTAGTATAACTTTGTTATTTTTCAGAATCAATGAGCATTAATTAACATGGTTACTTTTCCTCCGTTGGTGACCCTGGCATCTAATTTGTACTGAAGTCCGTTTTGCTTTGTGTGGAGAGAGCAGAGTAGAGTTGGTGTGTTTAGGTCTCTACGCTACGAGCAGTGTGTCGCTCTTGGCTGGCATAAAGGCTATTCCATTAATAAGGCTATCTGATGAGCAGTATAATAGAGCTAAATGATTCATACCAGCCCAGAAGCAATTGGATGGTTTACCATTAAGCTAATTGAACTATGCCACATCAAAACGATCTGCCAGGGCACAAAAGGAGGAGCAGGAAAAACACACTATAGGGCCTTCAATCTCAACTCTGGACTTCAAAACCAGTTCCACTGCATTTATTTATTTATTGTTGCCCTCTAATCAGGGACTGATTTAGACCTGTGGCACCTGGTGGGTGTAATTAATTATCAGGTAGAACAGAAAACCAGCACTCTTTGGACCTTGTAGGATAAGAGTTGAGTACCACTGCTATAGGGAATGAGATGGACCCCTTGGACGGTGACGTGGTTTACTCTTTCTTCGGGAGAAAAGACTGATTATGTTAACTGGTTGGTAGAGGACTGCTCTATAGACGCAGGATGTGAAGATAGTGATTGAAAACAACTCCCACGTCATGTATTCAAATGCACCCCTGCACAGTACGCATCAATAAGGACATGATTTCCTGTTTGGCTGATTGTTCTTGTTCTTGGACAGCTGGTAGTGAAGTGTATTATGGGTAAACAAACAATATTTGTTCTGCTGACAGATTTCACTTGCATTGATTATAGGCTCTGACTAGTCTGATTCTGAACCCCTCTCTCTCTATCTCCTTTGCTTTCTCACCCCCCCCCCCCCCCCCCCCCCCCCCCCACACATATCTCTGGTCTTGTCCGATTATTAACCTCACCTCAGCCATGCATATGAATGACCAATGTTTATAAAGATAAAAATGATTCCTGTTCTGGCACAGAGAACAGAGTGGCGAGCCTCATGTAAATCATATTACATTAAAGAATGAATAGGCAACATTTGTATTCTATAAATCAGAAGGGCAACCTCCAGGACGTAATACTTTCAGAATCTACCCAGGAAACTCTAGGCCAAGACTAATGGTTTAGCTGTATAAGTGATGGTGATGATAGAGGATGTAAGCCAGCCAGACCCTGTCATGTGATGTCAGATTGAAGTGTGCAGTGGTGGACACTATCAGTCTCCATGATATCCTTTGATGCATTACATCATTCAACAATAAGCACATTCTGGATATCTGAGGCTTACAAATAGCATTTTATAAGAAATATAAAATGTGACTACTTCCAAATAGCTTATAGTATATCAAAAGACTGGTTATATATGCTTAGTGGTATGAATGACAGCATATAGTACCATTATCATAAAGTATAAAACAAACAGATCATCAAAGGCGGGGCAATGTGACAGAATCACCTCTAGCCCACAAACACACAGATTACTACTGTATTGTGAACTGAAAGAAGGAACTCGCTGCCAACCATAGCGATCATATTACATTACTTAATGTAGGCCTATTTTAATTCCTAATTCTATTCTGCCAACCTTCGGAGCGCCCTGACAACACGCCTATTACCGTGACATCAAGTGAACCAAGTGATATTCTGACAGCCTACACACCGATTAGTTTAGCAGAATCTCGCAGACAAAGAAGGACGGATTTTGCTCGGGACAGTCAGTGCGTTCCCAGAGCGCAGCGCGACATGCCGAGCCGATACACCAACACACCTACACACACACTGATGTTTTGCTGTTGGGTCTGTGTGCTCGGGAGTAAGAGACAGGAAAAAAGCAAACGCGTGAGCACGCACAGGCACTGAGACAGCTGCGAACACAATCCAGCACAGTGACCATAATTATCCAGCTGTAGGCTACCGTAGCATACTCTTGTGGGTCTCCTTGTCGTTTTTTTTTTACGCGCGTCCTGGAGGGGTTCTCGACGGTTGGGTAGATTACGTCCGACATGTCAACGGTTACAGCTTCGGTCGTTGATGTTTCCAGAACTATTTATTCAACCAAAAACGGCAACCGTGGCCGTAATTATACAGGTAAGCGAGTTTCAGGATGTATCCAATGTGGTGATAAATGTCATGTCATTAGTACAGTGCCTGCTTTATTGGAGGCATTATGTTAAATATAGCTGTAAACTGTGTGAGTATACCATCACAGAGTAGGCCTACCAACATGTAGCCTAATTTTGGAGAGAAAATGCATTCCATGACACACAAATAGCTCTTCATTTATATGATGTATCTGTACTCAATGAATTACATTGCAGGAAAACAACATTAGGCCTACTTTCTGCAAGCTACGCATAATATGTTTGCAAACTATCACATGACAACAAAACATACATGGAATAAAAGGTCTTAACGTTTTATAAGCTATGGCTGTAATGGAATAATAGAGTAGCCAGCCTATGTCTATTCTGAGCCTGCACTGTAAATAAGGACAAAAGAATGGAACGGGCGAAGTGAGAGTGTGTTCCTATAGATCACATGGTCTGAGAAGCTGCAGGTGGCTTTCAGAATGCACTGTTTCTTAGTTTCACACCAACTAACACTGCGGTTGTACTGAGCTAGGATGTACAGCTACACTTTTAAACACACACACGCTCTCTCTCTCTCTCTCTCTCTCTCTCTCTCTCCCTCTCTCTCGCTCTCTCTCACACACACACACTCACAAGTTACATACAATTGTCCTTGTGTACAATTTTTTTTTTGCATAAATATGGCGTTTTCTGTGGATCTGTTCTGGCTGGTGAGGTTTCATCATGGCCCTGAAAGGCCTACTCAGCAATTTAACTCACCCTGCCAGCCCAGCCCAACTGACAGAGAAAACTGATATCTTTGATAAGAAATCTATGAGTCACAGACTGCTGGAGAGCGCTGTCTGCCTGCCCTGCAGAAATGATGGTTTATGAATTAGCCTACCACCCAATAGTCAGCAACATAACTCTCTTGCTTGCTGACTCTCTCTGTCTCTCTTTCTCACTCTTTCTCTCTCTCTCATTCTCTCTCGCTATAATTCAAAGGAATACTCTCATGAGTCTCAGAAGTCTTGGAATTTACTAACACTATTTCGAACCTTATCTGAATTAAAACAACTTGGTTTCTCTTTCAGATACGTTGAGTTCAGGAAGTAATTTCTTGAACATGTCGGACCTCTTGTGGTGGCAAGAAAACACTGCAACAATTCCTAAACAATCGTAATAGGCCTAGGCTACATGATTTCACAGACAATGTCATTTGAAAATAGTGTTTGTAAATTCCAAAACTTCTGAGAATCGTGAGAGTATTCCTTTGAATTATAGTGAGAGAGAATGAGAGATGAATTACATTTTAATTTAATTACATTTCCGTTATACTCTTGAGGTGATAAGATGTGATGTGTTCCCAGTGAATGTGTTATGTGTTATATTAACCAATTACAGTAGCACAGCCAGTGTAGAAACAATTGACTGAACACGCTTCACAGGATGTGACAGAGCTGTTTTGTTTATCCACAAGCTGTGGCTTACTTTGATTCCTTCCGAAATAGACTCCTGTATATTTGCATTAGAGCAGTGTCATTCTGTTAAGGGTCATAGTTCAGTATGAAAACCAGAGCTCACAGCGAGAGTCAATTTTCCTGCAGCACCGTGCTGAGTCTGAAAACCAGCTGTTTAACATGGCCACAAATGGGACCTGAGTTTCTGCCAAGCTAGCAGGCCATTTATTTAATGATTTATCATGTTTCCTGCTTTGATACCATCAGCATTAGATGCAGCAAAGCATACGTCTGCAGATGTGGTGTGTGTTTTTCTCACGCAATACTGAGCAGCCCCCCAACGGGCTTCGATGCAGAGTGTTCTGTAATGTAGTGTTCTGTGCTGAAAGGACGCAGCAGCATTCCATTGTGAGGGTTCCATGTGGTGCTCTCTCCTCTGAAAGTTCTGTTCTAGTTTGAGTTATCTGTTATGCTCACATATGGCTGTATATACCATAGTTACCGTCTCCCATCACCCCCTCCAGGCCAGTGCACGCCCATGCCCCAGCCCGCCCTGGGCACCCAGAAGATCATTCAGGGGAATGGCACCAATGTGGGCACGGTGATCACCCTGCAGTGCCCATCCAGACACCATCTGGTGGGGGGCAATGAGGTGTCCTGTGTTTGGGGCAGCAACAGTACCCAGTGGTCAGGAGGCTCTCCATGGTGTAAACGTATGTATCTGTGTCGTTCCACGAAAAGAGTGCCTTTTGCAACCCTTTGATATTTTATGTAGAAATTGTGGACAAATATAGCATTTTAAAAAGCCTGTTATATTAAATTAAGTGTAATTTAATATGAATGAAGGTTCCAAAAGTTCAAAAATTCAGAATTTTGACATGTCCCTCCTTCACACCTGTGTCACTTCTAGATATGTTTTATCCCACTTAATCCCCAAATTAATCTAAACAAACAATGAACATTTAATAGTCAAATCATAGAGGTAAAGCAAGTGAGCTGGTTCTACTCTTTTGGGCCTTTTTCTGGTGTTTTGTGATAGAAAACTGAGTGGGTTGAGCGTAACACGTCAACCCCGTTACCCATAGATAGACAGGGTAGGAATATTTTAACAAATGTATTTTTGGTGTGAATCTTCCATTCAATTGCCACTCCCTGTTGCACAGAACAAGCTTTCATTCCTCCTGTCACAAGGGGATTAATGGCTGATTTAAGAAGAAATCGTCAACCCTGTTACAGTCAACTCTGTTACTATGTTTGGTACTTAATAGGCACTTACTATATTATATATTTTTTATTTAAACTCTTGAGATGGGAAAACCTGTTTTTTATTAAGTTGAACATCTGCGCTTTGAAAAACATTTTTAAAAGTTACACTTCTCAAAAGTCGAATGACTCATCTAATGCTGAGAGGATACTCACACACTTATGTACCACTGGCCTTTACTTGTAGGTGTTATAGTTACAGTTACAGTATGTTAGTATATGGCAGAGTTATGGCAGAGTTGGTCTGAGGACACCAGTCTACTCCTTTAGGACATGTTGTCATAGAAAATGACATACCAGCCAGCAATTAAAGCACTCCGCATTAGTACATTGCCAGTTATGTTTGTTCTTGAAATATTCATAGACGTCCTTTTCATATTTATAAGCCACTTATGTAAAGCATATTTGTATTCAATGAGGAACCGAAGTCCAAATGAGAGACTGTTAGGTTTGTCACTCTCTCACCCTTCTCCGTCTGACTCTAGGGAGTCAGCTCATCTGGCCAATCAATGGCCGAGAGCATGTGAAGACAGCTGTCACTTCAGTCATACACTATGGATGAGTCAGACTCTGCTTTATTGTGAAAATGAAAGTTGTCCTCTTAGGAAAGTGTGTGTGTGTGTGTGTGTGTGTGTGTGTGTGTGTGTGTGTGTGTGTGTGTGTGTGTGTGTGTGTGTGTGTGTGTGTGTGTGTGTGTGTGTGTGTGCGTGCGTGCATGCATGTGTAGGAGTATATTAAAGCTTCAGAATGCATTGAGTGGAAAAAGTGCATGGATTGCAAACTCCCTGCCTTTCAGCCTCTTAATTATTCTGAAATAGAGGAATATATTGGCGATAGTTGTATGTGCTCTCTGACCATGGGCAGTGTTATGTAGATGTCAATGTCATACTTTAGGTACCATGGTACCAAGGTACTTAATGATGTCTGTTATAAATGGATGCAATACACTTAAAAAGCATTCAAATATATTATATTTCCATCACTTTCTGGAGTGATTTGTTGTTATTTATCTTGTTTGTTATCTGTAGACAGATCTCATAAATTAATTGATAGATGTTTTATCTTTTCTTCCAGCGGTGTCCGCGTCGGAAGACTTTGGGTTCCGTGTGGCAGTGGTGGCATCCATCATCAGCTGTGCCATCATCCTCCTCATGTCCATTGCCTTCATCACCTGCTGTCTGCTCGACTGTGTCACGGAGGAGGAGAAGAAGAAGGAGGAGAGGTGAGAGGAGAGATGGAGGGAGGGAGGAGAGGAGGTGAGGAGAGAAGAGCAGAGCAGAGGAGGAGAGGAAGAAGGGTGAGAGGAGTGATGGAGGGAAAATGGGAGGAGAGGTGAGAGGAGTGAGGGAGGAGACAGGAGAGGCCGGAGGGAGAGATGGAAGTAGGATGGAAGGAGAGGTGAGAAGGAGAGACAGACTGGATAGGTGAGAGTAGATAGTAGATGAGGACAGAGGTAGGAGAGGGAGGAGCCATGACTAGTGGAAGGGGAGAAGGAGGAGAGGAGACCAAAAGATGAGACAGGACACATGAGAAGGAGAGTTGAACGGAAGAAAGGGGGAGAGAAAGGAAAAGGTGAGAAACAAGCGAAAGATGGAGAGCTGTAATTTATACAATGTGGTAAAGGGGATTGATAACAATATTGAGATGTACAGTAGCTATTGACAGTACAACATTTAGATTTTAGCAGATGCCTTTATCCTGAGCAACTTAGTGAGTGTATACATTTTCAGGTTTACAGTAATGACTACATACATTTTCATACTAGTCCCCCATGGGAATCGAACACACAAGCCTGGGGTTACAAGCATCATCCTCTACCAAGTAAGCAACATGGGACTATACAGATGTAGGATCATAATTTCAGCCACTTTGCTATAGCAGGAAAATAATCTTGTGAATTATTGAAATGAACATTTTTGTGTGGGTTGATACATTTTTCTTTAGGGCAAATCAAGTCTGAAATTTCAAAGTCGAAATTATTAACTTTAGAAGCCTTTTTAAACCTCAAATACACTACAAGTTTGGATTTCCAACTGTTCAGGAAAATTCTCAGCAACAAAAGAGTGAACAAATTAAGATCCTACATCTGTAAAAACTTTTTTGGGTTGCCAGGGAGACGCGTCTGTGGCACCAGCTAGAGCAAGTGGAACTGGAAGAGAACAGGGCCTCTCGCTATGGCCACAATGGCAGGAACAACAATAACAACACCCAGGAGAAGGCACTTCCACCATGGGTCAACCATGACCCTTCAATGTGTGACAATAAGAGACCCAGCTGGTGAGGACTCTGTGTGTGTGTGTGTGTGTGTGTGTGTGTGTGTGTGTGTGTGTGTGTGTGTGTGTGTGTGTGTGTGTGTGTGTGTGTGTGTGTGTGTGCCTGCGTGTGTGCCTGCGTGCATGCCTGCGTGCGTGAGTGAGTGCATGCCTGTTCATGCTTGTCTGCCTTGCAAAGCTCAATGTCTCTGTGTCTGTCCTCTCTACAGGTATCATCAGTACCCCTATGCTCTGACTGGTCCAGTCCAGGCCTCCCCCACTGGCCCAGCCCTCAACTCAGCTCCTCTTCCCTGCAGAGGCTACAACCAGCCCATCCTCCCAAACATCTCAGGCCTCTACCACAACCCAGGTCTGCCACACAATCCAGGCCTACTTCAAAACCCTATCCCAACCCAGTATCCAGGTCCACCTCGGACCACGGGCCAGGTTCAGAACCAAGTGGTATCCCCAGGCTCAGGCCTGGTCAGGCAGTATGGAGAACAGGAGGGCAGTGTATCTCCACTTCTGGGGAAGCCCTACAGGATGTGTCGACACCCCCTCTATGTCAAGGAGCGCCCCGTACGGGTCATATCCGTGTGAGGTCACAACCAGGAAGTGACTGAACATAGACCTCAGGGTCATGGATAAACTGAACATCAACCAGCTGGAAACTATATCCAAAAGGAAAGAGAACCACCTGAATTGTCACCAAGCCTATGCCATTATTAAGCAGGCACCAATGAATATCGCCGGACTCAATGACCACATGACCATTTATTAGTCATTTGACATTGACCTGCAGTAGACCATTCAGTGACAAGGCAGCATTTCTAGGGTGCATCAGACATGTGCCTTAAACACAGACCCTATCCCTCTGGACACTGCCCGAAGCGGAATGTTGCGCTTACAGGGGAGAACTGTCTTTCTTCCATAGGAATCACTTATTATGTTTCTGCCTGATTTCACAGTGTTCCTCCTGGAAATGTACAATAGTAATAAACATGTGCACAGTAAATATTTCAGTTCTGAAATGGAATGTCCTGTATCTCTGAGCCATGAACTCTATTAATTATGATTCTGGAAAGAATCATGTTGTACACTATTCAGCATTTCTTTAAATGTTTGATGCTTCTGCTTTGATGGATCAAGGGTTAGCATGTGTAGGCCTACATTTCCCAATCCTGTTGTGTACAATATGGGATGGTACTTCATGGTATAAATAACTCTAACATGTTATTCTGTACTATTGGAATGTGAAGGGAATTTTATGATACTTTTTAAAATGTTCCTATAGCTTACTGACAATGATGGTACGGTGTGCAAGTTGATTAGTCCCACTGCAGATGGATTGACAATTAATCATGTAATAAATTATATGTCCTTAAACTTTTCCAATCAATGAACAAAGATGTGGCAGAACCTTGCATGATGATCAGTTAGGAATACGATTGTAAAGGAGTTTTTACCAAAATAATCGAATCGAACCAAAATAGTCATTCACCAAGTTAGGATGAGAGGTTTGCCGTCAATAAAACAACCAATCAATGAACAGACTATTTTTGAGTGATCCAAGAGACTCAATATTATACTTATGTGGGTGCCATATAAAACATATATAAGTTACATAGGTAGGTAGGCTACAGTGTAATTACAGTGTAGGTACACATTCTTGCATAGTTTAGACCTCAGTCAGTGACGTGACATATTAATAGTCATTAGTGCACCACTACAGTGGGGCCGGGGTGTTCGGCTGGGTGTGCTGTCATCATGGGAAGAGCGTCAAATTAGGGAGAGGAGAAAGTTAGCGAAGAGGCAGTCATTGGCGGCGAAGAGGCATCCGTTTTCTTCCATGGCAGGTTATTGAATTTGAATATAGCTTTTGCGGCTTTTGATTTATGGGTGAATCATGAGCTGCAGAGTACAATCTGTCACAACTGTCCACAATGTCTTCTCACCACCCGGCACCTGTTGCATGCTGACCTTCTCAATCTACAACAACTCAAACGAAAGTATTGGTTGTATTTAACTTCATTATTTTACCAACATGAAAGTAGATCCAAAATAATCGCAGGTGCTGTAAATGAGATTTTAGATTTTAATGTTTAGGCCTATATAGGCTAAACATTAATAAAATCAGGACCCGGTCTTTCAAAGATAATTTGTAAAAATCCAAATAACTTCACAGATCTTCATTGTAAAAGGTTTTAACACTGTTTCCCATGCTTGTTCAATGAACCATAAACAATCAATGAACATGCACCTGTGGAACGGTCGTTAAGACACTAACAGCTTACAGAAGGTAGGCAATTAAGGTCACAGTTATGAAAACGTAGGACACTAAAGAGGCCTTTCTACTTACTCTGAAAAACACCAAAAGAAAGATGCCCAGTGTCCCAGCTCATCTGTGTGAACGTGCCGTAGGCATGCTGCAAGGAGGCATGAGGACTACAGATGTGGCCGGGGCAATAAATTGCAATGTCCGTACTGTGAGACGCCTAAGACAGTGCTACAGGACGGACAGCTGATCGTCCTCGCAGTGGCAGACCACGTGTAACAACACCTTCAAAGGATCAGTACATCCGAACATTACACCTGCATGACAGGTACAGGATGGCAACATCAACTGCCCGAGTTACACCAGGAATGCACAATTCCTCCATCAGTGTTCAGACTGTCCGCAATAGGCTGAGAGAGGCCGAACTGAGGACTTCACCAGACATCAACGGAAACAATGTCGCCTATGGGCACAAACCCACCATCGCTGGACTAGCAAAAAATGCACTTCACTTCACTCAATCCCATTGAGCACATCTGGGACCTGTTGGATTGGAGGGTGAGGGCTAGGGCCATTCCCACCAGAAATGTCCGGGGACTTGCAAGTGCCTTGGTGGAAGAGTGGGGTAACATCTCACAGCAAGAACTGGCAAATCTGGTGCAGTCCATGAGGAGGAGATGCACTGCAGTACTTAATGCAGCTGGTGGCCACACCAGATACTGACTGTTACTTTTGTGTCCCTTTGTTCAGGGGCACGTTATTCCATTTCTGTTAGTCACATGTCTGTGGAACTTGTTCAGTTTATGTCTCAGTTGTTGAATCTTGTTATGTTCTATGTTCTCAAATATGTACACGTTAAGTTTGCTGAAAATAAACGCAGTTGACAGTGAGAGGACGTCTTTTTTTGCAGAGTTTATACATCTTCTAATTAAGGTGCTACCCAAATGTGTGTCCTTTGTACCTTATTTCCTGTTTTCCCCAGCTCCCTGGTCAGGCTCAGACAGCTACCATGAGCAGCTAAAAAGGAACTCCAAGTTCCTGTGTTTAGACCAGAGGATGCACACTGAGCTGGTGGGCAGGCTGGTGCTGCAGCTCAACAGGACCAACCCTCAAATACTTACTGACAAGGAGGCCCAGAGGGTAAGTAGCCTAGTGAGTATGCTAACTCTCTGAAGGGATTTAGGTTCACGACAGGGTGCACACAGCTTTACATCACTTTCGCCAGATCACCCTTACCCTCTACGCCTTTACATATCTAGCTCTACATGGTCATGCAATTTACAATATTTCAGTCTTTGCAATTTGTTGTGTTGTATTTTGTGATTCTAGGGAATACTGGGCAATAATAAGTCAGGATGAAGGCCTTATTACAGATCCATCAATGCATTATGGTTAATTGGACAGTTGACTGGACACTTGTGATTGGATGCTTGTCTAATTCTACAGTTCAGGAACCTGAGCGTGCCTACTGCGGTGCGATTGGCTGAGCTGCTGGTGTACTTACAGGGGAAGGGCGAGGAGGAGTTTCATGAGTTCTACAGGGGGCTTCAGATCCTCACTGACAAGTTCTACTTTAACCTGACTACCAGAGTCAGCCGAAGAAGAGGTACTGCAAGGAGTGTGTGTCATTCTTTCTCTCTCTCTCTCTCTCTCTCTCTCTCTCTCTCTCTCTCTCTCTCTTTCTCTCTCTCTCTTTCTCTCTCTCTCTCTCTCTCTCTCTCTCTGGCTGTCTGTCTCTGAGTGTGTTTCTCTCTCTGTCTTTCTCTATCTGTCTGTCTTCTTCATTCTGTCTGTTTCCTGCAGTTGTATGCCTACTGTTTCTTTGTGATGCTGTGGAGACCGTGTTCCGTGTGTCTCTGTTCTAGAGCCTGCAGACACAAAGGAGACTAACTGTGGGCCAAAGGAGACTAACTGTGGGCTGCCGCATGGAGAGATATGTACTTAATGACAGGGGTAAATATAATACCACATTACAGGGATAATGATAACTAACAACTTCAGATTAAGCCAAAGAAAACGTTGTGATTAATTGAATAAACACAGAACACCAGCAAAATAGATAAAACGGTGTAGCAGTAGCAGGAATAATTGCATCTAACTGGTAAAACCTGGTACTTTTACACTCATTTCTGTGGAGAAATGGCTAATTTCTCTGAAATTAAATGGAATGACTCTTATGTGTTGGAGCATCTGGTCCCTACTTGTCTGTACTACTCAACCCCTCCAGTGTTTCTATATGCAGGATAGTCCTGCAACCTCTCTGCTCTGATTATGTAGTTTGATGCTTTATTTAAAGAGCAACACACATGTAAATAACCTGTGAGCTTGTAAATATCCAGTGTTTGTGTAGATATACACTATATAAACAAATGTATGTGGTATCCCCTTCAAATGAGTGGATTCAGTGATTTCAGCCACACCCGTTGCTGACAGGCATATAAAATTGAGGACACCGCCATGCAATCTCCATAGACAAACCTTGCTGTAGAATGACCTTACTGAAGAGCTCTGTGACTTTCAACTTGGCACTGTCATAGGATGCCACCTTTCTAACAAGTCAGTTTGTCAAAATTTCTGCCCTGCTACAGCTGCATAAAATCACCATGTGCAATGCCAAGAGTCAGCTGGAGTGGTGTAAAGCTTGCCGCCATTGGACTTTGGAGCAGTGGAAATGCGTTCTCTGGAGTGATGAAACACGCTTCACCATCTGGCAGTCTGACGGACGAGAACACTAACTGCCCGAATGCGTAGTGCCAACTCTAAAATTTGGTGGAGGAGGAATAATGGTCTGGGGCTGTTTCTGTTCCATGATTTGGGCTAGGCCCTGTAGTTCCAGTGAAGGAAAATCTTAACACTATAGCATACAATGACATTCTAGACGATGACGATTCTGTGCTTCCAACTTTGTGGCAATGCCCTGTGCATAAAGCAAGGTCCATACAGAAATGGTTTGTACAGAGCCCTGACCTCAACCCTATTGAACACCTTTGGGATGAATTGGAACTGCAACTGCAAGCCAGCCCTAATCGCCCAACATTAGTGCCCGACTTCACTAATGTTCTTGTGGCTGAATGGAAGCAAGTCCCCGCAGCAATGTCAAACATCTAGTGGGAAGCCTTCCCAGAAGAGTGGAGGCTGTTATAGCAGCAAAGGGGGGACCAACTCCATAATAATGCCCATGATTTCACGAGCATGTATCTACATACTTTTGGTCATATACAGGGCATTCGGAAACTATTCAGACCGTGTGACTTTTTCCACATTATGTTACTTTACAGCCTTAATATAAAATGGATTAAATTGTTTTTTTCCCCCTCATCAATCTACACACAATACCCCATAATCACAAAGTAAAAACAGGTTTTTAGAAATGTTGGCTAATTTATAAAAAACTGAAATATCACATTTACATAAGTATTCAGACCCTCTACTCAGTGCTTTGTTGAAGCACGTTTGGCAGCGATTACAGCCTTGAGTCTTGTTAGGTATGATGCTGCAAGCTTGGCACATCTGTATTTGGGGTGTTTCTCCCATTCTTCTTTGCAGCTCCTCTCAAGGTATGTCAGTTTGGATGGGTAGTGTCACTGCCCAGCTATTTTCAGGTCTTTCCAGAGATGTTAGATAGGGTTCAAGTCTAGGTTCTGGCTGATCCACTCAAGGACATTCAGAGACTTGTCCCGAAGCCAGTTTTGCATTGTCTTGGCTGTGTGCTTAGGGTCGTAGTCCTGTTGGAAGGTGAACCTTCATCTCAGTCTGAGGTCCTGAGCACTCTGGAGCAGGTTTTCATCAAGGATCTCTCTGTACTTTGCTTTCCCTCGATCCTGACTAGTCACCCCTGCCGCTGAATAACAGCGGCAGGGGTGCCACCACCATGCTTCATCCTCCAGATGTGACCCTTGACATTCAGGCCAAAGAGTTCAATCTCGGTTTCATCAGAACAGAAAATCTTGGTTCTCATAGTCTGAGAGTCTTTAGGTGCCTTTTTGAAGACTCCAAGCGGGCTGCCATGTGCCTTTTACTGAGGAGTGGCTTCCATCTGGCCACTCTACCGTAAAGGCCTGATTGGTGGAGTGCTGCAGAGAAGGTTGTCCTTCTTGAATTTTATCCCATCTCCACAGAGGAACTCTGGAGCTCTGTCAGAGTGACACAGTATTGGTGGTTTCAAATTTCTTCCATTTAAGAATGATGGAGGACACTGTGTTCTTAGGGACATTCAATGCTGCAGCATTTTTTGCTGATCCTTCCCCAGACCTGTGCCTCAATACCTTCGACCTCATGGCTTGGATTTTGATCTGACATGCACTGTCAACTTGGGGATCTTACATAGACAGGTGTGTGCCTTTCCAAATCATGTCCAATCTATTGAATTTACAACAGGTTGTAGAAACATCTCAATGATGATCAATGGAAACAGGATGCACCTGAGGTCAATTTTGAGTTGCATAGTAAAGGGTCTGAATACATACGTAAATAAGGTATTTCTGTTTTTTTATAAAAAAAATTGCTAACATTTCCAAAAACCTGTTTTCGCTTTATCGTTATGGGGTATAGTGTGTAGACTGTTGAGACAAATAAATAAATGTAATCCATTTCAGAATAAGTCTGTAATGTAACAAAATGTGGAAAAAGTCAAGGGGTCTGAATACTTTCCAAATGCACTGTAATGTACTTTATAAAGCACCTGTAGTTTTCTTTTAGAATGCACATTTTATGGATGCCTAACAACTGTATAGTATGGATGTGTTTCTGATTTAATTGCATTTGACTATTTTGGAAAATAGTTTTGTCGAACTGCTGCTTCTTATGGAAATATCCACCCCATAAATGTAATCAAGATTTGTTTTGCATTCAGCCCTGTCACCTCCATAACCTCAGCTAAGCATGTGGTTAATTAATATTTTAGTATTCCTCCATTCAGAGTATAATCAGTCCCTACGCTCTGCTTTTACCCACACACACGTAAACCAACCTCCTCATTCCTTTGAAGATGTTGTTATGCTTACAGTAGGTCAAAGGTAACGTCAGACAGAAAAGTGCGTCATCTCTGAAATATAGCTCTAATGAACCGGTAACTGCTAATCACGTGACAAAGAAAGAGATGTTTTCTTTAGAGGAAGCCATGTGCATAACGTCACTCAGTATGATGATGCTGCCTGCCTGCCTGCCTGCCTGCCTGCCTGCCTGCCTGCCTGCCTGCCTGCCTGCCTGTCTGTCTGCCTGTCTGTCTGTCTGTCTGTCTGTCTGTCTGTCTGTCTGTCTGTCTGTCTCTACCTCTCTCTGCCGGACCTCTGTTCTTTCTGAGTTGTTTTAGTCTTGCACTGGGCTATTCTCTATTGCTATGGAGGTAAGTCCTTCAGTCAGGGAGAAAAGGTTTACCATTACATAATTGAAAATAACTTAGAAACTGATGTGCAGTGTGCAATTACGTGCACAATGATGTGCACAGAGCATGTTTTAATGTTTCATGCCTTTGTGTCATCAATGGCACAAGGGCACCTATCTTGCTCTCATTCACATCTCTCTGTTTGTCTCTCCCTGCCTCTCCATTCATCCTGTACTCTATTTCTCCCTTCCGTCCCCTCTGTCTCATACCAACAGAGGGTAATTTGAGTGGTACTGGTCCATTTCTGAGCTTCTCAGTGCTGGGACTGGGCAGTGGGGCCAGTGAGGTTCTCTTAGCCAATGCCAAGGACTGATCCAGAATACAATAAGGTCATATTTGGGGAGAAATGCTCAATAAATATATTTTGGGAAAATGCTAAACAAATCTCTTTGCAATGCCAAACGTTCACCAGCAGGGGAAACCTTTTTTTATAGGATGTGTACATACTTTGTAAGTGAATTGTACTTTAACAGTACCCCTGAATTTTTTTATTGACATTCACTATATATGTGAGAGTCAGTGCCTCTATGTTCTGTGTCATCTAGGCCTACTGGATTTAAAAGCCATCTTAAACACCACAGGAAAACAAAATGCCCTGGTTACCTTAATCTGAACCTTTAAATCTAGCCACATTTGAAAGTGAAATTCCTAAACATTTAGTTTGAAGGTCTACAGCTCAGAGCAAATGTACGGCCTTTTTTCAAAGGGAATGGATGATTTCTCCACATATCAGGATTATAAGTGTGCAGACTGAACACCTCACTCGTCTGTAGTTTGAACGTTGTCACTGTTTTGTGTGACACTGAGTGTTTGGACAAATCTCAAATGACACCCTATTCCATTTAAAGTGCACTGTGTTGGTTTGACCAAGTTGAGACTAAGGCTTATCTCATGTAGTCCCACATGGACACACAGCCACTGTCCTCACCAACACCTTCACTGTCACCGCTCACCGCCTTCTAAAACTGTGATCAATAATCAACAGCTTGTTGACCGTCTCCAAGACAACCGTATGCATTACTACTGGCATGTCTTCCCATGTAGTTGTACTGAGAGTCTTGTTAAATACTGAAAGGACTTATGTCTTACTCCTTGGTACCATAGAACTGAGGAATATCAACATAATAAACTGAAAACTTTGTTCAAGTCTCATCTTGAGTTTTCTTTTGATTGGCAGGGATTAAAAATACTGTACACCAGCATAGGGTAAAAAAGAAGAAGATGCAAACACAAGGAAGAAACATCTGGTAAAACTTATTTGATAAAACACCAAACCCTATGTCAAACCCTGACCATAGAGAGCCATTGTTTCTCTATGGTGTAGTATGTCAGGGCATGACTGGAGTTATTCTAGTTCATTATTTCTATGTGGTGTTCTAGTTAAATGTTTCTATGTTGGTGATTTGTATGATTCCCAATTAGAGGCAGATGGTAATCGTTGTCTCTAAATGGGGATCATATTTAAGTAGTGTTTGTGGGATATTGTATTTTGAGTTAGTGTATGTAGCACCTCTGTAGTCACGGTTCATTGTTCGTTTCTTATTTTGTTTAAAGTTTCACGTTTGATAAATGATGTGGAACTCAACATCCGCTGTGCCTTGGTCCGTCTCTACAAACCAACGTGACACCCTAAGAAAATCAGGGTTGGGAAACTAAAAATCCACAACCTCACACTTATAGACAGTCAACATTTGAATGGTCTACAGAGATTTACACATTTAAGTATTCAGAAAACCAGAGCCAGAAAAGTGTATATTTTACCAAAAACAAGCAGGAGAAAGATCTGTGATAAAGCTAATGTAATATTGTGTAATACAAAGATCTATCTTTATTTACCCTTTCACTTTATTTAAATTTTTTCACTGTCTCTATGCACATTCCACACACTGCCACTCCAACACACTCACACACACACTTTATTTGCTCACATACACAACACGCACACACATTCATACTGACCACACACACACACACACACACACACACACACACACACACACACACACACACACACACACACACACACACACACACACACACACACACACACACACACACACACACACACACACACACAATAATCATATATGCTGCTGCTACTCTGTTTATCATATATCCTGATGCCTAGTTACCTTACCCTTATACATATCTAACCTACAGTGGAGGCTACTGAGGGGAGGATGGCTCAAAAATTATGTCTGGAATGGAGTCAATGGAATGGTATCAAACATGTGGTTTGAAAGTGTATTCTCAATTCTTCTCTACATCCCCCACAAGTGTCAGGAGACTCGTCTGAAGTCAGAACCGTCTATGTGCCAACTTATGTTTGTAGAATCCAAAATCTTTGGGCTACAAACTAATGTGACCCCACTTGTCGCAATGTTTTCTGTTTTGCCCTACGTTCCCCACAAGTGTCACGGGACTAATCTGAAGGTAACCTGTAGTGATTCAAATGATAGATTTTTTAACCAGGGACCTCTCAAACCTAAGCCATAATCATACACCCAAACCAACGATCTGTTTGGTGAAAGAATTATCACTTTCCACAAAAATGACGGTAAAGATATGAGTCGATGTCTCCATGTGGCTAATGAGCTGCACATAGCATTGGTGGTATAGTGGTGAGCATAGCTGCCTTCCAAGCAGTTGACCCGGGTTCAATTCCCGGCCAATGCAGATCATGAGGACTTCATTTGTTTTAGGGGCTGGATGTCATTTCAAGTGTATTACATTTGAATCATTATCGTTGTTCGTGGAAGTCAGAAATGCTCCTACATTCTGCAGGTTATCTAAAATAATAAATGTTGTGCTACTTTGAACCAACAAGTGCATATCAAAATAGATTTGCAGTCCATCGTCAAATCCATTCAGCCACCTTGTCCTGTGCCCAAGAGGTGATAGTTGGTGTTCCGACCAGTGGCCCAAGATCTGCCTGTCTGAGCTTGTACAAGGATCTGCAAAAGGGCTCATCCGGGATTTGAACCCGGGACCTCTCGCACCCTAAGCGAGAATCATACCCCTAGACCAACGAGCCTTATGCCAAAAGTTATTTTTTGCTTTCTGCAGCAATGACAGTGAAGATATCGATTGACGTGTCCACAATGCTTGGAACGATTGAACATCATGTGAGTGTTTTGTGCTTTACTTGTGAGCATAACAGTCTTCCAAACTCTTGACCATGCTTCAGTTCAAATCTTCTGTAGTTCATCTCATGTGTCTTTCACATTCTGTCTTCTTCAGTCGCGACAGCAAACTGATGATGAGTTTTTACAAATGAATGAAGTGCAAAATGAGATCAATTCATTTTTTTAAAGAGAAAATGAAAAAATTTGACTTCAAAAAGAATGGAACTCATTTATTTTGAGTCAAATGACGTAAAGGTACGTGAATCAAAGTAAATTAATGTTGAAAATACCCATTCAAATAGATCAGTTTTCAACTAGAGAGATTGAGACTCAGCGTATCCGTCTCGATCCTCCACAACTGCTTATGTTACCCCTCCATATCTGCAGTGAAAGATGGTGGACCTAGATCGGTTTTTGTCAAACCATAAGACATACCTATAATCGGTCTTCTCACAAAACCATCTCTAGCTTCCGAACCGTTTGACCTACAAATTCATATGACCACTCTCTGGAAAGGGGAGACCCTCACGAACAAGTTATAGTTCATCTCATGTGTCTTTCACATTCTGTCTTCTTCAGTCGCGACAGCAAACTGATGACGAGTTTTTACAAATGAATAAAGTGCAAAATGAGATCAATTCATTTTTTTAAAGAGAAAATGAAAAAATTTGACTTCAAAAAGAATGGAACTCATTTATATTGAGTCAAATGACGTAAAGGTACGTGAATCAAAGTAAATTAATGTTGAAAATACCCATTCAAATAGATCAGTTTTCAACTAGAGAGATTGAGACTCAGCGTATCCGTCTCGATCCTCCACAACTGCTTATGTTACCCCTCCATATCTGCAGTGAAAGATGGTGGACCTAGATCGGTTTTTGTCAAACCATAAGACATACCTATAATCGGTCTTCTCACAAAACCATCTCTAGCTTCCGAACCGTTTGACCTACAAATTCATATGACCACTCACCCTCACGAACACGGTGGTATTCTCAATATTTCTCTACATCCCCCACAAGTGTCAGGAGACTCGTCTGAAGTCAGAACCGTCTATGTGCCAACTTCTGTTTGTAGAATCCAAAATCTTTGGGCTACAAACTAATGTGACCCCACTTGTCGCAATGTTCTCTGTTTTGCCCTACGTTCCCCACAAGTGTCACGGGACTAATCTGAAGGTAACCTGTAGTGATTCAAATTATAGATTTTTTAACCAGGGACCTCTCAAACCTAAGCCATAATCATACACCCAAACCAACGATCTGTTTGGTGAAAGAATTATCACTTTCCACAAAAATGACGGTAAAGATATGAGTCGATGTCTCCATGTGGCTAATGAGCTGCACATAGCATTGGTGGTATAGTGGTGAGCATAGCTACCTTCCAAGCAGTTGACCCGGGTTCGATTCCCGGCCAATGCAGATCATGAGGACTTCATTTGTTTTAGGGGCTGGATGTAATTTCAAGTGTATTACATTTGAATCATTATCGTTGTTCGTGGAAGTCAGAAATGCTCCTACATTCTGCAGGTTATCTAAAATAATAAATGTTGTGCTACTTTGAACCAACAAGTGCATATCAAAATAGATTTGCAGTCCATCGTCAAATCCATTCAGCCACCTTGTCCTGTGCCCAAGAGGTGATAGTTGGTGTTCCGACCAGTGGCCCAAGATCTGCCTGTCTGAGCTTGTTCAAGGATCTGCAAAAGGGCTCATCCGGGATTTGAACCCGGGACCTCTCGCACCCTAAGCGAGAATCATACCCCTAGACCAACGAGCCTTATGCCAAAAGTTATTTTTTGCTTTCTGCAGCAATGACAGTGAAGATATCGATTGACGTGTCCACGATGCTTGGAACGATTGAACATCATGTGAGTGTTTTGTGCTTTACTTGTGAGCATAACAGTCTTCCAAACTCTTGACCATGCTTCAGTTCAAATCTTCTGTAGTTCATCTCATGTGTCTTTCACATTCTGTCTTCTTCAGTCGCGACAGCAAACTGATGACGAGTTTTTACAAATGAATAAAGTGCAAAATGAGATCAATTCATTTTTTTAAAGAGAAAATGAAAAAATTTGACTTCAAAAAGAATGGAACTCATTTATATTGAGTCAAATGACGTAAAGGTACGTGAATCAAAGTAAATTAATGTTGAAAATACCCATTCAAATAGATCAGTTTTCAACTAGAGAGATTGAGACTCAGCGAATCCGTCTCGATCCTCCACAACTGCTTATGTTACCCCTCCATATCTGCAGTGGAAGATGGTGGACCTAGATCGGTTTTTGTCAAACCATAAGACATACCTATAATCGGTCTTCTCACAAAACCATCTCTAGCTTCCGAACCGTTTGACCTACAAATTCATATGACCACTCACCCTCACGAACACGGTGGTATTCTCAATATTTCTCTACATCCCCCACAAGTGTCAGGAGACTCGTCTGAAGTCAGAACCGTCTATGTGCCAACTTCTGTTTGTAGAATCCAAAATCTTTGGGCTACAAACTAATGTGACCCCACTTGTCGCAATGTTCTCTGTTTTGCCCTACGTTCCCCACAAGTGTCACGGGACTAATCTGAAGGTAACCTGTAGTGATTCAAATTATAGATTTTTTAACCAGGGACCTCTCAAACCTAAGCCATAATCATACACCCAAACCAACGATCTGTTTGGTGAAAGAATTATCACTTTCCACAAAAATGACGGTAAAGATATGAGTCGATGTCTCCATGTGGCTAATGAGCTGCACATAGCATTGGTGGTATAGTGGTGAGCATAGCTACCTTCCAAGCAGTTGACCCGGGTTCGATTCCCGGCCAATGCAGATCATGAGGACTTCATTTGTTTTAGGGGCTGGATGTAATTTCAAGTGTATTACATTTGAATCATTATCGTTGTTCGTGGAAGTCAGAAATGCTCCTACATTCTGCAGGTTATCTAAAATAATAAATGTTGTGCTACTTTGAACCAACAAGTGCATATCAAAATAGATTTGCAGTCCATCGTCAAATCCATTCAGCCACCTTGTCCTGTGCCCAAGAGGTGATAGTTGGTGTTCCGACCAGTGGCCCAAGATCTGCCTGTCTGAGCTTGTTCAAGGATCTGCAAAAGGGCTCATCCGGGATTTGAACCCGGGACCTCTCGCACCCTAAGCGAGAATCATACCCCTAGACCAACGAGCCTTATGCCAAAAGTTATTTTTTGCTTTCTGCAGCAATGACAGTGAAGATATCGATTGACGTGTCCACGATGCTTGGAACGATTGAACATCATGTGAGTGTTTTGTGCTTTACTTGTGAGCATAACAGTCTTCCAAACTCTTGACCATGCTTCAGTTCAAATCTTCTGTAGTTCATCTCATGTGTCTTTCACATTCTGTCTTCTTCAGTCGCGACAGCAAACTGATGACGAGTTTTTACAAATGAATAAAGTGCAAAATGAGATCAATTCATTTTTTTAAAGAGAAAATGAAAAAATTTGACTTCAAAAAGAATGGAACTCATTTATTTTGAGTCAAATGACGTAAAGGTACGTGAATCAAAGTAAATTAATGTTGAAAATACCCATTCAAATAGATCAGTTTTCAACTAGAGAGATTGAGACTCAGCGTATCCGTCTCGATCCTCCACAACTGCTTATGTTACCCCTCCATATCTGCAGTGGAAGATGGTGGACCTAGATCGGTTTTTGTCAAACCATAAGACATACCTATAATCGGTCTTCTCACAAAACCATCTCTAGCTTCCGAACCGTTTGACCTACAAATTCATATGACCACTCTCTGGAAAGGGGAGACCCTCACGAACACGGTGGTATTCTCAATATTTCTCTACATCCCCCACAAGTGTCAGGAGACTCGTCTGAAGTCAGAACCGTCTATGTGCCAACTTCTGTTTGTAGAATCCAAAATCTTTGGGCTACAAACTAATGTGACCCCACTTGTCGCAATGTTCTCTGTTTTGCCCTACGTTCCCCACAAGTGTCACGGGACTAATCTGAAGGTAACCTGTAGTGATTCAAATGATAGATTTTTTAACCAGGGACCTCTCAAACCTAAGCCATAATCATACACCCAAACCAACGATCTGTTTGGTGAAAGAATTATCACTTTCCACAAAAATGACGGTAAAGATATGAGTCGATGTCTCCATGTGGCTAATGAGCTGCACATAGCATTGGTGGTATAGTGGTGAGCATAGCTGCCTTCCAAGCAGTTGACCCGGGTTCGATTCCCGGCCAATGCAGATCATGAGGACTTCATTTGTTTTAGGGGCTGGATGTCATTTCAAGTGTATTACATTTGAATCATTATCGTTGTTCGTGGAAGTCAGAAATGCTCCTACATTCTGCAGGTTATCTAAAATAATAAATGTTGTGCTACTTTGAACCAACAAGTGCATATCAAAATAGATTTGCAGTCCATCGTCAAATCCATTCAGCCACCTTGTCCTGTGCCCAAGAGGTGATAGTTGGTGTTCCGACCAGTGGCCCAAGATCTGCCTGTCTGAGCTTGTTCAAGGATCTGCAAAAGGGCTCATCCGGGATTTGAACCCGGGACCTCTCGCACCCTAAGCGAGAATCATACCCCTAGACCAACGAGCCTTATGCCAAAAGTTATTTTTTGCTTTCTGCAGCAATGACAGTGAAGATATCGATTGACGTGTCCACGATGCTTGGAACGATTGAACATCATGTGAGTGTTTTGTGCTTTACTTGTGAGCATAACAGTCTTCCAAACTCTTGACCATGCTTCAGTTCAAATCTTCTGTAGTTCATCTCATGTGTCTTTCACATTCTGTCTTCTTCAGTCACGACAGCAAACTGATGACGAGTTTTTACAAATGAATAAAGTGCAAAATGAGATCAATTCATTTTTTTAAAGAGAAAATGAAAAAATTTGACTTCAAAAAGAATGGAACTCATTTATTTTGAGTCAAATGACGTAAAGGTACGTGAATCAAAGTAAATTAATGTTGAAAATACCCATTCAAATAGATCAGTTTTCAACTAGAGAGATTGAGACTCAGCGTATCCGTCTCGATCCTCCACAACTGCTTATGTTACCCCTCCATATCTGCAGTGGAAGATGGTGGACCTAGATCGGTTTTTGTCAAACCATAAGACATACCTATAATCGGTCTTCTCACAAAAACATCTCTAGCTTCTGAACCGTTTGACCTACAAATTCATATGACCACTCTCTGGAAAGGGGAGACCCTCACGAACACGGTGGTATTCTCAATATTTCTCTACATCCCCCACAAGTGTCAGGAGACTCGTCTGAAGTCAGAACCGTCTATGTGCCAACTTCTGTTTGTAGAATCCAAAATCTTTGGGCTACAAACTAATGTGACCCCACTTGTCGCAATGTTCTCTGTTTTGCCCTACGTTCCCCACAAGTGTCACGGGACTAATCTGAAGGTAACCTGTAGTGATTCAAATTATAGATTTTTTAACCAGGGACCTCTCGCAACCTAAGCCATAATCATACACTCAAACCAACGATCTGTTTGGTGAAAGAATTATCACTTTCCACAAAAATGACGGTAAAGATATGAGTCGATGTCTCCATGTGGCTAATGAGCTGCACATAGCATTGGTGGTATAGTGGTGAGCATAGCTGCCTTCCAAGCAGTTGACCCGGGTTCGATTCCCGGCCAATGCAGATCATGAGGACTTCATTTGTTTTAGGGGCTGGATGTCATTTCAAGTGTATTACATTTGAATCATTATCGTTGTTCGTGGAAGTCAGAAATGCTCCTACATTCTGCAGGTTATCTAAAATAATAAATGTTGTGCTACTTTGAACCAACAAGTGCATATCAAAATAGATTTGCAGTCCATCGTCAAATCCATTCAGCCACCTTGTCCTGTGCCCAAGAGGTGATAGTTGGTGTTCCGACCAGTGGCCCAAGATCTGCCTGTCTGAGCTTGTTCAAGGATCTGCAAAAGGGCTCATCCGGGATTTGAACCCGGGACCTCTCGCACCCTAAGCGAGAATCATACCCCTAGACCAACGAGCCTTATGCCAAAAGTTATTTTTTGCTTTCTGCAGCAATGACAGTGAAGATATCGATTGACGTGTCCACGATGCTTGGAACGATTGAACATCATGTGAGTGTTTTGTGCTTTACTTGTGAGCATAACAGTCTTCCAAACTCTTGACCATGCTTCAGTTCAAATCTTCTGTAGTTCATCTCATGTGTCTTTCACATTCTGTCTTCTTCAGTCACGACAGCAAACTGATGACGAGTTTTTACAAATGAATAAAGTGCAAAATGAGATCAATTCATTTTTTTAAAGAGAAAATGAAAAAATTTGACTTCAAAAAGAATGGAACTCATTTATTTTGAGTCAAATGACGTAAAGGTACGTGAATCAAAGTAAATTAATGTTGAAAATACCCATTCAAATAGATCAGTTTTCAACTAGAGAGATTGAGACTCAGCGTATCCGTCTCGATCCTCCACAACTGCTTATGTTACCCCTCCATATCTGCAGTGAAAGATGGTGGACCTAGATCGGTTTTTGTCAACCCATAAGACATACCTATAATCGGTCTTCTCACAAAAACATCTCTAGCTTCTGAACCGTTTGACCTACAAATTCATATGACCACTCTCTGGAAAGGGGAGACACTCACGAACACGGTGGTATTCTCAATTCTTCTCTACATCCCCCACAAGTGTCAGGAGACTCGTCTGAAGTCAGAACCGTCTATGTGCCAACTTCTGTTTGTAGAATCCAAAATCTTTGGGCTACAAACTAATGTGACCCCACTTGTCGCAATGTTTTCTGTTTTGCCCTACGTTCCCCACAAGTGTCACGGGACTAATCTGAAGGTAACCTGTAGTGATTCAAATTATAGATTTTTTAACCAGGGACCTCTCGCAACCTAAGCCATAATCATACACTAAAACCAACGATCTGTTTGGTGAAAGAATGATCACTTTCCACAAAAATGACGGTCAAGATATGAGTCGATGTCTCCATGTGGCTAATGAGCTGCACATAGCATTGGTGGTATAGTGGTGAGCATAGCTGCCTTCCAAGCAGTTGACCCGGGTTCGATTCCCGGCCAATGCAGATCATGAGGACTTCATTTGTTTTAGGGGCTGGATGTCATTTCAAGTGTATTACATTTGAATCATTATCGTTGTTCGTGGAAGTCAGAAATGCTCCTACATTCTGCAGGTTATCTAAAATAATAAATGTTGTGCTACTTTGAACCAACAAGTGCATATCAAAATAGATTTGCAGTCCATCGTCAAATCCATTCACCACCT